>NC_134598.1:19575767-19943892 GCF_037038515.1 Microtus pennsylvanicus
AAGCAAATCACTTCTGTGGAGATAAGGTCTTTTTGTCGTTTTATGACGTTGTATATTTCACTACCCAGGATGCCTTTTCCTGTCCAAATTATGCTTCTCATCTACTGCCTAAGCACCAAAAATTGTATGTGTGCACTATGACTTTCACACCGCTCAATCATTGTGGTTTAATAGAAGAAAATCATTAAGGGAACGGGCGTGAAGCGCGTGGTACAGCATGCGCTTCGTTAGCACGCGCGTGGCCCTGGGCTGAATTCTCAGAACAAAGGGGCAGCCCGTGGGGGAGAGGGAGGCCCTGACCTATAATTTTAAATGTTTTAGTAGTGGCCTTTAAAAAGCGAGGGGGAAGGGGTCAGCAAAGTTGTGGTGGTTCATGCCTTTAATCCCAGCACTGAGGAGGCAGAAGTGGGCACAACTCTGTGAGTCGGAGGTTAGCCTGGGCTACAAAGCAGGGTCTGAGCCAGCCTAGGGTACATAACAAGACTGTCTCAAAAACAAAAACAACAAAACAAAAGTATAAGAACAAGTAAAATTACTTTTAATAAGATATTTATTTAACTCAAGATATAAAATATTTCAATGTATAATTTATAAGATATTAATAGAATTTTTAAACTTGAGATCATTATTAATTTATTTTTACGTTTATTTCACAGAAGACCAGTGCATATTTCACAGCTAGGGTTCAGCTCTACTCCAGGCTCTCCGTATTTCAGGTGCTCACAGCTACAAGTGGCCCAGGAACCAAGAGAGGAAATTCGAAGAACAAAGGTTTCAATGAACTGAAGGCTCCAGATTCCTGACATTCATGCCTAGCTAAGCTGGGAAGCAATTAAGACAGAAAGAAGGCCTTTCTTCTTTCACCTCCTCTTTGATTGTGTATCAGAGCAAAACTGTGAAACTGAATGCATTAGCAGAATCAAAACGCTTCATCAAAGGGGGGAAAAACCCTACAAGTTAAGGTTATCGGGTAAAAGCAGAAATGTATTAATGGAATACCTGCTATGTCTGACATTCATTCATAAAAAGCACAAACAACCTTTTTCAGTCAGTGATTCCTGAAGAGTCCAATTCAAAAGTAAACTGGCTTCCAAACTGGGAAACTGCTGGACGCTTTTTGGCTGATGACAGGTTCCCTTGGTCACGGATCCAGATAATATTCCTTTGGCCAGCACCACCTGCCACCTCCCGCCCCTTCTGGCCACCTCAGAGGGGAACAATGTACGGGCTACAAACCCTTCCTGCTGCCTTCTAAACAGCTATATCCACTTTTCCTTCGCTGAGTTCTAAACACCTTCCATATATCTGAATAAACGCTGCTCCTTTATTAGAATAAACTTTGCTCCACCCCACCTACACCTCACCGCTGCCTCCCTGAGTTTAAGACACTCGATTCAGCTTTTCTAGCTAAGCCTCCTCCCTAGGGGATCTCTATTCTCACACTGTTTAAATCGTGTAATTCTCAAAGGATTTCCCTGGAGTAACACAATTACTTGGGAACAAGGCAGATATGCACATTCTCAAACGCACATCAATGCTTCCTGAAAATAGAACCCAGCAGCCCCATGTGTGCATGGTGCGAGCCACTGCCATAAGCTGATGAACTTGAAACCCTACCTCCATGTCAGACCCCTCCCATCAGCTAGACTGGGCGTGTCTAGAGGACGGTCAAGCCATTCGCTTGTATTAGAAGATGGGATTAATTATTCCTCATATTAACACAATATGAAGACTAAAAGCATAGGCAAAAACCTGTAAGATCTTAGGCTTCTACTCTTAAGTATAATTTTATACTTTTTATAATTTTAATATCGCATGTATATAGGTGTGTCTGTGTGTAGGTATGTGTACATTCATGCAGGGCCCCTCAGATGCCAGAAAAGGGTGTCAGAGCCTCTGGAGCCATAATTAAAGGTAGTTAGAGAGATGGGTGCTGGGAACCAAACGCAGGTCCGTAAGGGCGTGAAGTGACTTAACCACTGACTGAGCTAGCTCTCCAATCCCTTAAGAGTATATAATATTTCTAAATTGCAAAAGATTTCAAATCCATTATGCTGTTTGATAATAACCATGACAGGAAAATCTCTGGGCATAACTACACATATTTATTGTAGAAAATGGAGCTAAAAGAACATTTAGAATGTAATATTTAAAGCTCTATTATTGGGCTGGATAAGTGGCTCAGGAGTTTAGCACACTTGCTATTCTCGAAAACAACCAAAGTTCAGTTCCCAGCACCCACAGCAGGTAGCTCAGAGCCATTTATAACAGCAGATGCAGGGGATTTGATGACCTTTTTTGATCTCCACAGGAACACACACACACACACACACACACACACACAGAGAGAGAGAGAGAGAGAGAGAGAGAGAGAGAGAGAGAGCATGTTCCATTAAAACTAGAAAAGTTGCCAGGTAGTGGTGATGAATTCTTTTAACCGCAGCACTAGGGAGGCAGTGGCAAGGGGATCTCAGCCTGGTCTACAACAGGAGTTCCAGGACAGCCAGGGCTGTTACACAGAGAAACCCTGTCTCAGGAAACAAAACAAACAAAAAGCCCTAGAAAGTCTGCTGACTGCTAAGTTTGCACCGCTCTACACACATGGGAACAAAGCCCCGCGCTTTGCTCTGTTCCCATTTCACTCCGTTCTTCCCGTCCCTAGTACTTTTCAAGAGGCATCACTGAAAAGCCTGTGGGTCATCCAATGTAATACGACCATTTGGGCCACACCCTAAGTAGGGTTCAGACTGAAGAGTAAAGACGATAAAAAAAAGTGTTATATATTTTTAAAATAATGATGTCAGGCAGTTAAAATATCGCCTTAAATGCAACCCATTCATTCAATGAGTTACATCTCATGATATACTTTCAAATGGTAGAACCACTCTTCCCTCTTTCTCTTCCTATCTCTTAGCCTTGTATACAGTAAACACTCACACACTGAGCTACATCCCAAGCCAAGTATTGAATCAACCCAAATATCCATCAGCTGATAAATGACTAAAGAGAGGTAGTACAGATTCACAATAAAATACCATTTAGCCATTTTTTTAAAAATCTTATAAAGTCCTGACATTTGCAATAGGAATAAAAATGTAGAATTAAGGATAGCTACAGACATGGTGCTGGGAACAAAACTAAGGTTCTCATTAAGACTGTAAATGCTGCCCTGCAGTGGTGGCACACACCTTTAATCCCAGCACTCGGGAGACAGAGGCAGACGGATCTCTGTGAGTTCGAGGCCAGCCCGGTACACAAGAGCTAGTTCCAGGACAGGCTCCAAAGCTACAGAGAAACCCTGTCTCAAAAAACCAAAAGCGTAAATGCTAGTAACCACTGAGCCGTCTCTCCAACCCTTAACTATAGTATTTTTAAATTGCAAACTATTTTAAACTCATTAGATTAAAAAAAAAGAAATATAAAGTAGAAAATATCTCTGGAAGGATATTTAAAATGGTATAGAAATGGTAAGTGTTTGAGTGGCTATGTTTGAGATCTCAGATTATTTTAATTTTTTTTCTTTTAGAACATGAGCATCTTAAATGTAAAATTAAAAATAAAGTCCTAAACGTGGTTCAAGGTCAGAATACCTTTTTTGGAGCAGAGTCTTATATGCCTCTGGCTGGCCTCAAACTACTGAAGGATGAATTTAAGCTTCTAATTTTCTTGCCTTCACTGCCTGAGGACAGGCATGCTCTAACCAAGCCTGGCTTATGCAGTGTTGAGAGAGGACAGAGAGGAAGAGGGAGGGAGGGAGGGAGGGAGGGAGGGAGGGAGGGAGGGAGGGAGGGAGGGAGGGAGGGAGGGAGGGAGGGAAGGAGGGAGATCTAAAAGTTGGCAATCACAGTAACACATAAGCATCGCCAATTCCCACATGCTGCTGAATTTGGTCATTGCAATCATCACCTACACGAGACAGTAATCCTTCAATTAGCTGGAGGGGCAGTCACAAACACTTTTCCCAAAAGCCTAGAAAATGTACACTTTAGGGGCTGAACTGTACCTTTTGCTCTACACCTCAATAAATACACAACACTAAAAAACAATGAAAGAAAAGATCTCATTTCCTCTCCAATTTAAGACTTCCATGGAACGATACCGGTAAGTCATAGGGTTCTAAAAAAGAACTCTTAACTTTCTGTGCGTGAGACGAGGTCTCCCAGTGCGAACTTGAGGCCATCCTCCTGCCTCAGCTTTCCAGTGATGAGATTACAGACATAAACCACCACAAACCAGCTTCCCTCTTTTCAAGGAAGTTTTATAAATATCTCGATTCCTCTTAGTTGCAAATATCTAGCTCGGAACATTCTTCAGTCCGCAACCATGCTATTAACGTTTTATCTCTAAAACAATTCTCACCAGGTCCAAAAACAACAGAGAGTGAGCCCAACTGGAGAAGATTTATTTTGCTGACTGCTTATTATACTTGGTCCAGCTTCCTTCCACCCTTCAGCTCATACACTTCCCACTGCTAGCCCACATTAGCTATTTAAACTGCCAAATATTTTAAGAGCTATATATAGTTTAGCTCAATAAACTTGTCTCATCTGTTGGACCATAAAGATTCCAGAAGTCAATTAAAGTACCAATTTTTAAGGACAGGCAAGCTGATTTCACATTTCCTCTCAAGTATACACAAGTAAGCAATTAAAATGACTTCTTCTCGTTTGTAGCTAAGGGACAAGAATTGGATTTTTATTGGCCTAATTAATCTAGTCTTTACGCTGCCCTGGCATGCACCTCCCTCTCTCTCTCCATTTTATTCCATTCCAAGGTTTTAGTCTCTAAGTTTTATCATGTATGCCTTCTTACGACTTCCTGTCTTTACTCAGGAGTGCTCCAATTTGGGAAGTAATTCTGGAAGCAGATTAAACAGCTCAGATTTTTAGGACCAAACTGCAGCAAAACTCTATATCCTGTAACAGAGGCCGTATTTCTTTTTTCTCCTATGGAGTTAACAAAAATCTACCCCATAATAAACAAGCTCTTTAAACTATGTACAGACATTATCTTGTTCATCTTTACAACATTTCTATCGGGAAGTTGACCGGTCACAGCGTCTAACTGTGAAGATCCTGTCCTTTTTAAGATCCTCCAAGCAACTTTCTTAGAGTCTAATGTCACTTGATATACTACTAAAGCAAATGGTCTGTAAGATGCAGCTCCATCTTAATAATTCAAGGGAGCAGAGCAAGTGGATCGGTAGCCCTCCCTCACCTGCCGAGCACTCTCAAGTAGAGCAAGCTTCCACAGAGCTTAATCCTCTCTCCTTTCTCTGTGGCCAAACAAATCCAGAAAAGAAAGTTCTAGCTCCCTTTTTAAAAAGACCCTGCTTTTGTAAATTGCATCTACATAGTTAGACGGCTAATCTGGGGGTGGTGATCACCGAAGTACAAAAAAAAAAAAAAAAAAAAAAACAAAACAAAACCCTGGAATCAGAGTAGCTCTATTTAGCAATCGCTAATAAAATGGACCAAACCAAAGAGCTCCAGAGGTAGAGGCTAGGCACCACGGAGATCCCAGGGTCCACCTGGCCCTCTGACACACACACACACACACACACACACACACACACACACACACACACACACACACCTCAGTCTCTCAGGAATGCAGAGCAAGCTGCAAAAAGGCTCCCTGACAGACACAGGATCTCACAACAATCTGAGTAGTGACGCAGACAGGCGATGACGGGAATCCAGCTGTGCTGTGCAGCTGGAAAGTATAAAGAGGCAGAAGTGCAGAACACTGGTCGTCTTAAGTTTCTGTCTTACGGTGGTGCGGTCTTTGCGAAGATGTTGTTTATGTCAGTACACGAGACCGTTTATTCCTGCTACGTCTAAATGACAGAAAAGTCTAAAGTTTATCAGTCTTGTTTCTAGCAAGACAAACATTTGTAGATACAGTAATATGAAACACAGACCAAGAAATAGCTGAGAGTCCTCAGTAATTTTTAAGACTATGAAGGGGATCCTAAAAGTAAAAAGATTGGCGACAGGTGTCCAGCCAACTCGTTGGTCACTGCGGACATCACAGAATATGAAGGGATCAGACGGTCACTCCTCTTTTAAAAACAGAGCCACCTAAAAAGAAGTGATCTTTCTACAAAAGCAATGACTGAAACTGAGCTTAAACAAGCTTAAATCTAACCTACAATTTACAGGAAATAACAAATTCCAAGGACTGCATTAAACTTTAAGATAAACACTACAGAGCAAATGACCAGCTCTATGCAACAAACAAATTGCAAAGGCAGACAGACAGACAGACAGACAGACAGACAGACCTGCAGTATACAAATCTTATTTGGTCAATACATAAAACCACAAGACACACATGGAAATTTGAACTCTGGATTATTTATATATAATAGTGATATAATGGTTATTGTAAAAAAATCAGTATATTGTAGTGATATTTTGTTTGTGCTCTAACAAAGAAAGCTTGTCTGAAGATCAGGGGGTGGAGCTAGTCACTAGTTAACCATAGAGGTCAGGCAGTGATGGCACACACCTTTGATCCCAGAATTTGGGATCTCATGCCTTTGATCCCAGCACTTGGGAGGCACAGGCCTTTAATCCCAGCGCCAGGGAGGAGGAAACAGGAAGTGATATAACTGGGCAGAGATTAAGGCTGGAGGAGACAGGCATTCAGGGCCTTTCGGTCTGAGGATTTGATAGACGTAAGAAGTCTCTCTTGTTTCTGGCTCCTTCTCCGATCTTTCAGCATTTACCCCAATATCTGACTCCGGGATTTTATTCATAACGTCAATTAATTTGTGCTACAGGATATGTCTTTCATAAATTCCTACTTTTACAGGTGAAATGTTGGGAAATCTCACAATAATGGGACTGGGGAAAAATGGGTGAAATAAGATTGGTCATAAATGGATAATTATTAAAGATAAACTGGCATATCTACATATAGGTTTCTTCACACTGTCTTGTTTTCTCTGCCTCTTTGATTTGTCTCAGTAAACGTCTGGGACATTTTGAATGGTTCCAGCAACCAGAAAATTGATTTCCTTAGAGTAAGTAGACAGAATTCCGCTTCAAGCCGGTGGCATTGAAGCCTGCGGAGGTTCAGATAGGAGCCCTTTCTGCTTCCAGGGCACCTGGAATGCTCTGTGTTGCCCTTCCCCCACCCCCACCCCCACCCACCCCATCCCACCTCCCTCCCACTCACTCTCAACACCTGACAGGAAAGGGAGATGAGAGAACAGGGCGGGGAGGTGGGGGCTGAACAACCAGGACAGGGCTACAGACTGCGCCGCTCACTAAAGAGACACGGGCAAATCCATACGAGGTTCTTGTGTGCCATAGCCCAGACCACAAGAGGCACAATTCAGAGGGGACAAACCCGGGGATAAAGACCTTGGTACACATTAAGATAAATTCTCCTGCCTTGACCTATGTATTTCAAACACTTCAAAGACCCTGACTGGTTTCATTAGAATGACCACAGTTTTAAGATACTGGAGGACTAGCCCTAAAAGCTGGAGGCCTGAGAAAGGCACAAAAGTCCCCGTACTAGAGACTCTATGTAAAAATGAGGGGAGGCCAATAACCCTAAATTAAGGGTTTCATTTATGCACACTGATTTCTTTTGTTGTCGTTGTTTTTGTTTTTTTGAGACAGGGTTTCTCTGTGTAGCTTTGGAGCCTGTCCTGGCACTCACTCTGTAGACCAGGCTGGCCTCGAACTCACAGAGATCCATCTGCCTCTGCCTTCTGAGGGCTGGAATTAAAGGTTTGTGCCACTTAATTCTACCAAAAGCAATCTATAGATTCAATGCAGTCCCCATCAAAATCCCACCAAAATTCTTCACAGATCTGGAGAAGACAATAATCAACTTTATATGGAAAAACAAAAAACCCAGGATAGCCAAAACAATCTTATACAATAAAGGATCGTCTGGAGGCATTACCATCCTTGACTTCAAACTCTATTACAGAGCTACAGTATTGAAAACAGCTTGGTATTGGCATAAAAACAGAGAAGTCGACCAATGGAATCGAATAGAAGACCCTGACTTTAACCCACAAACCTATGAACATCTGATTTTTCGATAAAGGAGCTAAAAGTATATAATGGAAAAAAGAGAGCATCTTCAACAAATTGTGCTGGCAAAACTGGATGTCAATCTGTAGAAGAATGAAAATAGATCCATATCTATCACCATGCACAAAACTCAAGTCCAAATGGATTAAAGACCTCAATATCAGTCCGAACACACTGAACCGGATAGAAGAGGAAGTGGGAAGTACTCTACAACACATGGGCACAGGAGAGCACTTCCTACGTATAACCCCAGCAGCACAAACATTAAGGGCCTCATTGAATAAATGGGACCTCCTGAGACTGAGAAGCTTCTATAAAGCAAAGGACACTGTCGCTAAGACACAAAGGCAACCCACTGACTGGGAGAAGATCTTCACCAACCCCGCAACTGACAAAGGTCTGATCTCCAAAATATATAAAGAACTCAAGAAACTAGACAGTAAAAGGCTAATCAACCCAATTATAAAATGGGGCACTGAGCTGAACAGAGAATTCTCAACAGAAGAACTTCAAATGGCCAAAAGACACTTAAGGTCATGCTCAACTTCCTTAGCCATCAGGGAAATGCAAATCAAGGCAACTTTAAGATACCATCTTACACCTGTCAGAATGGCTAAAATAAAAAACACCAATGATAGCCTTTGCTGGAGAGGTTGTGGAGAAAGGGGTACACTCATCCATTGCTGGTGGGAATGCAAACTTGTGCAACCACTTTGGAAAGCAGTGTGGCGGTTTCTCAGGAAATTCGGGATCAACCTACCCCTGGACCCAGCAATACCACCCTTGGGAATATACCCAAGAGATGCCCTATCATACAACAAAAGTATATGCTCAACTATGTTCATAGCAGCATTGTTTGTAATAGCCAGAACCTGGAAACAACCTAGATGCCCTTCAATGGAAGAATGCATGAAGAAAGTATGGAATATATACATATTAGAGTACTACTCAGCAGTAAAAAACAAGGACTTCTTGAATTTTGCATACAAATGGATGGCAATAGAAAACACTATCCTGAGTGAGGTAAGCCAGACCCAAAAAGAGGAACATGGGATGTACTCACTCATATTTGGTTTCTAGCCATAAATAAAGGACACTGAGCCTATAATTAGTAATCCTAGAGAAGCTAAATAAGGAGAACCCAAATAAAAACATATAGGCATCCTCCTGAATATTAACCTTCATCAGGCGATGAAAGGAGACAGAGACAGAGACCCACATTGGAGCACCGGACAAAAATCTCAAGGTCCAAATCAGGAGCAGAAGGAGAGAGAGCACGAGCAAGGAACTCAGGACCGCGAGGGGTGCACCCACACACTGAGACAATGGGGGATGTTCTATCGGGAACTCACCAAGGCCAGCTGGCCCAGGTCTGAAAAAGCCTGGGATAAAACCCGACTCGCTGAACATAGTGGACAATGAGGACTACTGAGAACTCAAGAACAATGGCAATGGGTTTCTGATCCTACTGCACGTACTGGCTTTGTGGGAGCCTAGGCAGTTTGGATGCTCACCTTACTAGACCTGGACGGAGGTGGGTGCTCCTTGGACTTCCCACAGGTCAGGGAACCCTGATTGCTCTTTGGGCTGATGAAGGAGGGGGACTTTATTGGGGGAGGGGGACTTTATTGGGGGAGGGGGAGGGAAATGGGAGGCAGTGGCGGGGAAGAGACAGAAATCTTTAATAAATAAATAAAGGTTTGTGCCACCATCGCCCAGCATGCACACTGATCTTAATGCAACTTAAAACAACAAAAGGTGATTTGCGTGCGCACACACACACATACAGACACACACAACCAACCACGACAAGAACAAAAACCGCAGAAGTCTTAGGACTTCCTCTGCAATGGCAGAAGAACGGTACCAATACTGGAGAACAGGGCCATGCCTAGTCATTCAAATTACCCATATCTTCATCAGACATTGTATACTGGTGATCGGTACTACGATCTGTGCAATCATAGACTTTAGTAACACAGAAACATGATAATCATCTTAACCGGTATTTTTCTTGTCTATTCTTAGTTAAGGAACTCTCAAGTATTTCTTTTTAAAAATGTCTAAAGACACATGGAAGAAATACACTGAAACAGTTATAAACATTATTTATACGTAAATAAACAGCTATTCCTTTCTCCGTTTTTATTGGGCTGCCACTAAAGGAAAAATGCCAACCGCTTTAACCTAAAAGTGCACAAGACAGCAAAAGTACATGTTTGAAATAAGACAGTATTAATCACGTTTTCTTGTTACTTAAACCACAGCAACTTTGGGGAGGGGGTTCCGTTCATTTTTAAAATCATAAAGTTTTATTTTTTATGTGTATGAATGTTTGCCTGTATGCATGCATATCCATGCATCCCATGTGTGTCTGGTGTCAGAGGCCAGAAAAGAACCTGGATCCCCAGAACTGATTGAGAGACAGCCGTGAGCTGCCACGTGGGTGCTGGGAACTGAACCCAGGTCCTCAGCAAGTGCAGCCAGTGCTCTTTGCCGCTGAGCCACCTCTCCAGCCCCTCCTGGTGCTTTCTTTTAAATCATGTTCTCAAGGATTATCGTAAAGTCAGGTAATAAAAGCTTCAAAAACCAAACCATCCGATCTTTTTCCTGAACCAAAAAAAGACCACATAAGCAATGTATAATCTTATGTGTTATTATGACTAATTTCTCAAAGGCCAAAACAAATGGCCACTGAAATTTTTCATAGGAAAATGTATCATATTTTTATCATTATCTTTAAGCATTATCCTTAAATTTTATCATTAACACTTGGTCAGTTACTTCCTTTAAGATAAACACGTTAACTAATCATCATCATCATCATCAGGCTCACTGCAACAGCAAATATTGCTTGGGGAGGAATTTGCATAACATTACATGGGGGTCAATCTGCATGATCCCAAAGTAACGGCAACGACTGTAACTGATTTGTTCTGATGTCCACACAAGCCGTTGGCAGACATATGCTCATATTCAATATTAAAGCTGTAGCTCACAATTTTCAAAAAGAGATAACTTCTTTCACTACAAGTTTTAAATCTATTCTCAACATTTTGATTTGAGAGAACTGTGGTAGAAAAAAAATTAAATATAAATAAAATCATTCCTCCACCTGGGTATATATCCTCTTCCTTGAAAATTCTTCTTTCTCTCACATGAGCAAACAAATGCTGAAGGTACTCTCAAGAAAAAACCTGCCGGGCTGTGGTGGTGGCACACGCCTTTAATCCCAGCACTCGGGAGGCAGAGGCAGGCGGATCTCTGTGAGTTAGAGACCAGCCTGGTCTACAAGAGCTAGTTCCAGGACAGGCTCCAAAACCACAGAGAAACCCTGTCTCGAATAACAAAAAAAAAGAAAAAAGAAAAAAAAAAGAAAAGACCTAACCCTCAATACTTCAAGTCTCAAAGTTAGCCAGCCTACAAAGTAAACGCGCTTGTGTTCACGGCTTCAGCTGCAATCCAGAAAAGGCAAAGTGATGTAGGGAAGGTAGCGAAAATATGCATCTCTGGCTTCAACTGCAGCACTAGCAAAAACAAACAGACGCAAACCAAAGGATCGGGATCAACTTCCCCTCGCCGCTGACGATGCAGCTCGCTCTGCACTTAATGTCTTGACCCTTGTCTGGTGTCTCCCTCTGCACACAGGCCTCACTCAGGGGATGCGGACCTTTCTGAGACACCGCATACCAAGGGTCATTCCCTCCCCTGAAGCCTGTTCTGTACTTTCTACCGGGGACTTTCCCCTCGGCGCCTTCCTTGAATTTCTACACGACTGGTGCAGTCCCCAAATTCAGGCCTCGGTGGAAAAGCATTGTTCCAGACGAGGTTTCCCTCACAGTCCCAACATGGGATGGTCACTCTGCAGCCATCTCTCTTTGCCATGTCCTTGTGGAGGCCTCTCTACAGGACTATGACCAGATTTCCCATCTGCTTTATCAACACGCACCCTTCTATATCAGAATCAGTTTAAACTTACACACACACACACACACACACACACACACACACACGCACCCCTAATTTTTTTCTATAAAACTGCAAGCACATAGGCTAGAAAAGAAGATAACAAAATGTGCCCTCATTTATACATAACTAGTTTCAGTTTTATTTATTTTCTTTATTTATTTTTACTTTATGTGCATTGGTATTTTTGCCATGGGTGTCAGATCCCCTAGAACTGGAATTACAGACAGTTGGTGAGCTGCCATGTGGGTGCTGGGAATTGAACCCAGGTCCTCTGGGAGAGCAGGCAAGGCAGAGAGAGCCGTCTCTCCAGCCCTTAACTTTCATTTATTTACTAACTCTACATTGCGGACATAGTTCATCTCAACACAGCAATGCATAATCCCTAAAGAGAACTTTAATTCAAAACACATACTCAACCACCATCGCCACTAAAACTGTGACCAATACTTCCTTGATACTGTGAAATAGACCCAGTTAGGAGCTGAAGAGATGACTCAGTGGTTAAGAGCACTGGCTGCTCTTCCAGAGGACCTGGGTTCGACTCCCAGCACCCACATGGAGGTTCCCAACCGTCTGTAACTCCAGTTCCAGGGGCTTCTGGCCTCTGAGACAATGCACACACATGGTGCAGACATATATGTGTGCAAAACACCCAAACAACTAAAATAAACAATTCTTTAAAAAAAAAAACCAACCAGAGGATAATTTTTTTCAGCTACTCTGGCCATTGCTACATGAGCCAATTTAATCCTATTTCTGTCCCTGTCCACACAGAACTGGGGGGCGGGGGAGCTAGTCCTTTGCCTGCCCCCTGTCCCCATCAGCGTCACTTTGACTGTTCTTGACCATGGCAGCACGCCCTCAGGTGGCATCAGAGATTAGTCTTCCTGTGCCCCTGGCCCTCAAGGATCCCAGCAGCTGAAGGAGCTGAGTGTAGGCCCCTCACTGACAGGCCCAACGGTCTTCTCAGAGGTCTGCATTTTGGCCCGCAGGCCTCTGTGCAAGCCTCTTAATGTTTCCTTAGTTTAACTTTGTCCCCAGTAAACATGCAGAGACTTTGACGGTCGTTTGCACTACTAAAAGCTGAAACTGTGTCTTCCAGCTACCCGTTCATGGGCCAGGAAGGTACGGTTCATCTTTCCTGGTACAGAGTTAATAATCCTATGAATTAAACTCCCTGTTAATGAGAGGAATTATTAAAAACTGAGGCTATTCTCTGGCTCATTAGTAAGGATATATTCACATAGTGCTAAACAATTCAATCCTTCCGAAGTAGGTTTGATCTCTGAGGGCTGAAAAGCAAAGCTATGAGCAAGCAGAATATTGTGTATCAGTCTTCTGGATTTTCAGACAAGCTCCTCAGAATCAGACAGCATTAGAACTTCTAAAACCTGGGGTCCTGGATTGGAGCTCCACCTCTGTGAGGCCTTGGAAACATCCCCAGCGTGGAAACAGAAAAAAGAAAGAAGGAAAACATCAACTGAGCCATCAGGCGAATAAACAATATCATCAAAAACCTGACGGCGTAAGAAGCATGAGGGTGTCGGGTGTGCTCGGGTTTCCTGCAAAAGGTGACAGCCATCCGCTCTGCAGCTCAACTCCAGAAGGACCAGAGGAGACAGACCAGAGCCCGCAATGGACTTCTGAAATGGGGAATTCAGGACGACGTCTCTCCTCGGGGTCCTGCCATTACAGCTGTGCATGGGACAGCAGCATCCTCCCTGAAGCTGGTTGTGTACGGAGCACACAGGACAGAGGCGGGTCCTTGAGGCACACAGGATCAGCTACGCTGAATAACGACTACCTGAGCTCATCCATGATCACAATGATATTCCATGATCCACCTGGGGTGTGAGTGATTTCTTTATTTAAATCGTCGTCTTTGAAATTATCAAAGATAATAACTCAAGGCAATTATAATCTTTCCTACGTACTCCACCCAGTTGAAGTTATCAGCGGGCAGTTAAAGACCCAAGACTGGGAGCATGTCAATGAACGGCAGTCAGCTCCAGGGTGCTAATGTTGTCACACACAGTGTCCCCAAGTGGGGTATGACCATCACCTCTGGAACAATCCCCTCATTCTCTCTTTCCTCCCTCTCTTCTGGTCACCAAAGCCCGACAGCTGGGCTCACACCACCTCAAAGACTCATGTTGGTCAAGAGCTCCTGCAGCCGGGCAGGTACCTTCAACTGAAATCCTAAGTCGTTTTCATGTTTGTTTCTATACGCTGCAGCTCTAATTTCACCTGCCATTATTTCCTAGTGCAACTTCTATCTCAGTCATGCTTGTGACAAAAGCCTCTGGCCATCCTGCTCTTCGGGCCTCAAACTCTCTTCCTCGCCTGACCTTTTCTCATTGGTCCTTCAGGAACCGCCTCGCTCTTCTTCTCTCCTCTGTCACCGTGCACTACACGCCCGACTCAACTTCTCACTGTGTCTGCTCACAAGACTCTCAGAATCAAACAATTGCTGACCAAGCAACGAATGCAAAAATCACCCAACTCGCCAGTGGGTTTGGATGAAAAGCAGAATTAGGTACAACTCCAAGGAGACACTGGAGGAGAACAGGAGCTGAGCGCGAAGGAATCACACACAGTGGACTGAGGGCTGAACCACGGCCATCGACCGACCCCCCACCAGATGAAGGTGAACGTTCTTATCCTCCAGGGACTTGGCCATGTTTAAAGTGGGGGTCTGGTATGAGATTACCTGTTGCACAGGAACCAACTGGTTTGTTTGGTAACAAAATATAAAACCTTAAAAAATAAATAAAAGAAAGAAAAAGAAATGTCACAAATTATATGTGCCCCACCACAAAAATTCCTGGGCTAGCCAAACCTCAGGAATCTCCTAGCCTACGTTTCTGCATTAACACGTCAGATTTGATTGTATGCATCCTTTATCTTTTATTTTCATTTTGTTAAGACAAGCCCTTACGCGTAGCCCTGGCTGTCCTGAAACTCACTATGTTCCTCAGGCTGACCTTGAACTCAGAGATCCGCTCTCTGACATCCTCCTTTGGTCTCAGCACATGAGTGTGCACGCATGCACACTCACACACGTGTGCACCCTCACATATACATCACGTGAGACAAAGTAAGTGTCATTCCTAATACCGTGGGTTGGGAAAGCACCCGAGTTCCTCCAGAGCTCGAAAGAGAAACAAAGGACAGGAAAGAAGACGTGGAGAAGCTGCCCAGGAAGTGAGAAAGATTCCAAGGTGATGCTTGTCCTTTAAGAGTTGGATTCTGAGGTTCAATTCCCAGCACACACATGCATGGTGGTTCACAACTATCTGTAATGAGATCTGGTCTCCTCCTCCTCTTCTTCTTCTTCTTCTTCTTTTTTTTTTTTTTTAAAAGTTGAATTCCAAGAAGAATGGGAAGCAGCTAAGAATGCAACAGAGACCTGGCTTTCACAGTCCATCAAAGCCCAAACTCAAGAAACGGCAGGAAGCTGTAAACTTCCGCGAGACTTACGTCTAGATCACATTCTGACAACTTAAAAGACTGTATTAGACGTATTCATTCATTTATTTGTGTGGCAGAGGAGTGGAGCGTGCACACCATGGTTTATACATGGAAGTCAAAAGACAAGCTGCAAGATTTGGTTCTCTCCTTCTACCACATGGTCTTAGGGAGCAAGCCCGGGCTTCCAGACTTGGCATCAGGGTCTGTACCCTCTGAACCATCTCACTGGCCCAGATCCAGGACATTTAATACCAGCATTGCCTCTTCACCTCACCTCCACTTCATTCTGCCCACCCCCAAAGCCATTCACAAACCTTCATTACAAAGGTATATTTGTGTTGGATTCTATCTCAGTTAATCTATCTCTCAATCTCTCTTTCTCTCTCTCTCTCTCTCTCTCTCTCTCTCTCTCTCTCTCTCTCTCTCTCTCTCTCTCTCTCTCTCTCTCCTTCCCGTACCTCAAGACAGTTTATTTGTGCAGCCTTGGCTGTCCTGGAACCAGCTCGAACCAGGTCTCACACTCAAACTCACAGAGATCCGACTGCCTCTGCCTCCTGAGTGCTGGGATTAAAGGTGTGCTTACCACCTCCCAACCAAGCTGCTTTTTAACTCAGAAATTTGAAATTCTTTCTTTTACTGTCTATCTATTATTCTACACTACTTCATACAGTTCGTTACTCTTCAGGAGATTTGTTCCGGAACAAAGAATCACCCTTGTAAGGATTTCACGTCGGACAGGAAACCTCTTTGCTTTCCAGAAATTATCAGGAGTTGTTGTATAAACAGGTATGGACAGAGGAAGGAAGTGCCCTGCCAACAGCGCTCACAAGGAACAACAGGATCAGCTGGATTCCTTGGCATGCCACTGGGATCCATCCCAAGCTGAGCTGCTCATTCCTCACGAACTGCTCTCTCCACTGCGTCCCACCAGATTCTCCACACGTCAAAGTTACTCTGTCAGAACAGATCCAGGGTGTTTCCAACAATGACAACCCACGTGCGAGCGCTGCCTCCGAACCGACCTGAAGTCAAGACCAAGCTCTGCCAGGACAGCCCTTGGCCAAGACCCAACTTCTTTGAGGCTCGAATTCCTTGTCTTGTACAACGATGGAAAAACCCACCTTGGGAATCAACGTGAAGAGGTATCGTGGGGAAGGCCCTGCTCTAAATTTACAGACAATGAATGATTTATGGATGCAGAAGCTACTGTCTCGCTGCTCTGGAAGAGAGGTGAGCATTCTGAACCACAGAGTCACCTACCTGTCCAGCCCCCACACTGCATTTTAAAATGACAAATCTTAGGATGTGTCTTCTATTCATATCCTCAAGCATCATCTTCTGAATGTTAATTCCGTTCTTCGCAACAGAGATTTACATTCTCCTTTAATACTAAAATATTCTTGTATCCCCAAAATTAATAAAAAAATGAATTCACATATTATAAGGCAATTTCTCAAAGAAATACAAGCTTGTTTACAGGCCTCTAGGTTTAGTCTTGAATTATAGATTAGCAGACATTAGACATCGGTTTCCACTCTATTTCACAAACTCAATTCTTTTGTCAGGAATCCTATACACTTAACCCCCTCATATTTATTACTGATCTGAAAACAAACTGATCTACAACATAAACCTTCACATCCATGCATCCCAGCAAAACCCTAACAAAACAACGACTTTCAAAACCTAAGGGTCAGCCGGGCGGTGGTGGCGCACGCCTTTAATCCCAGCACTTGGGAGGCAGAGGCAGGCGGATCTCTGTGAGTTCGAGACCAGCCTGGTCTACAAGAGCTAGTTCCAGGACAGGCTCCAAAACCACAGAGAAACCCTGTCTTGAAAAACCAAAAAAAAAAAAAAAAAAAAACCTAAGGGTCCTACTTCTTGACATTCAATGCAAAACAACACTGCTTGAAATGCTGGGCTTGGAGTGCTTGCCATGATCCTAGTACTGTGGAGGCAGAGGCAAGAGGATCTCTGTGGGTTCAAGGCCAGTGCCGCGCCAGCTAGGGCTACATAGAGACCCTGTTGTCTCTGGAAAAGAGAGGGAGGAAAGAAGGGATGGAAGACGGGAAGAAGGGAGGCCAAGAAATTATCTGAATATTTCTAAAAACATTAAAGCACAATCAATTAGCATCAAACCACATGTTAAAATATGAATGTGGGGCTATCCCTACATTTGAAATGTATAGTTTTGCCACTATTAGAAACTGGGTGTTCTTACAGATCTCACATGTATAGGGGGTGAGCTAAAGACCTGAGATCAATCCAAGAGCAGTTCGTGTCATGGTTCTAATACACCTGAGACAAGCTGCAAGTTCCCTCTTCTCCAAGTATGAAAAGAATCAACTGTTCGTCCCCCAAGTCAAGAGTCTAAGGAGCAAAACAATCCTGCACCGAATGCAAGTTCTAATAAGAAGGCTGGAAAAGCATTAGAGAATGTGCACTGCCGGTTTTTGAAGGTATCTATAACTGTTCTGTGTCCTTTCCCTTGGGGGACAGTTAGCTTCTAGTTACATATAAATATCAGGTATTTTTCCTATGGTCTAGGCTGTGGACAAAGACAGGACAAGAAGAGAAGTGGATGCATTTTGCATTAAACACATGGCATTCTATAAATATCTAAAGTGCTATAAATTTCCGGGGAGATCAAGTTATCTCTGTTTAAGTAGCTATAAAAAAATTTACAAGCTGGGAGGTGGTGGCACACGCCTTTAACCCCAGCACTCAGGAGGCTGAGGAAGGCAGATCTCTGTGAGTTCGAGGCCAGCCTGGTGGTCTACAGAGCTAGTTCCAGGACAGGATCCAGAGCTACTGAGAAACCCTGTCTCAAAAAAACAAAAATAAAATAATAATAATAAAATAAATTAAAAAACAATGATTACCATCCTTGTATCAAGTCCCCTAAACAACAAGCAGTTATCAATGTAATTTCTTTTTTTCCCAAAGATTGATTGATTGATTGATTGATTTATACAGTATCCTGCCTGTAGGCCAGAAGAGGGTACCAGATCTCATCATAGGTGGTTGTGAGCCACCACATGGTTGCTGGGAATTGAACTCAGGACCTCTGGAAGAGCAGTCAGTGCTCTTAACCGCTGAGCCATCTCTCCAGCCCCCTCAATGTAATTTCTATAAGCATCATGTGAACATTTTTTACAAGCTTTTGGTTTTATTGAGACAGTGTCTTCCTGTAGAGGTCAGGCAGGTCTTAAACCCCCATCCTCTGGCCTTTGCTTCCTAAGTATGTCTGGCTTACCCACATCTATCTGTTGGAATCATGTAACAATTCTGCTAGCTAACTAGTATTAGCTTCATTTGAGAACTAGTACACTAGACACTGTTCAAGTCACCTCTTCTCCAACTTCTGGCCCACACACAGAACCCCTCTGGAACATGTCAAAACACAGTCTCGGGTAACTCCCTCTACCCAGGTGGGTCTGGGAAGTCGACACTGAAAATAACAGGTAAGTGTCACCCAGGTGGTCTGTCCCCCACCCAAGCTACACTTTTTTAAAGGTATCTCTTTTTAGTCAATGACCTTCAAGCAACCTAAAACTCCATTGTCTTCTCATACAGATCAATACTCTCAAGTGGTTCTGCAATCAGGCTCTGTAGGTCTCCAGGAAAGGCACGAAAAGAAAAAAAAACCCAAATAATGTAAAGAATTGTATTCCATTAAATACCTCTAACACCAAGTTCTAGTGTGAACTATTGGTGGCAGGTGCCCAGGTTTCAAAAAAAAAAATAGTAGAACTAAGGAGTCCTTCATTATTTCTTTCCTGTGAAACACAGGAAAAATGGATAGGAAATTACTTAAAAGCTATTACCTTGTCACGGTTTGAATACCACCGCACTTCACTGAGGGGAGGACTGAAACCTAGCCAACCACAGGTCCCAGAACATAAAGAACACTCCAGATAAAAACAGGAAAACACTTCCAGACCACAGCCTCGGCATGCGGTGAAAGAACGGAATTGCCCACTCTTCTTTCTTTTCTGTTGGGAGTCAAGTCGAGGGCCTTGTGCATGCTAACATCCTAACGGTGAACAGTAGACTAGGTCCCTAGTCCCATAGGGTATGCATTTTAAAAGATGTGTATTATGGGATGTGGGGCTCTCCATTCTTAAAGGAGGTAAAAGGACCCCGAGGAAAAAAGCAAGCCCCGATATTTACCAACAATTTAAAACGTAGAAAACATTTTGGACCAGTCCCCAGGTAGATGAAGAAATGCTGCTTGGTATTCCCATTGTGTTCCAGACTGTCTAACTTTCTGGGTGATGAGTCAGGAGAGACAGTACCAATGACTCAGAGATGGGGAGCACCTGACATGTGGATGGGGGGGTAGTATAAACACTCAGGTCTCTTAGAACACTGGGCTTGCTGTAGACTAAGCACCACATCCTAATCTCCCCGGATTTCTAGGGTTTACGGGGAAGAACGTGCCCCATGCACCGTTCAGCAAATATGCTGAGCTAACTGCTGCCTCGCCAGTGCTCCCAGGGAAGTGAGTGCTCTCTATAGCAAATATTCCTCCAGCCTCACCCTGGAAAGCCTGGGTTCAAATTATGCAGTAGGAACACCATCTTGAGAAGAAGGAAATTATCATTTAGGTCGTAGAAAGTATACACTTTTGAATTGCTAACAAAAAAAAATAAGTTCCTATTTTTCATTTTGCTAGCACTTCGGTGTTAAAAAATCTCCCGAAGCAAACTAGAGAGGTTCTGAGAGCAATCTCTGAGCCTACAAATTTGGCTCAGTTTCTATTCAATTCCAAACCATTACAGGCTTCCTCTTTCAAATGCCTAATTATCAAAAACAACTTTAATAAAACATAAAGGGAAAAAGCTAAGGAAATATGATACACAATGCAAGGTTAATTCTTTTTAAAAAAATCTGTTTTTCTTCCACATACACATACCAGAAGAACACTAAAACACTGCTCTATCGCTTCTGTGCCATCTCTTTTAGTCCGTATGTAATAACTGCCATGTTTATAGCTGTACAGTCGCGAATCATTTACGCTCTAAGCCTCTCCGTTCTACTCTGGTAACAGGGATTGAGTAGCTACATAACAGGGCTGCAATGACCTTTAAGTACTTCAGCCAACCCTTATGCAAGTAGAACTTTTAACTATCTGTTGGCTTTTAGCATAAACCAAGTTTTCATGGCTGCCTAATGATACACTCCTGTTTCCTGTGGCAACTGTCTTCAGGCAGTAGCTCTTGTAAATAGAGCCGACACACCACCGTCTCAGAAGTTCTCAATGCCACCGCTGCCTCTGAAGAGGTGGACGGCTTAGGGATGAAGCTAACTCACCGATTTCACCGTGCTTCCTTAGCGTATTCGCGAGAACCTGTAGGCAAGGCCTGTGTTCTAGTCCCTTCTGGGTGCTCAGACTGTGACCCAGTGGTCCTTAACCCTGACTCACATGAGAATTACATGGGGAGTTTATAAAAATATTAAAGCCTGGGCTTCATCCCAAACCCATTAAATCACATGGGAGTGGGAGTGGAGGGCAGGAAGGGCCAAGAATCGGCGGCGGCGAGGGGGGGGGGAGCATTTATTTTAAGTTCTGCACATGGTATCAAGAGGCTGCCAGAGTTAGGAACCGCTACCCTTTGGCCCTTCAAACACTGCATTTGTGTGCAAACGCGCATGAGATTTGGCGGATGGATAGGTGGGTATGAAAGTAAGTAAGACTCAACCCAAGAGTCTCAGTCTCATTGGCTTCCAGCTCAACTGTCTCTTCCCTTTAGACATAGAGCATGCCAACACGGAACCAGCAGCAGGCTGCGTGCCCATGAACTCACACTGCTAAGTCGGTGCCATGTCCTTTCACTTCTTCCTAGACCCCAGCCCTTGCTCTCTCCAAATCTACACAGCTGTCTTCTTGTTTAGCCCACTCCGCCGCTTCGACAATGCAGTGGACACGGGCACGTAATGATCATTTGTCGCATTTGAAGAACACAAAGACTAGTTAGTAGCAGGTAGCATGCCATGTCCTAATTATTCAATGAGAGCGAGATACTACCTCACGGGAAAGGTAGAAAACGCCGAAAGTCAGGGAAATTAAAACAAAAACAAGAAACGAATGAATGAAAATCAGAGTTTATCTCATTAAGAGGTGTCTGGAAATCTGGACTTTTATACTCAACTCCCCACAGTGCCTGCCTGGTATGCTATCCCCTCCTGGGAAGTTTTAGCTTTTAACCCATTTCCTCTCTAAACTATATCGTAGTTGCTACTGGGATGTTTGGCTGGAGTCAGGTGCCGTTGCAGCAATATAAGCAACACACAAGAATAATACCATCAGTTGGTAAAAGGCAGAATGAATACATCATACGGGTGTTTGATGTGTGCATTTGGGGGGACGGGAGGATACTGTTTCACCATGTATTCCTAGCTGGGCTCCAACCACACAGATCTATCTGCCTTCCTCTGCCTCGGCCTCTGCAGTGGGGTGGAAGGCATGTTCCACCACAGCCTATAATACCTACTGCTTGAAGGAACAAAGATTGTCAGCCACTGAACTAGGCCCTCTAAGCACATTCCAGGAAAATCTGGAATAAACTCGTTTGGGAATACTGCGTGAATGAACGCAAGTCTCATTCAACAGCATATCTTTGTTTCCCTACTGGCAGAATGGGCGATACCTAAAAGTTTACAGAATACGACCTCCTAAAAAACAGGAGTGCGAAGCGATGCAACACACCAACCCTTTCGGCGAGTGCCTCTCACTATTCAAAACTGGAAGAAATGGCTTGCAGTTCTAAAACAGCAACAGCCTAAGAGATATGAAAACGGTTCAGCTTCAAAGTTCTGCAATATATATTCTCCAACTGTTTAAACCATATTAAAAAAAAAAGCCATCCTGAAATTCCAACAGTAAGGGAAGGAGACACTTGAGAAGTATGTCAGCTAATTAGATACTGTGGTAAAATATGACTTTGTTTTGTTGGGTCCTACAGCTTGAAACAGAGCCATGGTTACCACTAAAAGAAAGCAATCCTCAATTCCCTATTCAATAAAAAAAAAAAGGTTCAAATTCCACAGACGAAGGAAAAAAAAAATGGTACCCTGGGTTGTTTGTTTTTAAGGAAGATTAAATTTAGGAGTTGCCAACACCCAAACGAAAAACATTCCAGAGTATTCGACTCAATTGCAGCAGGGAGCCATCTACATTCTCGGCACTGCGTTCCCTCACTCAAGAGGAGGACCCACTAACAAAGGACGTTTCTCAGGCTCTCACACGATACACCCTATTTTCCCGGGCTTCTTCTTTTTTTTCTTTTTTTAAGTAATTAAAAAAAAAACAAGCAGCCAGACCAAAAATATGAAGTTTAACATCTGCCAACATAGTTCCCAAAATAAGACCCTTGTCAGATGAACCCTGAAAAAGGAGCAAAAAATGACAAGTTCTATTATTTGGACCATAAGTTGCTTTTTAAAAATAACACTGAGGAATGCAGACTTTCCAAAGCTTTGTCTTCAATTCCCCTTAATCTTCATATTTTTACATTAAAAAAAAAGGAACCTGGAAATTTGATTACCATTCTTATGAATTCCTTTGAAAGCAACTTTAATGAATAACAGATATCTTGTACAAGTAGTAAACCACAAAGGACAGTTGTTCTGCCTGATAAAAATCTCTGAAACATTCCCATAAAAATACAAAAATAGACCCTACAGAGACACACTCCGATTTTCTAGTTATGGAAATCACATTAGTACTTAAAATTATAATTCTAATATACTCCTTACTACAAATCACTTAAACCGCAATTATTAATAAATTAGTGGGCAATGGGGTGGAGATGGTCTCACAAACGCATAACCCTGACTGGTCTCAAATGCTCCATCTTCCTGCCTCAGCCTCACAAGGATGCGATTATGCTTTTGAGCCATGATGCCTGGCTTTTAACGTGCTTTTGCGTTCTGTTCTGTTTAAGCAGTGCTGGTGATCAAACACCGGGCCTTAACACATTCTAAGCGAACGCTCTACCACTGAGCTACACTCCCAGCCCACAGTTAGTAAATATTTTAACAGTCATTTAATGGCCAGGAAGAAAAAAGTTGTGGGTGGTGAACAAAAACTAAAAAGCCACTGAGTAAGATGTGGCTCCTCGGGTGAAGCGCAGTGGTCAAACCACTTCCCCCCCCCCCCCCAACGGTTTGGGGCAGCTTACTTCCAGGTGGATAGAAGTGCGAGAAGACACTTCGGCATAAATCTTTAAACAGACCCTAAGAGAACGTCCCTGTTGCCTGAAGAAATGTTTTTGGTGAAATAGCAAAAATAACCCCAAACAAAAGAGCACACCTCCCACAAATGCTTGCCCAATTATTAAATACCGCAAGAAATCCCTGAGCCTCCAGAACCGAGATTGCTACAGCATCCCTGCTTGGGTGGGGGTGAGGGGGTGGGGTGATGTAGGCTACACAGCAGACTTTTATTTGGACACACTCATCAGGAGTTTACTGCGAGATAAACGCTGCCTTAGATATTGCTAAGGCTACGCTTTCTTTACAGGTGCTCTCCTGCAAACACTGCTAGGGAAGTGGAGATAAAACAACTTGATAGCCGGAGACGGACACGTGGGAAAGCAGAATACGTCATCACCTCCACGAATCGATTTTCCCTAACTGATCACCCCCACACGGAAAAGTCTAGGCTGGCAAACCTTGGGGACACAAACTGTCTATCACTCTAAAGTAGGAAACCGGTTCCCAGGGCGCAAAAAAGCACGTGTCCTCATCTGGGTCGGAGAAACTTCCCAGGAATCTTTTGCTCAAAGTAAAACTCCATCCAGGCTGAAAGGGAGTGCAAGGGACCTCCGGGCCCCGGGTCGAGGGAGCTCCCTGGTGGAAGACACCGGAGGCGGCCCCGATCCCCGAACCCTCCCCGCCCCGCCCCGCACCGTCCCGTCCGGCTCACCTCCGCGGCGGGGATGTTGACCACGCCGGTGGAGCGCCGCTTCTCCCGCAGCTTCCTCTTCTCGATCTGCCCCTTGCCTTTCCTGGCGCTGGGCCCCGAGCTGCGGCCCTTCTCCGGGGCGCCGTCCGGTTCTTCCTCGTCGCCCCGGGACGCGGGCGCCCCCGCGACTGCAGCGGCGGTCGAGCATTCCTCCTCCGGCCGCCGGGAGCCGGGAGCCGAGCGGGGCAGCGCCGAGGGACCCAGAGCGCAGTTCAGGGCGGTGGGCCCGGGGACAGCAGGTGCGGCCGCGCCCGCGGGGCCGTGGTTGAGCTCGGAGGTCCCGGCGACCGCGGTTGGGGACAGTGGTCCCGCAGGGGACTTAGCGGCAGGATCGCCGCCGCCGCCCGAACCCGGGCCCGCGGGGTTCTGCTTCGCGCGCATCTTCTCGCGCTTCGCCTTCCACTCCTCCAGGAAGTCCGTGGTGCTGCCGCCGCTCCGGTAGCCGCCGGTCGCCATGTTCCCAGAGGGGCCGGCGGGGGCGCCCCTCTCGCCGCGCGTCCCGACTCCCGCCGCCGCCTGCCGCCTGCCCGGGGAGCAAGAATGCGAGGGGGACGGCGCGCTGCGCGACCCAGGCTCTGCAAGGGAAGAACACGGGTCGGGTGAGGGGGCGCGGCGTCAGGTCCCCGGGCAACGGCAGAACAGCCATGGGCTCCCCCCTCGACGTCCCCGCGAATCCCCAGCAAGTTCACAAGGCTCACCTCCGCCGTGCACCCCGAGATCTCTGACCCCGGGGAAGCAGAGAGAGGCGAGCCCCACCCTCGCCACCCTCCCCTCTCCCCCGTCCCAACCCGGTGGGCGACCGCGCACCGGGACACCCGCGCCGCTGCCACCTGTGTGCCGAGCTCCCCGCGAAACCTCTCCGCTGGCGCGGGCTCATGCTCCCGCGCCACGGACGCCTCCATTCCGGGACGGGGCATGGAGCCCCCTAGCCGGCTGGAACAGGCGAAGTGTGTCCAGCGGAGAACGGGACCGGTGCACGAGTCCCGCGCGGGAGACCCGGGGAGCCCCTTCCTTACCTCCGAGAAGTTTAGGTGGGACAAGGCGCGGGGCGGGGAGGAGGGTTGTCCAGGTGAGCCAGAGCGCTCAGGACGCGCACGACCAGCCACGGCAAACTCGCCCGCTGGAGCTCGGGGGCAGTCCCTGGCCGGAGGGAGGGAGAGAGGGTGGGAGGGAGAGAGCGAGGGGCGGAGGGGGGGGGCGGGAGCCGAGCAGGGCCGAAGCGGGGCGGAAAGGACCGAGTCCCTGCCAGAAAGTGGGAGGGGGGAGGGAGTGCCGCCGAAGCCCCGCCCTCCGCGCCCAGGTACGCGGCGCCCCGCCTATCCCGCCGCGGCGTCTCCTCCCTCTCGGGGCGCCAGTGGCTGGGACACCTCATTCTTCCAGCTCTTGAGATTCTGGGGCGGGATCGGTCGCTCCACGCCCCTCTCCTCGCTCCACTTCCCCGCCTCTCAGGTCTCCCACCACGCTTCCTTTTAAGTCCAAGACCGTATTATTCTAGGGAAAGTTGTGACTTGCTGAAGGCAAGTGCTACCAGCTAGTGATGATTCAGGACCTGGCTCGCCAGGGTGGGGAAATACCCAAGCGTCCCTTTCCCTCGCCGCTGCCCACCCCGTTTGGGATGCAAGGGGTGGCGAGGAGGACCCTGAGAAAACCCAGCAAGCCTCTTCAAAACAGCGAGTGTCTTGGGAAGGGAGTTAGCTAAAAGAAGAAGCTAAAATTAATGATTTATCAAGACTTTGTTATTCTCTCAAGCTTTTGACTCGACATGATGCCTTTGCACACTTTTACTGTATTTTGCAGTTCATCCCGTTTTCACGCAGTCTCTACACCGCTTATGGACGGTTTTAGCAGCAAATCTCCCACTAACGTCGAAAAGCTGGATAGTCTCCTTTTTTTCCATCCCTACTATGCTCAGGAGTCCACCCTCACACGCGAGTCTTCTAGGTCTCTAGATCCGGGGTGAATGGGCTCCCGCTGATCTCTCACGTCCCTGTAAAGGCAGAGTGCATCATTGTCAGGGGCTGTGAAACCATGCCTTCACGTCCTAAAAAGTAAGAGCCGTGAGTCACACACAGGCTGACCTAACAAATCTTTCTCATTTTGCTCAGGTGCCACAGTGTGGGCAAGGAGGCTACAGGCACCTACTAGAGCAATGGGAACAGGCGACAATGACTCACAGGCTTTGCATTTCTCAGAAGCAGTTCTGGTCTTTGGCCTGCCGGTTGGAACGACAGAAACGCTTAGAAAGTTACTTGGTAAAAGGTCTCACCTGAGAGACTTTAAAACATACTGATCGTAAGCGTAGCTGGAACAAACCGAATTGTGGTTTTGTTTTTTGGGTTTTTAAGAGGCAAGATGAACCTGGAGGTGGCGGCGCAGGCCTTTAATCCCAGGACTCAGGAGGTGGATCGCCGCAGGCAGATCTCTGTGAGTTCGAGGTCAGCCTGGTTTTACAGAGGGAGCTCTAGGACAGCCAGGACTACACAGAGAAACTCTGTCTCAAAAAATAAGACAAAACAAAAGAGGCAAAATGGAGCCTGACTATAAACTTTCGTATTCAGGCATTGATCTCTTGGAGGGGCTGTAGACCATGCTGGAAAGAGGACATGCTCAGTTGGAGTGCCCAGACCTAATTTATCACACAGATTTTTAGCGTGTGTTTAAATTCTCTGAAATTCTGTAGCTTTCTTTACTACAAGATCAGCAATAGTACCATATGTTTTAAAGCTGTTTTAAGAGTTGACTCCGACTGTAGTATGCTTGATTCAAGGGCCACTCCTGTTACTATAATATCAAACTGTCCTTGGGTTCTGATTGGGGAGACAGAAAGGAGAAGGAGGAGGAAGAAGAGGAAGAAGAGAAGAAAAAAAGAAGAGGATGAGATGGAAGAGGAAGAAGAAAGAAGAAGGAGGGGGAGGAGGAGGAGGAGGAGGAGGAGGAGGAGGAGAAGAAGAAGAAGAAGAAGAAGAAGAAGAAGAAGAAGAAGAAGAAGAAGAAGAAGAAGAAGAAGAAATGAATACGTTAACTTGAAAACAATAGACCTTAAATGAACAAGGGTAACATTTATGAAAATAAATTTATCACCCCCCTCCATCTCTTAGTATTAATCGACTCTGAGTCAGGAGTGTTGGCTGGCTTGGCTTTGGGTAAGTTGCTTAACTTTTGTGCCTCTGTTTACCTGCATATAAAATGGGGATAATGATACTTCCTACATGTTAAGAGCATTGTGAAAGTGCCTCAGGTCCTTAGATAAAAGGTAATACGTGAGAACCAGAGTGGTTACTAGTCTATAAAGTGCCCAGGGAATCATGGATGAAAGAGATTATTAAGGTACAAAGCACTCTGTTTTGTTATTGTTATCGCTTATTATACCTTTTGTCTTGACTTTACCATTCTCAGTATTCCCAAAGGTAGATTGCACAACCAGGCTTCTTCCAACATTATAGTGAGGTATTTAAGCTGAGTCAAGCCTGCCCTGTAAGATGTTTGCATATCATCTTTATGTATAGACTTCTGATGAAATAATCCTCAAAGATGTGGGGCTCAGTTTCTCAGCCTCCACACTATTGACATTTGGGGCTGGGTGGATCTTTGTTCTGGGGTTTGCTTCATTCATTGGAATAGGCTTAGCATCATCTTGGACTTCAACCTTCCAGATGCCAGAAGCATCCACGAAACCTTTTGTGGCATTGCCAAGTGTTCCTGGGTCAACAGTAAAACTCTCGGAGTTGGCCTGACATAGCTCATTTCAGTGATCCATTTGTACTTAATAATAAAGGAAAATATGCTAATGCTAACAAAAGAAGCAAGATTTTATTTGAAGTGTCAGAGTGAGAATAATTATAAACACTAACCCTCACTTATATCTTCTAGACAGTATTATGAACTAGCGTGTTTGTTTTTTAATTTTTTACTTTATTAATTAATTTATTTTTTTTAAACCGATCTTTTCTCATTTTACATACCAATTCCCATCCCACTCCCTCCCCTCCTCCCACTCCCCCCTCCATCCACTCATCATTGAGGGTAAAGCCAGCCTCCCATACAAGTCAACAAAATCTGACACTTGACTTTGAGGCAGGACCAAGGCCCTCTCCTCTATATTTCGGCTGAGCAAGGCATCCCTCCAAAAAGAATGGGCTCCAAAAAGCCAGTTCAAGCACTAGGGATAACTCCTGGTCTCACAGCTAGTGGCCACAAAGACTGCCCCAACCACACAACTGTCACCCACATTCAGAGGGCCTGAACTAGCATATCGGTATGTGTTGAAATAATGAATAATATATTGGAAAAATATTCATTTTTATTCCAATGCAAATATCTCTAGAGCATATAGCTTATCCTCAAATTAAAATAATAGACAAAACTGGTGTAAAAGTTAACTATTTCCATTCTATAAGGATTATAACAAAGGTCAGCAAGCTTTCGTTACCCTCCCCACCACCCATACAGTCCTAACAATGACCTCCCAACTGTTTCTGATAATACAGATTTCGTGTTTATTGTTTAAATATTCTTACCTTGTTTTCTACTTTTCTGTTTGCCCATGTTTGGTGAGAGATAGTTCTCTTATGCTAGCTATGCATACATTTTTCTTACCCATAGACTGTATCTATATCTTAATTGTAACTAAATATACACTCTGGGTTTTTATAGAGCTATGATAATACATTGTAACCCGGGATTGTGTGGTGCACTCTGATTCCATTTTTTTCATTTTTACAACTGTATTTCCTTGCTATAAAAATATTCCTTTGCAGTTCAACCTTGCTTTTATTTTCTTTTTACAATTACTGGTGTATTTTATTTCTCTATACTGTTTATAACTTGGCACCTGTTGCAGGGGGCCGCTTGTTTGTCCTGGCCGCCCAGAACCAAAATAACCACACAGAAACTGTATTCATTAAATCACTGCTTGGCCCTTTAGCTCTAACTTCTTTTTTTTTAATATTTATTTAAATTTGTGTATACAGTGTTCTGTCTCCATGTGTGTCTGCAGGCCAGAAGAGGGCACCAGATCTCACTGTAGATGGTTGTGCACCCCCATGTGGTTGCTGGGAATTGAACTCAGAACCTCTGGAAGAGCAGCCAGTGCTCTTAACCTCTGAGCCATCTCTCCAGCCCTAGCTCTAACTTCTTATTGGCTAACTCTTACATCTTAGTTTAACCCATCTCCATTAATCTGTGCATCACCACAAGGTCATGGCCTACCAGCAAAGTTTCATCACATCTCCTGTGGCGGATCCATGGCATTTCTCTGATTCCACCCTTCTTTCTCCTAGCATCCAGTTCTGTCTCTCCACCTACCTAAGTTCTGCCCTATCAACAGGCCAAGGCAGTTTTTTATTCATTAACCAAGAAAAGCAACACACAGACAGAAGGACCTCCCACACCAAATACCCAAGTTTTTCTCCTTCCGGTACAGTTTAGCAGATTGGCTAAATTAATTGACTTTGTTTTGCTTTCTCTTGGGAAGCATGTCTCTTGAGTCTCAGTTTGGGCCTGCAGTCCTGGAGTCGGGAGTCAGAGTGCTCATGATTCAACTTCTGCAAGAGGAGTTTCAGGCGGTCTCCTTAAGGAGTTGCGTAAGCCCACTTCCTTTCTAGAAGTCCTGCAGACTTCACTTGATTTTATTTCTCTGTTTTGTTTTCTATTTTTGAATGTTTGTTTGTTTCTGTTTCTGGGGGTTTTGTTTGTTTGTTTGTTTTTAGACAGCATTTCTCTGTGTAGCCCTGGCTGTCCTGAAACTCACTTTATAGACCAGGCTGGCCTCGAACTCACAGAGATCCGCTTGCCTCTGCCCCCCAAGTGCTGGGACTGCCAGTGTACACCACCACTTGGTTTTCAACAAACCTGGTTTCCACACCCACCGGTTGCTTTTTTGTCAGAGATGTTTGCTGCTGCTTCTAGTTTCATCGCTGCGTGTATGACGTAGGTATGCGCGTGCACACGTAGTCATGTGTATGAATGTGTGCACACATGTGTCATAATTCATCACTTGGACTCCCTCCTCGCTGGCCCTTGATCTTCCCCTTCTCTTCCTCCACCAGGAACCCTCATTTTCCAGCCGCCACATCTGGCGTCATGAGTTCAGGGGATTCCAACTGAGGTCCTCATGCTTCTTCAGTGCGTTACCCACTGAGCCATCATCCCAACGCTGGGTTCCTGTTCCTGAACTCCCCTTCGGGCACCTGCAAGACAAAACCCATCAATCCTGTTGCCGGTATCTCCTGCTCGGCATTAGAATTCCCCTTGCTCTACTGAAGTCCGCTTTCCGTTCTCTCATCATCCAAAACGGTCCTTCCGCCCATCATTTGCCTTTACTGTTCTCGCATTTTTCTTTTGTTTTATGAACAACACTAGAGGAGGCAAAGGTGATGCGTGTGATTAATCTGTTATGATTATAGGATCACAGGAAATCCAGTTCACCTACTTCACAGACTTCCAGATCCTTTGAAATCTCCACTGTAAGTCTAGGTCAGCAAACATCCTTCTCCTTACTCACTGAATTACGTCACACATCCGTACTGATTGGTGACAATTCATACTATGACAAAGAGCAAAATCTTTTTATTTCATACACACGTACCACACACACACACACACCTATTCACCTCAGAAAGCATGCCAATGCACAGACCAAAGTAGGTATTTCACCCAAAGTCCGTCCAACTTGATGAACCAATGAGGGCTTTTTTAATATTTATTTATTTATTATGTATACAATATTCTGTTTGTGTGTCTGCCTACAGGCCAGAAGAGGGCACCAGACCCCATTACAGATGGTTGTGAGTCACCATGTGGTTGCTGGGAATTGAACTCAGGACCTCTTTGGAAGGGCAGGCAATGCTCTTAACCTCTGAACCATCTCTCCAGCCCCCGAACCAATGAGTTTTGAATGGGGTTGTTAACAGGAGTATGAGTCAAGAGTTAGTTACAGGAGCAGGGATAACTCAGAAAAGCAGCTGCATCACCAAACAAGACAAAACAATAGCAAACAAACAAACAAAACCCATCCAAACACTGATGAAGAGTCAGAAAAGCTGTACCCATGGAGCTAACTCCTTAGCACGTAAGTAGCTCAACAGACCCAGAATCTCTCCCCTCCGCAGCTTCCTCTATTTTAGGGTCAGTAGACGATCAGTGTGAATTTCCCCTTCCCATGCCATTTAATATAACCTCAAGCTCAATGAGGAAGAGCCAGAAGGTCTTTGGTGCTGTACCCTCCCAGACCCTCTTAAAGAATAGCGTTTCCTAGACTCCAAGACCCAACCTTGTCAGTGGTGTACTTCTGAGTTCTCATGTGCACTGTCGAGAGTCCGGAAAGGACTGTCCTAGTCACTGACATCAACTCTGCTCTTGTCACTCGTCCGATAATTTCCCGATGCTCGTTCCTTCTTCCCGCCCCACTGACGAACTCACAACTTGTCAAAATTATCAACAAGCTTCATGTTGACAAACCCAGCACTTACATCATCTTTTTTTTTTTGAATCCTACTTAAGGGGGCTGGAGAGAGAGCTCAGCAGCTAAGAGCACTGGCTGCTCTTCCAGAGGACCCAGGTTCAATTCCCAGCACTTACATATCAGCTCCCAACTGCCTGTAACTCCAATTCCAGGTGACCCAACATCCTCACACAGACATACATGCAGGCAAAACACCAAGGCACATAAAATAGAGTAAGATTTTTTTTAAAAAAAATCCTACTTAAGCCGTTTTTATTATTTAGGATAATGACTTTTTCATTATTTCAATTTTCCTTTTTTATAATCTAGTGGCCAAAAGCATTTTTATTTTCCCACCAAGTTCACCAATGCATCCTCTTGGTCTCTCTTTACCCAGTTCTTTGCTGCTGAGCCTTGAGAAACTCGGGTCATCGCAGAGCATAGTTATTGTTCTTGTTCCCATTTTTCCTCAGGCAATATTGTCCCTAGATGATTCCATGGAATCTCGCGGTTTTAGAAACCACTGCCAAATTAATGCCTTAACGTAACCTTTTCCTCCCTAAATTCCAGGCTTTCGTGTTCCATTTCCCTGGGTGACAATTCCGTGCAGCTGTCCAATCACCCTCTCAACAAGACTATGGCCCAGCAGAACTCTCCATCCGCTTCTCCAGCCGATCCACTCCCCTCCCGTTTCTCCCCCAATATTGATAGAGTTGCCATCAATCCAGTTGTTCAGACCACAAAGGCTTCCTTAGTTCTTGCCTTTCTCTGACCACACAAAGTCATTGCACCATCCTATCAGCCACCATTGTATTATCATTATTGGGAATAATCTGTGTTTTTTGTGTATCTCCCCTTGCTTGTCGATGTCAACTTTGTGTCTCCAAACACCAGTAATTTCCAATAAACACTAGGTTTATCCACTAGGAAGAAAATTATTAAGCCGGGCAGTGGTGGCACACGCCTTTAATCCCAGCACTTGGGAGGTAGAGGCAGGCGGATCTCTGTGAGTTCGAGACCAGCCTGGTCTACAAGAGCTAGTTCCAGGACAGGCTCCAAAGCTACAGAGAAACCCTGTCTTGAAAACAAAAAAGAAAGAAAGAAAGAAAGAAAGAAAGAAGAGAGAGAGAGAGAGAGAGAGAGAGAGAAAGAAAGAAAGAAAGAAAGAAGCTCTACAAATCAAATAAGAAAGTATGTCCCATTGTTTGGCAGAGAATCTGTATGAATCCATAGGAAATTGTTTAGACTGTCAAATTATGACATTGTGGAGTTCAGTAACATACAGTTTTCATACTGAGTTATCCATCTATTGTTAGACACTGAGTATATACTGCTGCTATGATAATAGACGTCTGCCTCTGATTACAGAAAACCTAGCTTAAGCACCCCACCTCCACCGTGGTATTAAAGATGAGAAGGAAGGGTTGTGGTCAAGAACAGGAACCTAAATATACTCCTCCACATCATGCTCAGGCATTTTCCAGTCATGTGACCGTGCAGAGAGCATTTAAGCTCTTGGTCAAGTTATTTATCCCATAGATTGGGAATATTAAATGAAATTCAGCCTCTGGATTTTGCTATTGATGTAACCACTGAATACACACACAAGTCACAACAGACACACACACACATACACACATGTCAAGATGCTTGCCAGTGAAAACCAAATTTCAGTAAAGCTGAAAGAGGGCCCCCCACCTTGTAATTCCTCAGCCAAAAGAAAAAAAATACAGAGGAATAAGAGATAGCTGGAAAAGATGCAGTGTCTTATGACATACTTTACATAGACAAAGAAGTCAGTCATGACAAAATGAAAACACAGCGGGATGGGAGGTAAGAATTCAGTGACCTATCATAAAGGGAAAATTGTCCAGAACATTGGAAGAAGTATGAGAACTTATTAAGAAAAAAGACAACCATGAATATGAATATTCCATTCAGAGCATTCAAATCAGCAGGAAAAGATGATCGGAAGAAAATGCCAAATTCACCAGAAGGTATCATCTTCCACTTACTGTACTGGCACCGTTCGGGACTAAAAGGCCAACTGTGGTGTCGGAGGAACTGGTGAGTGCTGAGCTGTAACTGATCCAATGATGCTGGGGGAAACCTTGGCAGTATCTGGTGAAGATGTGATTTCCCACAACACGATATTAGTTTCTAAGCATCTACCCTAGAGAATCCTAGCGTCCCCACAAGGACTCCTGGGTGCGCTTCGTAGCACTGGCAGCAACTGAAAAGGTGGGAAAACTACCTATAGTCCACGGTCAGGTGGATTTAGAGGTGACCGTGTTTTTCTCCTAGCACTCAGCAGTCTACAGCAGGAGGATGGTGAGTTTGAGGGTGAGCCCAGACTACATAGCAACACCCTGTTTCAAAGTAGCAAAAGAGAAGTACAACAAATCATAGTTTTGCTGGGCAGTGCTGTGCATGTCTTTAATCCCAGCACTCGAGGGGCAGGAGCAGGCGGATCTCTGTGAGTTCCAGGACAGCCAGGATGCAGAGAAACCCTGTCTCAGAAAACCAAATAATAATAATAGTAGCAACAAGAATAATAAGTAGCCGGGCGGTGGTGGCGCACGCCTTTAATCCCAGCACTCGGGAGGCAGAGGCAGGCGGATCTCTGTGAGTTGGAGACCAGCCTGGTCTACAAGAGCTAGTTCCAGGACAGGCTCCAAAACCACAGAGAAACCCTGTCTCGAAAAAAACCAAAAAAAAAAAAAAAAAGAATAATAAGTAAATTAAAGTTTCATTTTAACATAATAGGATGGTTTTTATAGCACCTCAGAATTTTAAAAATCAGAAAACAATTGTCTGGCTCGGAGTAGTTGTGTGCACCCTTAAGAGCCCATCATTCTGTAGGCAGTAGTAGGTGGATATCTCTACTTCAAGGGCAAGTTAGTCTACATATAGAGTTCCTGGCCAGCCAGGAATACACAGTGAGACTCTATAGAGAAAAAGAAAAACAAGGTAGTTTTCACAAGTTGGAGTGGTGGCTCAGCAATTAAGAGGACACACTGTCCTTTCGGGGGCTATAGTTTGGTTCCCAGCACCTACATCAGGTGGCTCACAACTCTCTGTCATTTGGGCTCCAGGGCGTCTGATGCCCTCTTCTGCGCCCCGAGGGCAACTACATTCACCTCCATTTATCCACACTCGGTCACACGCATACGCTTAATTAAAACTAACAGCCAGCAAAGGCATTCACTTATGTAAATTTCTAAAACGTACCCATAACAGATGCCGTTGGCAGATCGGTACTTTTGTAACAAAAATACAAATACATCAAAGTGAGTTTATTAATTACTGCTCAGAACAGATGGAGAGAGAAATACATGAGTGGCAGAGCACGGTGCTTGGGCTTCAGTTTTTCCTGAGTGCTTGGGAACTAACGTGGAGCCTTGCACACGCTAGACAGGGATACCAACACTGCTTCAGCCCAGCCTTGCGATGCTTCCGCACAGTTTCGGGGTTTTACAATGAAAGATATCTAACATGAATGTTATGACCTGTTGAATCTGAGTATGCGCATATAAACTATTATATGATTTTGTGTGTGTGTGTGTGTGTGTGTGTGTAGTGGGCTCTAAAATATAAAAATAGAAATAGAAATGGACTAGAATCTGAAATAAAATTTAAAGAAAAATGTCTGGACTTAACAACAATTTTTTCACAAGGAAAGTTTGATTTTAAAAAGATTCCAACCTTAACAAACTTAAATATACCCCAAGTTGTCATGAGGCAACCTTAGCGCCCCCCAACACCCCTTGACAAGTAAAATCTCCACATAATCGGATTTCTGTGAGTTCAAGGTCAGCCTTGTCTACAAGAGTTAGTTTCAGGACAGGTTCCAAAGCTACAGAGAAACCCTGTCTCGAAAAACAAAACAAAGCAAAAAAGAAAGAAAGAAAGAAAGAAAGAAAGAAAGAAAGAAAGAAAGAAAGAAAGAAAGAAAGAAAGAAAGAAAGAAAGAAAGAAAGAACATAGTGAAGCCATGTGTCCTGGAAATGTTGAAAATGGCTTGTGGCTTGGAACAAAACAAGAGCACAGAAGCCAGACCGGTTCAAAGTCCCTGTCCCCTTTAGCATCCCTGATCCTTCCCCTGATGTCACCGATCTTGCTACAAATATCTAGAAACAGATCTCAGAGCTGGTTCTCGGCCCTTTGCCTGGACAGGCACAGAGCTGGATGGAACTTCCGGTGTCTTTTTTAGGAGACTCGATTCTCATCCTTCATTTGTGTGCCGATGCCATTGCCGCTGAGGAACTCTTCCACCTTTTCTAAAGCGTTTCCGAAATCTTTTTATTTTTTGAAACGTGACAAAGCATGTTGTTTTTTACAGCCGTGCAAAAGCATCTTTATCAAGGAAAACTGAGCAGATGTCCACACGGAAGGAGCCCCTAAAAACTCCTGGTTGGGCTACTTGCTGAGGGCGCTCCTCACGCTGCCCCAGGCTTCCTATCCTCTCCACAGGGGTTGGGCCCTGGCGGCAATTCTACGAAAAGTCCCGTCTACCGCTGCAGAAGCCACCAGCCTCATGAGGGCCCCATCCCGGCTTCAGCCTTTCAGAGAAACGTTGCCTAAAAAGAGGTCAGAGTAGAAGAAAGACACACAGTGTCCTGCCTTTCCACGGGACAGATCTTCACATCTCTGATGGACCCTCAGTAGCAGGTGGGCGGGAAACCTGTTTATAACACGCCAGGGCTCATTTTGCTTTTGTGAAATTGGAAATAGTTTTTGGTCCTGAGAACTAGGGCAAATCTTCTCATCCTTGGTGCTACCGCGTGTTATGGAGGCTGCTGAAGGAGTCCGTAGTGTTGCTATGGACCAACCAGCATCTTAAAAGTGGAGTGGCACATGCAGTTCCCTTTCAGGGAGTGCTTTCTCTGGCCAGAATCCCAGTGGAATTCTCACCGGCTGCAAGCAGAGATCTTAACTACCTGGTTATCCTGGAACTCGCTCTGTAGACCAGGTTGGCCTTGAACTCACAGAGATCCACCTGCCTCTGCCTCCCAGAGTGCTGGGATTAAAAGTGTGTGCCACCACTCAGCTTGAAATTTAAATTTTTTATGCAATAAAAATTTTGATCATATTCTTTTCTTTTCCCAACTCCACCCATATCCTTTCCATGTCCCTATCCACCCAACTTCATGCGCTCTCTCTCTCTCTCTCTCTCTCTCTCTCTCTCTCTCTTTCTCTCTCTCTCTCTCTCTCTCTCACACACACACACACACACACACACACACACAAACTGGGGGGGGGCTGATTTAAGAAAAGGAAATCAATAAGACAAAAACCAGCCTAAATCCAGAAAGTATACGTACACATAGACACATAAATATGGGATCCATTTTGCGTTGGCCATCTACTCCTGGGCTTGCCCCGGAGTGTGGTCCATACACCCAGTGATGTTCCACTGGATAAAGTTTGATTTTCCCATTCTCAGCAGGTAGCAGTTGGAAACACCTTCTTGGTTAGGGATGGAACTTTGTGTCCACTTCCCTCTCTCTGCGCTGGGATTTTGTCAGGTTTGGCCCTGCACAGGCCCTGGACATGCTGCCACAGTCTCTGAGTTCATACATGTAGAGTTTTTGCTGTATCTGGAAGACATGGCTTCCTTGGCTCTGGCACCCTCCTTACATTCTGCTTCCTCTCCCTCTCCCCTGAGCCTTGAGAGGAGAGGCTGAACTTTTTGACTATCTCAGAGCATTTTCTGTGTGCGGGGATGTCTGTGTGCTTGTGTGCATGTGTGTGGTGTGTGTGGTGTGTGTGTGTGTGCGTGCACTTAAGTCTACCCATATAAATGCCAGAAATTGATGTTTGGTGTTTCTCTACTTTTTTGGGGGGTGAGGGCGGGTGACCACAGGTTCTCTTATCGAACCTGGAGTTCACTGTTTCAGCTTCTCTGGTCAGCGAGCCCCAGGCCCTGAGTACTGTAGTTACAGGCATGTAGTTACATCACCATGCCTGGGCTCTACTCGGAATATTGGGGATCAGGACTTGGCTCCTCTTGTTTGTGCAGGAACCACACCTACTAAGCCGTCTCCCCACCCCATTCCAGGGCACTTTTATCGGTGACCATTCTGATATAACTTCAGAATTTTAGTAACTACATTTTCAAAGCCCCTGAAAGGAGGTCTGTCTCCTTCATCTTCCAACCAAAATCGCTTCGAGTTTTAAGACAGTATGTGAGCCACTTGAAGAAAAGGAGTGTGGCCCTTTGCTCAAGGAATTGTCTACCAAGGTTTGTCTATGACTTGTCAGTGTATTACTGCAACTTAGTGATAAGTCTGATTGGTTGGTCAGGATTCACCAGTCCCTGCAACTTCCGTCTCACACACAATAGAATGCAGTTCCCAAGAGCAATGCCGAGCTGTGGCTTTCCTAAGGTGGGGACAGGGGAACAGAACAATGGGGGAATAACTGACAGTTAACATCAGCTTCTGTTTTGTAAGGATTAAGGCAGGGACTTCCTTATTGCTCTGACTCAGGTAGGCTGAATCTTTGAATCTTCAGGAAAAACTGGTCTGTTTTGGGATCTGCTTCCTGCAAGTCTCTCGGCTTGATTTGGGGGCCATTCAGCATGGATGACAAATGCTTTGATTTGGTTTGATCTGTTCAAAGGCCCCCGGCTCTAGACGCTGCCCTGAGAATTTGTGTTCAAGCTCAGTCGTCATAGGCAAGTAGACACAGAAGTAACAGCTCCACCCTCCCAGAGATGGCGGTTGTGGAGACAAATGTGTAAACAAGTGCAGGTGTGTAAAGAACAGCCAAGTTAAAAGACCTGTAAAGGCAGGGGAGCTGCGGGTTCTCTACAGAAATAAGAACACACAAGAGGAACTTCACTGGGAATGAAAGTCTACCCAGAATTGGGACAGTGGTGCCCGTAGAAAGCTGGCATTGAGGATGGGATGAAGCCATAAGCTCCCAGGGCAAGGGCCAGGGATGGGAGACCTTCCCACCCCCACTAGAAAGCTCCGTTTTGTAGCTCTCCCTCTTGGGCTTTTTCTACATATCAATTCTGCCTCAAAAGCCTCTATTCTCTTCAATTCCTTTTCTAAACCGGCTGGGGTTTTGTTTTGTTTTAGGCTTGTTGTTATTGTTGTTTTCTTTTGTTTGCTTTAAGACAGGCTCTCTTTCTGTGGTCCTGGCTTTCCTGGAACTCAGTACGTCAACCAGGTTGGCCTTGAATTTACAGAGATCCACCTGCCTCTGCCTCCCAAGGGTGGAAATTAGAGGTGTAACCCACCATGCCCTGCTAAGTTGGCAATTTTTTAAAAATAATGATCTATTTTTATTTTATGTGCATTAGTATTTTGCCTGCATGTATGTCTGTGTAAGGGTGTTAAATCCCCTAGAACTGGAGTTACAGACAGTTGTGAGCTGCCATGTAGGTGCTGGGAATTGAACCTGGTCCTCTGGAAGAACAGTCAGAGCTCTTGACTGCTGAGCCATCTCTCTAGCCCCTTAAACCAGACATTTTTAACGTTAGTTTTGAATGTATAGTGCATGTATGTTGCCTAATATTCAAAGCTACCTGGGGAAAGTGGGGGTAAGGGGATTCCCCTTCTGATGGCTGGTTAGATTTTTCTGTTGTCTCACCTGAGACACCCAGTGAGTCACTTTCCCATGTATTTTCTCAGAGACTCTCAGGATGGGCCCACATGTGCAAACTCAGAATTCATTTGTGTATTTACATACTTTGTGCATAAGTTTTTACAAAAAGAATAGATCGACTATGAACCTTATTTTTTTTTCGCCTTAGTTTATATTCTGGGGCTCTTTGAACCTTGTTCTTTTTCACCTTAGTTTATATTCTGGGGCTCTTTCATCTTGATTCATTCTGTATTCATTCGATAAGTTCTTTTGTAGTACAGCCACATGCCAGATATTCATAGGTAGTGAAGATTCAGTATTGGACAAAATCCTCAAAATGTCTGCTTGCACAGAGAGCTTACATCCCAACAGAGGGGTTCAGGGAAGACAGACAGAAGATAAACTGTTGAAGCCCGACGGTGGTGGCGCACCCCTTTAATCCCAGCACTCAGGAGGCAGAGGCAGATGGGTCTCTGTTATTCTGAGGCCAGCATGGTCTACTGAGCAAGTTCCAGGACAGACTCCAAAGCCACACAGAGAAACCCTGTCTCAAAAATCAAAAAGATAAACTGTGAAATATGTGGACAAATATCAAATGGTGACGATGGAATTTTAGGGATAAAAATTTCACTTTATTTCTCCAAACAGCTCATTGATTAATTAATGAAGGACCCCGATCAGCAATGCAATTGTCAAGCATCAAAAATAGGAAGGGATGCAATACCCAAGTTGCCAGTAGCATGCTAACCTCTCGGCCCTTAACTGGCCCCAAACTGCTCAAATCGAACCTACCAATACTCAAAGTACCCTGTCGAGAAAAATTGCCCCAAGATTGTGCAAAGAATTTCGTTTTCATCCCCCACCCCAATGCCCTAAAAATAATAGATGTTAAATAATCTGTTGAGTGAGTGATTGTTAGGTAATTAGCCTGCCCAGTGTGGTTTTCTATCAGCGAAATGTGGCAACGTCTGTGGAGTAAATGACGGGTTTTAGGCAGTCTGGCATACACATCCACTTTTTTTTTTATTTTTTTAGTTCATGAATGTGGATAGTTTCAAAATGCCCTATTACTACCAAAATATCATGTTTATAAATTGCCGAAAATTGAATTTACGCTGAAACTCTATCAACCATTATGGTTAAAATTTATTCTATCCTCTGCAATTTCACTTTTTTTTTCTCCTCTGAAAACATCACAAAGGCAAGACACACTTCTGAATCTGTTATTTATTAACAGCACACATGCTGAGCTAAGGACATTTCTAATGCCCCAAATCGCTGACTTTCAGATGTTTTGGTCTCTGTTTGACTCGTTTTTGAAGTTTCAGTGGCGGGGTAAAGAACTGCACGCATGTGACATCGTACGCTACACGTGACAGGACAAGACAGAAAAGTTTAATTGTCTGGAAAAGATTATTCCAAACCAGCCCTTGCAGTTTAATTCCCTGACTTGTAGGTGGTTATTATATATGACCCCTCACAAATAAAAGGGGTTCATCCTACAAATAATAGTGAATCCTCGGGGGCTGGAGAGATGGCTCAGCGGTTAAGAGCACTGTCTGCTCTTCCCGAGGACCCGGGTTCAAATCCCAGCGCCCATATGGTAGCTCACAACTGTCTGAAAATCCAGTTCCAGGGGATCTGACACCTTCACACCAATGCACATAAAATAAAGCTAAATAAACCATAAAAAAAATTTAAAAAGTCAATCCTCTGTTCGATTGGCTAACACTTAATAATCAATAAATGGACTCAATGATTTCAGTTTAGAATTCTACCTTACCTATCCACAAAGGTGAGTCAGGAGAATTCAACTATTGCCATCTGACTAAAACGAAATGTTTCTCAATACCTGCTCGTTTTCCTTAAAAAACAAGAATGTTCATACTTATTTTCTTCACATCTTCAATGATATAAGGCGGCAACACCGTCAAGAAATGAGAAGACGCAACACAGTGGAGCTTTACGCATGGTGCGTCCTGTTGACGATGGCTGGCCATCAATATTCGCTCCGAGAAAATGCTTACCTTCTCCGTTAAGAAGAACCCGAGAAGCAGAGAAGACCGGAAGATCACCAGACCTTAGCAAACACAGGGCTCGCCATCAGCGGCAAACAAGTTTCAGGACAGCTTTGTCTTGACTGGCGTATCGCTGTTCTTATTTTGTTTCAGTGTGCGTGCGTGCGTGCGTGCGTGCGTGCGTGCGTGCGTGTGTGTGTGTGTGTGTGTGTGTGTGTGCAGGTGCACGTTAATATGAACGTGTGTGGACGCCCGAATTCCACTTCAGGTGTCTTTACTTGCCGCTCACGTTAATCACCAAGCCTGGAGCTGGTTAATGTGACTAGACCAGGCCCTGGTGGATGATCCCCAGGGATCCTCCCGGCTCCGCTTCCCAGTGCCGAAATCACAAGTGTGTATCACTACACCTAGCTTTTACAGGAGTGTTTAGGATCTGAACTCCGGTCCTTGTACCAACTGAGTCATCCCCCACCCCCAGACTTAGGTTTCAGTTTTGCATTAACATTCTGAAATAAATTACAGCCCCGTGATAAGGCCCACGGTGCTTAAAGAAACAAGATGTCCATGTTCCAGTCAACATCCGGCAACAGCTCTCAGAATGAAGCACGAATAATAGGGTTTTGTGTTTGTTTTTTTGTTTTTTTTTTGGTGTGGATGTGTGTGCTTGTGTGTGTGCTTGTGTGTGTGTGCTTCTAGATGGATCAGAGTAACCTCTCTCACTTTTTATAAGGCAATGGCCAGTGTTCTGGGCTCCTTCTGGTTGCCGGGGAGAGCTGTGTATTCAGCGTCTGTCTGGTGGTGAAGATTCAGTGAAAGGAAATGGGAAAGTGAGAAAGAAAAGAAGCCATGGCAGCAATTAAAGGCTCAGGCTGAAGAACCCTCACCAACTACAGCAGCAGATTCAGCGATCTGCCAGCTCAGATGAACTGCCTCCTCTCTCTCTCTCTCTCTCTCTCTCTCTCTCTCTCTCTCTCTCTCTCTCTCTCTCTGTCTCTCTCTCTCTCTCTCTGTCTCTCTCTGTCTCTCTCGTTTCTTCCTAGCTCATGTTCCATGGTATGCGTTGCACTAAAACTTCAGAAGAAAGATGATCCAAATGACTTTATGGTCACAATTCAGTATCGGTTTCCTCCAGAGGGTGATCCTTAACACAAGTTCCAGCTAATCTATGGGTCAGAGGTATCAACTATGTATGTGATAAGAAATACATTTTATAAGTTATCCTATGCATATGGTTTTGATAATGCTTACCTTAACTATATGTTGTGCGTTATATTTTTTTCTACCATTAATCAATCCTAGACGCCTCCATTCCACCATAACCAGTTACAAAATTGACAGTCGTGATGTGCCCAGTGGATTTCCTAACTCTCTGAATTGTGAAACACTTGATCGGTATCTCTCAGACTTTAATATGCACGCATATTAGAGCTGAGGGATCCTGTTTAATATGTAAAGCCTGAGCTGGAGCGTCTCAGGGGTAAAGCGCAGGTTGAGCAAACACCAGGCCTTGCCTTCCACCCCCAGCAGAAACCAAATAGCCACAATCAAATCCCCACCTCCTTTCTATCCCTCAGAGTGGATGACATCCCTCTTGTCCAAACCCAATTGTCTTCTCTGAAAACTGTTCCTCTCTCACAAAGTATGTTAAACCTAAGGTAGCGCCATGTGAACAATACACTACAGAGAAGGAAAAAAAAAACAGTAACAATACTGGCAATGAAGTAGACAAACCACCAACCATGCATAAGATGTCCTCGAGTCTGGGCATGTAGGAAAACCTCGAAAAAGAAGTACTACTCAAAACTGATGAAACTTGTATTGCTATCACTGTGTATCTAGTCAGAATCCCAAGGGTCACACTGGCTGCCCCCCAAAACTCTCAGATCTTATCTGCTGCCGCCTTATCTCCCAATTTGAAAATTCTTATCTGTTCTAGCCAGGGTAGACCCTTTGATGTGTAAGTGGCCTTCTACATAAAAGTTAAAAAAAATGAGAATGGGCCATAAGAAGTTGAGTCTATAGTAGCCCCCCACACCCCCCCGTCTCCCCAAATCTTCTATTTCCCTCCCCGTTTAAACTTTTTCCTCCACAGTATATTTCCTTGTGATTTCCATTTTATCTGTGTTCTACTATCCCCTCTCCACATAATGCCCTTTCTACTTCCTTTGTACAAGAAGAGAGACTGAAGCTAGATAGTGCTGATTCCAGAAGCAATGCACCAATAAACAAAACTCTAAGACCTAGGTGTGGGATATCTCTGCAGGAGTTGGTCAGCGAGGCCCCAGATGCCCCCCCCCCCACAAGCAATACAGGCTCTTACTTGTCCATCAAAATTAAAGAATTGCAGAAGAGAACACATCCTTAGGTTGTGAGATGTAGAGAAAGTGGTGGAACTGATCTGGGAACGGCCAACCTGTTGGCTAGCGGTCAAAGTCAAGGAAGGTGCTATATAGGCTTCTGCAGGATAAAAGACACCACTGGGCTTACCTCTCTGTGAACTCTATGAGGTTTGTTCCACGGTAGGGAACCCATGCCTGGAATTGCAAGCCTATTTAACAACCATGTCTGAGGAAGTTATGAGGCCCAAGTCGGGTAACTAAATCCACAAAGCATAGACCTGTTCTCTAAATATGTATTTTATCAACTAACTACTTCCAAATATGTATGTTGATATGGACAGACAAAAACTGCTCTCAGCTTCCTTCAGACTCAGGGCTATGCAAGATGCTAAGAATAACTGAAAGCTTAAGACTTAGCCGTAAACAAGATGTTTACATTACTGCTTCTAAGGCTCAGGGAACATTACAGACGAGGGAACAAGACACTTGTAAGAGTTGGAAGAGTCGGTTAAGGGCTGTGAAATGCCATCTTCTAGCCTTGACAAAACCTTTGCTGTTGTTGGTTGTTTTGGCTCTTTGTTCTTTATTCTTTGGGGGCCCTACCACCCAGCTCCCACATACTCACACATATGGAATATTATTCTTTCTTATGAATGCCCGGCCTTAGCTTGGCTTGTTTATTTTTTTGGTTTTTCGAGACAGGGTTTCTCTGTGGTTTTGGAGCCTGTCCTGGAACTAGCTCTTGTAGATCAGGCTGGTCTCGAACTCACAGAGATCCACCTGACTCTGCCTCCCAAGTGCTGGGATTAAAGGCATGCACCACCACCGGTGCGGCGCTTGGCTTGTTTCTAGTCAGCTTTTCTTATCTGTCTATCTTTTGCCTCTAGGCTTTTACCTTTCTCTATTTCTGTATATCTTTTTGTTTCTTCTACTCCACGTCTGGCTGTGTGGCTGGGTGGCTGGCTGGCCCCTTCCTCTCTCACTCCTTGCTTCTCCTTCCCAGGTTCCTCCTCCTATTTATTCTCTCTGCCTACCAGCCCCGGCTGTCCTTTCTCCTGCCTTGCTATTGACCATTCAGCACTTTATCAAGCCAATCAGACATTTTAGACAGGCAGAGTAACACAGCTTCACAGGGTTAAACAAATCCAACATGAAAGAATGCAACACATCTATCTTTGCATCATTAAACAATTATTCCCCAGCATAAACAAATGTAACACATCTTAAAATAATATTCTACAACACATTGCAATCGTGAACTGATAATCGTGTTTATCTTTCCTCATCTTTGTTTCCTTGTCAGGGTTGGGTAACAGACACAGAACTGCATTCTGTAGTGGCTTCTCCTTCTGCCTCTTCTGCCCTGGAAACATCACATATACTTTAAGACTCAACCCAAACATTGATATCCAAATACAGTCTTTCTCTGATGCTCTTCATGTCCACTGCCCAAGGACCTGTGCTGCTCTCTGTACTTGGCCTTTAGCATACTTTATCATGGCTTCACTATGAGCCATACATATATGTTGTCATTCCCTCTGGCATATAGTGTTGAACCTGATACACAAGAAGGCCCTTAGCAAATGTTTGCCAAGTGTATCGGTAAGTCATGGGGTTATGAAAAAGAGCCTTAATAAACATAGGAGATCTAAAGGTCATGAACTTCAAGTTTGAAGAGCAAGTCATGGCCAAAGGAGAATCTTGGTCTCTCATGTTCTTCAGACCCAAGTGTAAGTTTAATGGTGAGGTGTAGGGCCCCAGTTCAAGAAGGAATCAGCCAATTGTTCTCTTTGTAAATTGTTCTTTGAATTCATCTAAGGCCAACATAGATCTTTTTTCTTTTTCACTGTCCTTTTTTCTGTCTGCTAGTATCTCATAGAGGGCCAGCATCTTGTAGGTATTAATACACACTGATTTACAATGTTGAAAAGAGAGATGTACTTTAGAAAATTTCAATTTTTTTTAACCTGGGGTTTATTTCTTCCAAACCCGAATAAACAGGGAAATCAGGGAAATTCAAACCCAGTCTCTAAAGCACTGATCCACTGTGTCCTAATGCTATTACAAGATAAATATCGCTGGGTGATAGTGCCTTTAATGGCACTCTGGAGGCAGAGGCAGGTGAATCTCTGAGTTCAAGGCCAGCCTGGTTTACAGAGAGAGAGTTCTAGGACAGCCAAGGCTGTCTCAGAGAAAAGAACAAAATACAAAAACAACAAGAAAAAAATCCAAGATAAATATCACTGCAAACGAACACATTGATATTTAAAAAAACAGCAAGTAAAAGATAGCAATAGGCCTACATTAGAAGGGAGGCAGGGCCAAATTTCTTACTCTTCTGTGATATTACTTTTTAAGTGTAACATAATCCTCTGAGTTTTGAAAGATTGACCAATAAGACAGCACTGGACATCTATATAAGAAGTCAAGGATGGGTCAGAAAAGACAAATATTTACACGAAACTGTAAAAATTTGTCATTGTATTCTAAAGATGTTTGAGTGTTAACACGATTTCCTAGATATGGACCTAACTGCAGAAAGTAAGGTGAGATGCAGGGAGGTGTGACTGGAAGGGATGGTTCATGCACAGCATCTTCCTGCTCTGAAGGACTCCAGGAAAGGAAGCCAGCCCCGAGCATCCTCAGCATCAGCATCCGCGAGAGACTCCACAGCACACTAGTTAAGGTATGAATCCTTTTAAGAGAGTAAAGTTTTAACTTACAAATAAATATATTTATACCATATAGAATATTGTTTTGAAGAAAATACATCTACTGCAGAATGACTAAGTAGAGACAGTTGCCATGGGTAAGGTTACATACTTATCATGGAGTAGGGGTGGAAATACTTCAAATCGCCTGTCTTAGCAATTTTCAAGAATTCAGTCTGCTGTCCTCACACAAGGGATTCAGCCTATCTAGCTGAATTTTGTGTCTTTTGACTAACATCCCATATTTTTGTTGCTGTTGATTTCAAGAAGGGTCTCACTGAGAAAAATTAAAAAAAAATAAATAAAAAGAAGGGTCTCACTATGTAGCGCTGACTGCCCTCGAACTCATTATATAGACCAGGCTGGCCTTGAACTCATAGAGCTCTGCTTGCCTCTGCCCTCCAAGTGCTGGGATTAAAGATGTGCACCACTACAGCTTGATTTACATTTCGACTCCAAGATGATAGGCCCTCAATCAGCACGCTCTTCGGGGATGTCTTTCAAACAGTAAGAAAAGACCAAGCAAGTGTATTTGCTAAGATAGACCCATCACTTGGAGGAGAGATATAAACAGAACATGAACCACAAACAACCAAACTCGATAGTTTTTCAGCATCCAAGAAGTGTTCACCTACAAAGACACAGCGGGAGGTCGGAAAGAAGGATGGACTGGAGGATGGGCTCACAGCCGTCAATCTGATGAACGAAAAGGACAACATCTGTGGTCACAGGCGAGGTGCTTGTCTGGACCTTGAAATGATAGAAATTGATCCACCATCTTGTGACACCTCACTGGCCAAGAATGCATTTTCCCCGGAGGCTCCAGGGCTTTGAGGCTTTGAAGCCACATGAAGCGTTTCATTGTCTTGTGATTCATAATGCTGGCACAGCAAACATCACATGCAATTAGAGACCGGGGCCTGTTTCCCTACATCAGAGACACGAAGGAGCACGAGGGTAGGTGAACCAGGTGGCTGCCACCCAGAGGTGCTTTCCACAAGCATTTGCTTTCATGACAAAGGAGGCAATCGGTATGGCAGAGTTATAATGCCACTTTTTGATCTTACACAGAATGAGTTCCCACCCAGAACTTTAAATCTCACTTGTTAAAATAGGCCTAATATTTACCATTTACTACACTGATCACTGAAAACATCTACCACATGGAAAAAGACAAAACTATGTTTAACAATGTTCATAGAATTTGGGGACTTGAGGGATAGATAATTTTTACTACTTAGGATGAGGCCATTAAGTCTTTTTTTACTTCATCGGAGGTACTTGTGCAGTAACGATTACTTACCAACCCGATCTCCTTTTTTCTAATTTATTTGTTGTATGTGCATTGCATGTATGTCTGTGTGAGGGTGTCAGATCCCCTGAACTGGAGTTACAAACAGTTGTGAGCTGGTACGTGGGTGCTGGGAATTGAACTCAGGACCTCTAGAGGAGCAGCCCGAGCTCTTACCCACTGAGCCATCTCTCCAGCTCTTACAACTTCATCTTAACTTATGACTCCATTTTTGTTCTCTTTAGTAGGGAGAGACTATTTTCTCAAAGACAGGAATAAAAAGAACAGAAATATGACATATGACATATTTCTGAGAAGACAAAATGGGCAGAGTTTCCTCATCCTACTGATGATAACCCCAAACCCAATGTCATCTACACAACAAACTAAATAGACTCAGAAAAAGCAGTGGTGGTGGTGGGGAATGGGACGGGTAGACCAGTTGGACTGTGGGACTCAAAGGCTATCAATCAGAGCAGCAAAGTCCGCAAGTTTCCTTCTTGTTAAATGGACCTCAGATTGTAGAGACGTCCATTGGCGCCGGCCATACACTTCAAACAAAGAAACAAACAAAAAGACTGCTTTTCCCAACGGCAGGAGCAGGAGAGGAACAGCCTAGAAAGGTGGACACACCTTGGAACAAGTGAAGCACCACAGGGGGGACAAAGTGTCTCTACTCCTATCAGACAAGGAAGAGCCAAATGGAAACTGAAATTCCGTCTTCCTCAGGCTAACCTGCAGCACCTCAGAGCTCCCAATAGCATGGGATAAGAGAAATCTAGGCTGGGGGTTAGGACTTGCTTTTCCCTTTTGGCAGCAGTGAGCTCCCTCCACGCTGGAAACTGGAGGTACCTGCCCCTCCCACTATGGTGGTTTTCCAGAAGGCCTGCTGGGGCGGGGCAAGCTCCTCAGTACTGCCTAGAGAAACAAGACCTAAGAGGAGGACTTGCGGCTTTGAACTCTTTCCCAGAAGCTGCACCCCACCTGCCAGGTGAAGGCTGGCAGCTGTTGGCTCGCTCTTTCTTTTCTATTCCGATCCGGGTCTTCCTGGTTCTTGGTATGACTGATAATTGTGTTGTTGTTGGAGTGAGGGCATTTGGAGTATTGGGTTGTTTTAGCTAGCTTCACTGATACTGTACTAGAAAGATGGGTCATGGCATACAATTCAATGAACTGTTACAGACATATTTGAAACAAACAAACATTGCTAGAAACAAAGTTTTGGGGAAAAAAAATAAAAGTTATGAGAAAGAATCAAATGGAAATTTTAAAACAAGGTGAGAGAGAGTTCTTAGATGAACTCATCTTCTAACAGGTGAATGCAAAACACAAAAGAATCAGCCGGGCAGTGGTGGCGCATACCTTTAATTCCAGAACTTGGGAGGAAGAGGCAGGCAAACCTCTGTGAGTTCGAGGCCAGCCTGGTCTACAGAAAGTGTGAGTGCCAAGACAGGCTCCAAAGCTACACAGGGAAACCCTGTCTAAACAAACAAACAAACAAAAAACCAAACCAAACCAAACAACAAAAAAAGCGAACATGCCTACCCCACAGGCTACACAACCGATTTGAACAAGCAGCCAGGAGATGGTGGCGCACGCCTTTAATCCCAGCACTCAGGAGGCAGAGGCAGGTGGATCTCTGTGAGTTCGAGGCCAGCCTGGTCTACAAGAGCTAGTTCCAGGACAGGAACCAAAAACTACGGAGAAACCCTGTCTCAAAAAATCCAAAACCAACACAACAAAACAACAACAACAACAACAAAAAAAAAACAAGCAATGCTGGCCCACAAAGACGACGGGCTTCTAAAGTGAATATGCTTCTGATCCCAGCAATGCGCACTGACCACACAGCACACGCCAGCAACCCACGGGGGCAGAGACGTACTGTAATAGAACTCAGACATGGCCTGCTTCTCAACCCCATTCCTTTTCGTTCTGTTTTACTGTATTTCTGAGTTACGTTGTATTATTTCAACACCCTTTGTTTTTATATATATTCCTCTTCTTGCTTCTATCTAATTTTCTTCCATATTTTTTCTTTTTATGAATATGATTTTGCTTTGGTGCCGGTGCTGCCCCAGTGGTTCGTTCTCTCCTGGGAACTGAGTCCTCAAGAAAAATCCAGTCACTCAGAAAATGCCTACAAATATCTAGAAAGGAGATGCATAACAACAGAGGCACACATCACAATTTTTATGGACAGAAAAATATGAAAAATAAGTCAACATGACTTTTCAACAGTTCATGACTCTTCAATATCCAAAACTATAGAATGATTCAAATGTTATATGAAAACTTCCAACATCTAGATTTAAAAATGATCATTGACCTTAATTAAGATGATTCAGATAAACAGTTGAATTAAATAAAGAAGTCAATGCAAGACTTGGATGAGAAATTCAACAGAGAAATACATATTCTAGGTGAAAAAAAATCACACATACACACAAGTGAAACTGAAAAGCCCAATAAACAAAAACTCAACAGGCAGACAAAAACAATATGAGGGAACGAAGGCAAGGGTCACGGATTCTTCATGTAGTAATAGGGAAAAGAAGTACGACCAGTCCATTCGTGACTTCTGGCTCACATTTAAGAGACTGAACCTGCAAATGCAGCTCTGTTACAGAGGAGGGAACTAACATACAGGGTAAAGGCACAGAAAACACACTCAATGAAATTACAGTACAGAACTTCGTGACTCGAAGGAAAGTAACGGGCAACCAAGTGCGAGAGGCATTTAGAGCACAAGGCAGGCAAGACCAGAGAAGTCCCTTTTATGCATCATCTGACACTAGATGCCGACAGAGAAGAGCAACAGAGGAAGCAGGCTGCATCAGAAGCGCCGAGATACCTCCAAAGGGATTTACCATCATAGAAGTAGAGGCCATTCCAAGAATACAGGAGGTCACAGACAGACCAGAAGGAAAAGAATTATTAATGGAGATTAATATATGCAGCATTCTTCTTCAAAACTAAAGGAGAAATAAAGACCTCCTGTGTGAAGTGTAGAGTAGAACCATCGTGTGTGCTGTGCAATGTAACTGTGCACACTTGGGAGAAGCAAATGTAAAAAGTACACGTAAGTTCACATCTACGGTTAACTCCTCTAGTCCCAGCCTTTCGTTTTTATCAGTTAAGAGACAAAGAAAGAGGGAAACTGTGACCTATGGAAGAGGCTGAGGTCGTTGGCAGTGGTTCAAGAACAGAGCAAGCACACTTTATCCCCATGCCCCCGGGCTCTTTCTTTTCACTATTAGTCACTGTGTCTTATATTTTTATTGATTTCCCAAGATTTTCAGCTTGTGTCTCCTTTAGCATTTAGCGATTTGCCAAGCAACGCTGGCTGTTGTCCGTTGCATAAGGCACGCTTTTATCCAATCTCGCTTGTCAGGTGTGTAGAAAGAGCAGGCCTCGTTGAGAACAGTGGTCTCGAGCAGGGCTTTTTACAGGTGGAAGCCATGTAGACGAGAGGGACTCTTAAATGGCCTTGGGCAAGCACAGACTGGGAAAAGCCTGTTGGCACCACCTAGTGGCGTAACTGAGAGGTAAGCCCCTTCAGAGTCTTGAAACATTCATCCGGGCTCTCAGGCACTTTACTTCAGTAGAGTTGCAGGTTTTAAAACACGCTTTTTCTAATTAAGGGACTGACTTTTGGTTTAACTATAACCTTATCTCTCTTCATTAAAATATTTCTTCTTGCCTGAATAAGAAATTAATTGTAGTCATAACACAGAGTCTGCAAGATGGCTCGGTAGATAAAAACACTTGCTGAGCAAGCCTGATAGTCTGTGTTTGATCTCCGGAACCTGCATAAATATTGAAGGAGAAAACAGACCCCGCAAAGTTGCTCTCTGAACCTCCACATGCGTGTGTCACATGTCCCTCCCATAACACACACACACACACATACACACACACACACATACACACACATACACACACATACACACACACATACACACACACATACACACAGACACACACACACATACACACACACATACACACACATACAAACACACACACACATACACACATACACACACACACATACACACATACACACACATACACACACACATACACACACACATACACACACATACACACATACACATACACACATACACACACACACATGCACACACATACACACACATACACACACACATACACACACATACACACACATACACACACACATACACACACATACACACACACATACACACACACATACACACACACATACACACACATACACACACACATACACACATACACACACATACACACACATACACACACACACATACACACATACATACACACACACATACACACACATACACACACATACACACACACATACACACACACATACACACACACATACACACACATACACACACACATACACACACATACACACACACACATACACACACACTAATAATAAACAAAACAAAAAATTTAAACATTAAATTTAAACCACTTATTTGTTACACTTAATTCTTAGACCCAAGTAGCATGTATGATTCGTGTAAAATTAATCACTGGGTATCAGGTACTTAAATCTACTAACAGGTTTAAAAAATAAAAAGAACTCACCTCTTTGCTCCAGATTTCTTTACTGAGTTGGGCATTATTCTATAAAAACATATTTGTGGTTATATCGACTCTATCTAATATGGACGGATCTGCAATTAGCACTAAGTGCACAATTTAATACTTTGAAGTGCCTTACGTATGTCCATTTCTCTCAGTGAAATCGCCCTTGCCCTAACATCAAAGAAATTATCTGATCAGAACAAACCTATCGCTCCAGCTATTGAACACCCAAGTACTTAATTATGGGTGCATTCTCACCACCTAACAACTGTGCTTCTCTCGTGAGGGGCCACAAAGGGCGTGAATCATAAAATAATTTGTTTGCTCAAGCTGTCATTAACTGTGGAAACTGCTGGTCTTTAAAACCGGCCCACTGATCCCAGCTATTTCCAGACCGAGTTTGATGAGTAAGAAGTCAAGCGCACACAGACGATCCTGAGCAGACAGGGCGGGGGGACGGAAGCTTGACCAGTCGGCACAGGGAACCCAGATGAACAGGCTCCCAAAAGGAAGACCTGGGATGGTGTTGGAACAGGCCGGACAGGCGTGACTGACACCTGTCACACTCAAGGAAAGATGAATTCAAGGGGGACCTATTTAAAAATTTCAACTCATGACCTGAGTTTGATCCCCGAACCACATGGAGGAGAGAACTGAATCTTGAAATATGTCCTCTGATTGACACACAGATGCCATAGCAAGCATTGCCCCCCATACATAAGTAAATGAATGAATTTCAACCTATGAAAATCATTAAGCTTTCAGTCGTCCCATGCTTAGTTCATGTATGTCTCTCTAGATAGACACTATGTCGTTCTATGTAGTCCTGGCTGTCCTGAAGCTCTCTATGTAGACCAGGCTGGCTTTGAACTCACAGAGATCTACCTGCCTTTGACTTCCCGGCGCTGGGGTCAAGAGTGTGCACTACCATGCCTGGCTCATGACTAAATTTTTAAACAATCAGTCATGTCTTTCAGTGTGGCGACTCAAGAGTTACTACAAAAACGTATGAATACAGCCCTTTCCCAGTGTTCTGGGATCAGAGATGAAGTCGAGTATCATAGTGCCATCTGTCAATCACACCAGGAATACTAAGTTCTTCATGTAAATCTTCACCAACAGCTTGAAGGCATGCCATCTTTACAAGAGAAGACAACGAAACAATCCTCAGGATTATTATAATTATTTTTAAATATAATCCTGGCTGTTCTGGAACTCATTATGTACTTGAACTCAGAGATCTACCTGTCTCTGTCTTCCAAGTGCTGGGATTAAAGGTGTGTACCACCATGCCTGGTTATCCTCAGAATTCTTTAGTTTGACAGGTCCAAACTGAACATTAAAGAGAAGAGGGGGAAAGTGGGCTTTGGAGGGTATGCACAGGAGAACTTTCCCACTGCTTTCTTGAAGCTTCACGAAGCAGGGTGAGCAATACATTGGACACTGTTTAGACCTGGCATTTTCGGTGTTTCGTTTTGGTGCTGGGGGTCAAATTCAGGGCTGGTGGATGCTAGGCAAGAGCTGTCACGTAGCTAGCCAGCTGCATGGCTGAGGCCTTGCTCCCGTCAGCTCACAAATTCCATTTCTCCCTCTGGAAGATGGTGATTCTATGGTTTCCTATGGTCACTGAGAGAATTGAACCATATGCTGTGCACAGAGTGTTTACCATGCCTGCCTGACAGGAGATACCAAGAACAGTTCCTTCCTTAATCCTCGTGAGTCAACATACCAAACATGCTTACTGAAGCAGCCGGTCCAGGTCTCAGAGTTCTTTCCCACACTTTAGTTTTATATGTTCATTGCTTTGGGAAAAAAAAAACACACAAGTTTTTTTTTCCCCCAAACAGCTTTCATATAAAATTCTTATTAGCCAGAGAATCTATTATTATGCATAATTATAACAAGTGGCTTTTGCGCCAGTGATGCCTATTTTTAAATCTAATAATTACACGACAGGGAAACTTACTTGTTCCACGTTGAGTTGAACTTGGAAATTTCTTAGTTCGGAGCCAATGTCATAGAACTTTCTAAAGAGAAAGGGACGATTAAGTATGTAAGTTACAAAAACAGCACTTCTATCTTTAGGCTCAGTATCAAATATAAAACGGGGGTCCTAAAGATATTTGTATACCAGGACCCAAGAATATATTCCTGCTCCTATTAACATTTGCAAAGATAAAAAATAAATAAACCATTTTCTAAAAATGGGGAGGGGGTGGAGAGATGGCTCAGTGGTTAAGAGCACAGACTGTTCTTCCAGAGGTCCTGGGTTCAATTCTCAGCAACCACATGGTGGCTCACAACTGTCTGCGACTGCAGGATCTGACACCTTCACACAGACATACATGCAGGCAGAACACAGATGCACATAAATAAAATTTTTTTGCAAGCATGTGTGAGTATATGTGACAATTGCTAATTGTTTTACTCCAGATTCAGTACCTTGTCTGGTGTTATTATTGAGACAAGTCCCAAAACATAAAGAGCAAGAGTGTGTAGTTCAAGGATCTATGTAGAATATCACTTCTCACCTTTGGGAGACGGATAACCCTTTCATATCAGATATTCTGCATCATCAGTTATTCACACTGCAATTCATAACAGTAGCAAAATTACAGTTATGAAGTGGCAATGAAATAACGTTATTGTTGGGGGTCACCACGGCGTGAGGAATTGTACTAAAGGGTCACAGCGTTAGGAAGTTGAGAACCACGGGTGTAGAATATACTTACATTGGTAGTTCCTGCTGACAGACACCCATGCAATACTGTGCTTACGAGCTTAATAAAAATAAAAGAAGCTGGTGTATTGTTAAATGGCAAGCTACATGGCAATATACAAAGAAACAATACAATGTAATTTCTTAAAAACATTTAAAATGTGAAGTACTAGCTTTAGATAAAAATAGTACCTAACTGTGTATATTAGAAGTATATATAACTTTGCCATTTAAAATTTATTTCCCTTATTAAGTTATGAATGGATTTTTGTGTTCTTCTCCTAAATAAGTTCTATAAAAAGAAATTAGGGGCTGGAGAGGTGGCTCAGAGGTTAAGAGCACTGACTGTTCTTCCAGAAGTCCTAAGTTCAATTCCCAGCAACCACATGGTGGCTCACAACCATCTGTAATGAGATCTGGTGCCCTCTACTGGCCTATAGGATATATGTAGGCAGAATACTGTATACATAATAAATAAATCTTATAAAAAAAATGAGTCCTGCCATTTTGGACACTTTGTGTGTGCTTCCTGTTAGCTAAGCTACTTTTGTCCATTGATACTCACCTAACATTGCTCTGCTTATTCAAACACTCAGTATTATGCATTGCGGTGGCTTGAATAGGAATCTCCACAGGTTCCTATATTTGAATGCTTAGCTTTAGGAGGTGTGGCCTTGTTGGAAGGAGTGTGTCCCTGGGCTTTAGAGTTTCAAAAACCTAAGCTAGACCCAGCGCCTTCTCTCTTCCTGTTGCCTGCATCTGGATGTAGAACTCTCAGCTGCCTCTCTGGTATCCTGTCTGCCAGGGTGCCACCATGCTTCCTGCCATGTTGATAATGATCTAAACGTCTAACTCTTGTTAGCCAGCCCCAATGAAATATTTTTCTTTATAGGAGTTGCTGTGGTCACGGTGTCTCTTCTAGCATAGAACACTGACTAAGGCAGGCACGTCTCACGATATAGAACATTTGGGGTTGCCTGTTTCTGGCAGGTTCACCGAAGCCAACGAGCCAGGAGGAAGAGCTGGGAGGAAACCACGTTCCTCACGTGCAGCACAGTTAAGCGCTCTTACACTGCTCTCTTCCCAGCTCAGGGGACAAACAGCGTGAGCGCAGGAACGTCCATGTGTCGGGCCGGGGGAGAGGAGGAGTCTAGGGAAGAAGCCCAGGTGCAACCACTGGCACGTGCAAGGGATTCTGAGGCGATGAAAACGTAGAGGCTTTTAAAAATTTTTTATCTTCTTTTTTTCTCTGCAATTTTTAAATTAATTTTTTCATTTATTTTACATACAGAGCAGTTTCCCCTTCCTCCTCTCCTCCCATTCCCTCACCCACCTCCCATCTACACACCCCCCCTGCCCCATCCCCACCCCCACCCCCATCCACTCCTCCACAGTCTCTGGTCAGAAAGGGACAGGCCTCCCATGGGCTTGAACATCAAGCTGAGGCAGGACCAAGCTCCTCCTCCTGTATCAAGGCTATGTAAGGCAACCCAGCATGGGGGAATGGGTTCCCAAAAGCCAGCTCAAGCACCACGGACAGATCCTGATCCCACTGCTAGGAGCCCCACAGACAGACGGAACTACACAACTGTCGCACACACGCAGAGGGCCCAGGTCGGTCCTACGCGGGGTCCCTAGCTGTTGGTCTGGAGTCCGAGAGCGCCCAGGAGCTCAGCTCAGCTGTCTCTGTGGGCTCCCCTCTCATGGCCTTTATTTTCATGTTCCACAGTTTACTCGCATACAATGCGCTGTGGCCACATTCACCGCCCACCCCGCTGTCTCATCTCCCGCTCATATTCGCTAACCCCTTCTCCCCAGTTAACTCTCCTTCTACCCCCAGTGCCCTTCCCTCTGCCTCCCGTCCGCCCCCCTTCTTTCCAGGCCCCATGCAGCTGCTGTGGGCTCTTGGTTGCAGTAGACCATTATGGCATTTAGAAGAAAGTACCCCAACACGCTTTCCCCCATCATTCCATCCCATAGTCCTTCCGTCTCCTCTTCCACCATGTTCCCTGGACCTCAGATGGGGTGACACAGATGTTGTATATGAGACAAACACTCAGTAGTCGCTTATTCTCAGCACTTTGTTATGTTTTCCTCTTTGGTCATTTGTCCACGGCCCGTGAGCTTTTGCTGCAAGAATTTGCTTTTGCACGCTGGTTCATTGGCAGACAATCTCTCTGGTCTGTTAAGTGAGGCACACTAAGGCTTCCTGCCTCTGTCTCCCAAGTGCTAAGATTAAAAGCTTGTTATGAGCATGCCCAGTTTTATGCAGCGCTGGGGATGGATCCTGGGGTCTTGAATATGTCAGGCAAGCATGCTATTAATTGCGCTGGACCTCTACGCTCTTGATTTTCTTTTTATAGCACCACAGCCAATATTACATCTGCTACTTGTTAGTGTTAGATCCCTTTGACTAGGATGAGTTTTGCTACCAAAAGTCATGGCTTTAATTTGCTTACTCACATTAACATTAATGCCTAGACATAGAAGGTGTCTTAACTTGTGTTCCTATTGCTGTGGAGAGGCCCAATGGCAATGGAGACTCTGGGGAGGAGCTGAGAGGTCTACGTTTGGATTCACAGGCAGCAGGAAGAGAGCATGAGCCATTGGGCCTGGCTTGAACTTCTGAAACCTCAAAGCCTACCCTCCTTTGACATACTTCCTCCAACCACACCTCCTAATAGTGCCACTCCCCATAAGCCTATGAGGGGGAGCATTTTTATTCATACCAGCACAGAATGTTTCAATTAAGTATCAGGAGAAGGCAGAAACCAGCAAGGGGCCAGCTGGTGGGGGACTTTGAATACTATGCCCAAGTTTGCATATTACTGTCTAGTCCCATCGGTACTCATTTCTGAGTTGATATTCTCCAGAAATTCTTTTCAACCTTCCCCTTTCTAATAGGGACATATTAAAATACTTAACCTAGGAGAAAAACAAAGGAAACCAAGAGATACTCATTAAAGCAACAAATATTCATCAAGTACCTATTTTTTTGCCAGCTTCTGGAAATACACCAAAGACCACCAGGACTGGTGTATGCTCACAGAGCTCCCAGTGGAGCGGGGAGAAGACAGTGAAGCACCAGGGGCAAGTCAAGGGAGAAGAGGCAGGCTGTGTCGGAGGCTGGGATGCTTGGGCAGATACCTGAGAGGGGAGTCAGGCATGCACAAAGGGCAAAGGGAAACGAACAAAGGTGCTTCACTGGGCTGGACCTCTAGATAACTCTGTCTTCTAGGTGTTTATAAATGAGGTGGTGAGAGACAGTATGGACATTTGAGGTCATTAAAAAGGGCGTGTGCCTCCAGAGAAAAGACCACTGGTTACACTGGAGACTGTGGGTCTCTTAAAAAGGAGACGAAAGATAAGGAATGTGGGCTCACTGGTCTGCATGTCCTCAGGGAGCTGACAGGATGCAAGTGGAGCATGAGAAGAACCTGGCTGAGCCTTGCAAACTGGTGGCCAAGTAATGAGGCGGAACTAAAACAAGGACAGGGAGTGAGGGGGTTTGGTGCCCCAAGAGGCCCTTGAAGATTAACCTGAAGAATTTATCTTGATCTTGAAGAGGATTTAGAGACAATGAAAATAAAAATGTCAGAAAGTAACCTATCGAAAGACAAATTGATTGAGGAAGCACCATGGACAAAGCCTCTGTGTTCATGGAAGCTGCACAGAAAGAAGACACGTGGCGGGGGGGGGGGGACACCTGGGCAGGAAAGCTAGCCCACCACGAAGGATGTCCAGAAAAGCATTTTGAATGAAGGCAGAAGGTTTTACCTAGTGTGGGAAAGCAGTAAAAAAAAAAACCTGGGATTGGAGCTGGAGAGATGGCTTAGAGGTTAAGAGCATTGCCTGCTCTTCCAAAGGTCCTGAGTTCAATTCCCAGCAACCACATGGTGGTTCACAACCATCTGTAATGGGGTCTGGTGCCCTCTTCTGGCCTGCAGGCATACACACAAACAGAATATTGTATACATAATAAATAAATAAATAAAAAACCTGGGATTTCTTCTTTAATTTCCCACCCTTGAGTCTACACTGAAGACGCTCCAAAGACTTCAACAGATTCCGCCCTCTCTGCAGCTGAGCTTTGCTAGCCCACTAGGTGTATGCGCATGTATGTGGCATATGATGTGGGAGCGTCTGTGTGTGCCTAGGGAGGCCAACAGTGAACTTTGGGCACCCTCCTCCGCTGCTCTCCACCTCAGGTTTTTGTGGTTTGAGACAGGTTCTCTTACTGGATTTGATGCTGTCCAGTCTGGCCTGCCAGTGAGCACTGGGGGATCCATCCGTCTCCACCCCCCTGCCCGTGGATATCAGATGCTTGCTTCCATGCCCGGCATTTATGTGTGTGCTGGGGAATCCGAACTCAGCTCCTAATGCCTGTATAGCAAGCACTTTCCTCTCCCCAGTGAGTCTTTCGGGTTTTAAAACATTTCATTTGTTTACCAAACATTTTGTAATGATCAGAATTACTTAAAACACAGTTCCTCCGAGCTTCCCCTTGGCGTCTCAGGAGCAGCTTAGCTAAACCACCCACAGGTTGTGGAATAAATAACAGCAACAATAATAAATTGTAACAACAGTGAAGTAGAACGCAGGCAGAAAGTATTTGTTACACGAAGGAATAGTTTGCTGGTTATTTATTTTAATAAAGTGGAGCAGACTCTGGGCTTTCTGATTATAATGTTCTTCCTATTGTTTTTAATTCTAATGTGCTTTCCTGACCAGCTAAGGGAAAAAGGGAGTGGGGTAGGCGCTCACCACAGGCATCAAGGGAATGTCTCAGCATCTACAGTTTAGCCTTTCTAGGCCTGAGGCTACCACACTGAAAACACTGGAATGTAAAACTCATCCGTTTTGTGTGTTCCGGGAAACAATATTTTCGAGCTACCGCCTTAAATAACCATCTCCAAACCCCCTCAGTTATTCTTTTTCCTTCTTTTATGCTCCTCTCTGAGTTGCATTTAAACGTCTACACAGTAGTGTTATTTGTACATGATATCCACTTCAATGTACTGCTAATTTGGACATTTATAATAGTAAACTTATGAACAGGATACGCTCAGTTCTCTATGCGTTTACTCCACAAGGACGTTAGCAGTCACTTGAGGCTGACCGCCTCTGTATAGGGTAGAGCTTGTTTCTTTATAATTCTCCAACGCCTCTCCACCCACCCACATTCTGTTCTTAGCCAACAGCTGACCCAAAGATGACTCACGTCTTCCACGGACACGCCTTTTACTTTGCCTTGCACCCATCCTGCAATAGAGAACACCTTTTACTCTGTGCTAACTCTCTCTGCCAAAATAAAGTGTTTAGTTAAAACACACACACACACACACACACACACACACACACACACACACAGAAAATAAAAGGAAAATATTACCAACAAAGGGATTCCTATTCTTCTCTGCTTTTTCCTGTTTTTAAATAAATGGAGGAAACTTTTTGATGGCCTATCATGTGATCGTTGATATCTGTGTACATTGGATAATGTTTAAATCAGTGTAAAGAGACTTATCTTCCCAAACACTGTCCACTTCCTTATAGTTAAAACACTTGTGCCAGTAATGTGAACTCTGCAGGGCGTTGTTATCTGTGCCTGTCCTACTGTAGGCATTTAATATGGCCTTCACCATACTGAGGGAGTTTTCTATAACCTCAGTCTGCTCAAAGTTCTAGACTGTGAATGGTCTCTGCATTACATTAAGTGCTCTTTCTTTAAAAAATTATTTCTTTATTATTATGTATATACAATAGTCTATCTGTATGTATGTCTGCAGGCCAGAAGAGGGCACCAGACCTCATTACAGATGGTTGTGAGCCACCATGTGGTTGCTGGGAATTGAACTCAGAACCTTTGGAAGAGCAGGCAATGCTCTTAACCACTGAGCCATCTCTCCAGCCCTCTTTAAAAAAGTTTTCAAAGGTTTATTTTATTCGATGTGTATGTTTTGCCTGCATGTATGTCTGTGCAGCATGTGTGTGCCTGGTCCTGCAGGGGCCAGAAGAGTGTGTTGGATCCCCTGGAAGTGGAGTTAAGGATGGTTGTGAGCCACCATGTGGAAGCCAAACCTGGATCCTCTGCAAGAACAAGTGTTCCTAACCACTGAGCCAGTCCATTAATACTTTTTCTGCATCTATTGATGTGGGAGTGTCATATGTCAATCTGTTGATTTCATTGGCTAAGCAATAAAGGAACTGCCTTGGCCCATCTCATTGGTTAGAAGATAGGTGGGAGGAGTAGACAGAACAGAATGCCGGGAGGAAGAGGAAGTGAGGTCAGACCCAGCAGCTCTGCTCTCCGGAGCAGACGCAGGACATCCGCCATGCTCCCGGCTCCTGGGCAGACACACGCGATGAAGCTCTGAAGCTCCAACCCAGGATAGATATAGGCTAGAATCTTCCCGGTAAGACCGGTGCTCACAGATTGTTAGAGATGGGTTGATTGGGATATCAGAATTAGCCAGTAAGGGCTAGAGCTAAGGGCCAAGCAGTGTTTAAAAGAATACAGTGTCTGTGTAATTATTTCGGGGCATAAAGCTAGCCGAGCCGGGCGGCTGGGGTATTGGGGACGCAACCCCGCTGCCGCCCCCTATTACTACAATCTATGGATATCTTCACATAGCTGTTCTCCCTTTATTATGTTAACACAGCAAACTGTTGCTTTTCACAGGTAAACCAACCTTTCAGTCCTGGTATAAACCACACTTGATCATCACTTAGGCTGATTTCTCATTTTTACTTATTGACTTGCTAATGGGGCCAATGATCTCTGCACTCATCTTCCTGAGGGATACGGACCCCATAGAAGCCAGCATCTTGCTGCCTGAAGACTTTCTGTAAAACTTGTCCATTTTTTTTGGTAGAATACACTATGGAAATTATCTAGGTCTTAATATTTCTTGAGTCACATCTATTTTAAAGACTGACCAAAAGGTATATACGGTGCTAAAAGGATTTCAGAAATCTATTTGTGCAGTTTAATTCAGGATTCTACTTGGCCAAACGAGAACTAGGTGTGGGATTTGAAAGACAGAACTAAACAACAGGTAATACACTGACCGCCTTTGTGGTTATAGCTGGAGACACAGTTGCTGAGCTGGTCCCTTCTAATCTGCTCAGCTTCATGTACACTCCCTAGCTGCAGAACATGGAGACCAGTCATAACCCAGACTCACCATTGGATGAAGTACCACACTTTCCAACCAATCTAGGCTCTTTGGGAAGTTAACATTGGTAGCTGAGAATGCCTGGCTGTGTGCTTCCCCGACAAACTCACTTGGCAAACTGTATTTATTTGTATATGTATATATTTGCATTCAAACGGTGGGCTCATGACTTCAGTGCAGGGCTACTCTGTATGTTCAGATCCTGCTTCAGTTTCTCTCCCGCTTGTGAAAAGTATTATCACTACAACAAATTCCTTATTCCGCAGGTGAGTTCAGCTTCCCTGATTAAATCCGATGCGAGTAAAATTCCATGTCCTGTGGTTCTTTTTCTGCCTTCTTTTCTGTTTTGAGTCTGGCGTAATCTCTTTGTATGTCCTGTACACTTTTTGTTGTTGAATTCTGGACAGGTGTATAAAATGTGTAATGATGCTAGACTGACAAATGAGGATGGTGTTATTTTTTCCAGGATGATGATGATGATGATGACAATGATTATTATTTATTGTCCTTCTGGCAGGGAGAAAGGGCATGGTTGAACCATCTTACTACTGTTGAGGACTGAGCTAACCTCAGACATTAATGACAGCTTATTTTATTTCAGGTTTGGGCGTTTCTTCTAATATGTAGCCTCTGGGATCCAGACTCAGAGCTCAGAGTTCCTTACTGGAGACAGATGTTTTGAATCTCCTGCCTAGTTCAGTTTATCAGGCTTCCCCAACCTTTATGAGCTGGCAAAGGTCTTTGGGAAAGCAGTGCCGAAATGCTGGTCTGCTTGGGAACCTCCTCTCTCTAGGCAAATCACGAGCACAAGGCCGTAAGCTAAATTTCCTTGTTCTCATCCGGACCTCAACTTCTGACTTGAAACTGGTCTTGCGAGGTTCCCTATTACTATAGTTAGTGATCAGTTCTGAGTTCTAGTTACAGTAACAATCGCTGCCCCTTGGAGTCATTTTCTTACCCCTTAGGATGCCAATCTATTTCCCTCTTTCTCTTTGGTGAACCTTTAATTCTAAACAGGTTCCTCCTCTTCCTGCTACCGAACACTGGCTAACAGACATTCTAGGGTTGAAACCTTATTCTCAATTGAATCTTCTCCCTCCAGGATCTCAGTCTGGGTCTCATAATCTTACACACACACACACACACACACACACACACACACACACACACACACACACACGTGTTCAGGTTCCAAAACTCAAGCTCCAGTTTGAATTTATGTTTTGAATTCAACATACATAGGGTTTTGTCACTTAATAAACACACAAATATGTGCCTCAAATTTAACATGTTCAAAACTCTTCCCCAGAGTAGTGTATTGACCAGTCTGTACTCAGTTCTAGGAGACAAAAAAAAAAAAAAAGTCTCGGGCTGGAGAGATGGCTCAGCGGTTAAGAGCATTGCCTACTCTTCCAAAGGTCCTGAGTTCAATTCCCAGCAACCACATGGTGGCTCACAACCATCTGTAATGAGGTCTGGTGCCCTCTTCTGGCCTTCAGGCACACACACAGACAGAATATTGTATACATAAAAAATAAATATTTAAAAAAAAAGTCTCATGTCCTGGGACTTAATATGTTAGATACAGCGTGATAATACAAAGTATTTCTTTATTCTGGAGACTTCTGTCACAGGTAGGACTTCTCCTTAACTGTATGAAGGAAGTCACCTGAAGTGAGAGAGAGAAGGGGACGGGAGGCTGAGGTGACACTCAGGAGACGGGAGCCTAACAAAGGTCAGGATGCGCCCCCCCCCCCCCAGCATCCACCTCCCGCTGCAGCCTCACCTGTGAGCTGAGTCCTCCCACCCCCACCCCCAGAAGCTATCAGCTGTGGAGACTACAGCTCAGTCTCCCCATCACACTTCTTAAGAGTTCTGGTGGGGGCTGGAGAGATGGCTCAGCGGTTAAGAGCATTGCCTGCTCTTCCAAAGGTCCTGAGTTCAATTCCCAGCAACCACAAGGTGGCTCACAACCATCTGTAATGAGGTCTGGTGCCCTCTTCTGGCCTGCAGACATACATGTAGACAGACTATTGTATACATAATAAATAAATAAATATTAAAAAAAAGAGTTCTGGTGATGGCTTCCCTTCTAGGCTGTTGCCTCGTTTGGGGGGTGGGGGTGCGGTGGTCACAGAAGTCTTCCATGCCCCTCCTCAACGGTGCATCTGCAATCATCGATGTCACGGCAAAAGTCGACTCCTTGCTTCCCAGTCAGTGTTTTCTCTCTAAGTCTCAGTTCTACTTCAGCTCAAATTATTTAGATTTGAAACCCAAGGTCAGCAGTTCTTAAATTTTAGCTTGTGACAGAATCCTTTGGGAGAACCTGCTGAAGACAGTTAGGTTGTCTTCCCTTTCTCATGCAAATACAATGGCAATACAGAATACAATCAGCAGGGATCCGGTGCCCTATTATTTGGATCTGCCACTGGAATCCTGACAAATTCCTATGTAATGCTGATACTGTTAGTCTCTGAATAGTAGAGAATTACTAATCTAGACTCATATGCTGATAAGACCTTTTAAAATATACCCTCACCTCAATCCAAGGTGGTTATCTCCGGTGCCTTGCAATGATGAGAGAGATAGTCTAACAAACCCAAAGCAGCAGCTCGGATGTCCTTGCTGGAGGTCAGGTCTGCTGCAGCAGTTCTGGTTTCTTGTTAGCACAGACGTTTGCTGGAAGCCACGTGACCGAAACTGAGCAGCACCTGGTTGGGAAAACTGGAATGCCAACTTATCTCCCTCCCCAATCTCTGCCACAAGCCCTTAAAAGCCTCTGCCTAGCAGTTCAATGGCACCCACTCCCTGGAGACCGCTCCTACCTGCCACACGGGAGCACAGCCGCCTCTCTCTCCTAAGTTCCTGCCTAAGAATTTAATAAACTTCCTAAAACTCACTCTAGTTTCATTCTTGAGATTTTCGAGGAGAAAAGAAGCCTACAGTCACTGATCAGAGTGCCTTCCTGGCAGGCGAGTTTTCCAGAAACAGCCCTATCTTCTGCCACTAAACTCGGCAATCCTAGGAAATCCATCCATAAACCATGGAAAGAAAGAAGGAACATTAACATTCTAGATTAGAAATAAGGAATATTCTAGATTAGAACAGGGCGCTGTTCCCCAGGATGGCGCTCTTAAGACAATGCAGGAAGCCTGAATCTTACAGGAAAGGAAACAGTTGTGTTGAATTGTTCAATCAATGCTCAGTCTGCAAGAGACCTTAGTTCTAGGTTACTGCCTCTGCACTGAAGTCCTAAGGGTTTTCTCTTAGTTTAGAAAACCTTTCCTCAGATGATAAGGTTTTCCTTTTGTCTCATCAAATGGACGGGACGCTGTTTAGCTGTCTATCCAGAACGAAAAGACCCTTCCTGTTGTGTCGCTCTGGCACTGACTGGATTTGTCTGGCAGTCCTTTGGGAAGGATGTGAGAGGACGGAATGCATGATGCTTTAAACGATTGCCCATGAGTCAGCATTTGATATCTGCATCACCCAGTCTCCTGTTGGCGATAAACACCGCACACTTACACTGTAAGCCCTTGTACCTTAAATTTTGGAACTCTCTGCTTCCATTCTGAAGAGACAAGTAACATTAGTATCCAGCAGGTTTCAAACTATGGTACCTGGACTAGCAGCATCAGCAAAACCTAAGGACTTGATGGAAAAGGAAAACCCAAATCAGGGCTCGAATTGTGACCAAATAGGTTTGCTAGCAGCTTAAACTGCTCCTACTAGAAAGGAAGGGGTAAGATAACCAACTCCTGCGGAAAGGTGACCACTACATACACGGGGGACAGTGCTAGCTAGCATTTCTGTTGGAACTGTGTCATACGCTCATGGAAACATGCTAGTCCAGATTTGCAGAGCAGGAATACATGATCTGCACATAACTGATCAAAATCGCACACAAGCAGTTAAGAAAGTGGCTCAGTGGCTAAGGGTATCTGCTGTGCCAGCAGGAGGACCTGAGTTTGAATCCCCCATCGCCTGTTGGGGATTATTATTTTCAGGCGGGACTTTTGTTTACAGTTCATTGTTTACCTCTGTGAAGCTATGTTACCGTGCCTGTCTAAAACACCTGATGGTCCCAGTAAAGAGATGAACGGTCAACGGAGAGGCAGGAGCAAGGATAGGCAGGGCTCCAGGCAGAGAGTATAAATATAAGGAGATATATGGGAGGAGAGGGCATCAGGGGCCAGCCACCCAGCTACACAGCAAGCTATGGAGTGAAAAGTAAAGAATGGTATACAGAAATATAAAAGCTCAGAGGTAAAAGATAGTTGGGATAATTTAAGAAATGTTGGCAAGAAACAAGCCAAGCTAAGGGCAGGCATTCATACCTAGGAATAAGCCTCTGTATGTGATTTATTTGGGAGCTGGGTGGTGCTGTCCCCCCCCCCCCAAAAAAGCAAGAAGAGTAAAACATCACATAACAAGCCCCCATATAAAAAGTTGGACATGCCTTCACAGCAGCACCATGAGACAGAAACCCAGTCTCTACGCTCACACTGCAAACTTTTGGTTCAGTGAGACTGTCTCAAAGTGGTGACAAGGGAGGGACAGAGGAAGACACTCACATGACGGCCAGGCCTGGTCTCTGAATGGACACACATCCACACTCACATGCGTGCGACACTTGTGCAAATCCACACAAAGAAGAAAGACAATGTGAATTAGGGTTATAGGTCAATGCGGAAAAACTAAGAACTGGCAAGTGTTGGGACCAATTGAGTCCCCCCTGCCTTCAGCTGCTCTTTCCTGCTAGAACCTTCTAATTGAAGTTACTAGAAGCCGTGCCTAGCTCAGAGGGTCAGAGGATGGGATTTTCACCTGTTGGCCATTGACTGCAGGGTATTTAAGCCTCCATGGTGCTATTAAAGAGGGAAGGTCTGTGTGTCGCTGGTCTGTCTCTGCGCGTGTATTCTCAGCCTCCAGCCCCTTGCCCGAAGCTCACGAACTGGGTTCTAGCGTTTAGAGCGCAGACGGGGGGGGGGGGGGGGGGGGGGGGGGGGGGGGGGTGTGCGAGATGAGTGGTCACCACTTCGAAGAAGACACCATTGTCAATGGTCAGAAGAGACACATCGAAGGTTCCGCCACCCAGGTCAAACACAAGGATGTTCTTCTCTCCCTCCCTCTTATGTAGGCCGTATGCAACGGCAGCTGCTGTGGGCTCATTGATGATCCTCATGACATCCAGTCCGGCAATGGTTGCTTGCCGCTGGGCATCGCTGAAGTAGGCTGGTACAGTAACAACTGCATGGGTAACCTTCTTTCCCAAATATGCTTCAGCTGTTTCTTTCATCTTGGCAAGAACCATGGCAGAAATTTCTTCTGGGGCAAATGTCTTGGGTTTGCCCACCTCCAATATCAGCTTGAATGTATGGCTTAGTTTTCTTCTCAACCACCTCGAAAGGCAAGAACTTGATGTCCTGCTGCACCGAGAGGTCTTTCCAAGTGCGTCCGATGAGGCGCTTGGCGTCGATGACCGTGTTCTCGGGATTGGAGGTTAGATGGTTCTTGGCCGCATCGCCTTCGGGAGTGAAGGCCACATACGACGGCGTGATGCGGTTGCCCTGGTCGTTGGCTATGATCTCCACGCGGCCGTTCTTGAACACACCGACGCAGGAGTAGGTGGTCCCCAAGTCGATGCCGACTACCGTGCCCACATCCTCCTCCTTATCCTCCTCCTCGCCAGCCCCGCGCAGAGCAGCAGCAGCGCCGCAGCCACCACAGCGGAACTTTATCTTGCCGGCGCTGTGGGCCAGTCGCTCAGCGGTCGCTCAGGAGTCGCGGACGTGCAGCAACAGGCTATAGCCTCGCAGCGCCCGATCCAGAGTCGGGAGGAGTCGCGAAACAGGCTCAGCGTAGGCCTGGAAGAAGCAGGCGCGACGCTCAACTCTCACGCGTGCGCGGGAGACCCAGAGCTCCTCTGTATTGTCTGGCCAGTGCGTGTGTGTGTGTTTTTTATGCCTTTGAAGATTGCAATGTTGTGCAAAAGCTTCGCCACACTGATTACATTCATAGCGTCTCTCCCCAGTATTTGTTCTTTCATGTCTTCGTTGTCATCTCTGACATGCGATGGCTTCACCATGTTGAATATTTTCATCGGGTTTCTCACTGATATCAGTTCCTTCACGTCTTTCAAAATGACTTCCATTTCTTCTAGACCTTTCAGAATGTTCTTCGATATCATCATCTTCCGAATTGTAACAAACATCTTTGAGATTCCTAGAGATCTCCGTCATCACATCCATGAAGAGACTCCTCTGGGAAGGATCCAGCAAAGGCCACTCTTCTTCAGTGAAGTCCAAATACACATCTTCAACAGTAATTGAACAGTAATTGAAGAAGGGCCCGTAGCTCAGCTGTTTCTGAAAGAACAACCAAGTGAGTACGTGTAAGTTCTGTGGGCCCTTCTTTCCGTCTGCCTGCACCCTCTGTGGAGCCTAGGAAGGTGAAGGTTCTGTGTCTACTCCTCCAGTCTCCCACAAAAATGAATGCAGTTGCTGTTGATGATTTGTATTTGGACTTCACTGAAGAAGAGTGACCTTTCCTGGATCCTTCCCAGAGAAGTCTCTTCATGGATGTGATGATGGAGATCTATAGGAACCTCAAAGATGTTACAGTTCGGAAGATGTGATTCTGAAGAACATTCTGAAAGTTCTAGAAGAAATGGAAGTCATCTTGAAAGGCGTGAAGGAATTGATTAGAGTGAGAAACCCGATGAAAATATTCAACATGGTGAAGCCATCGCACGTCAGAGATGACAACGAAGACATGAAAGAACAAATACTGGAGAGAAGCCCTATGAATGTAATCAGTGTGGTACAGCAGGACCGGCAACGGCACAAACATCGTTGGTGTCGGACACCGTGGATAAACTGGCGAGACAAGTCAACGATGCTCTCCAGACTCAGAATGCCCTGAGTGTCCACATTAAATTTGGACTTTCGAATTTAAATCAAGAGACTGCCCTATTGTAGGAGCAGGTGGACTTATGGCTAGTACAAATGTTTTGTTCACGCTTTTATTCTATTTGTATCAGATTGTAACTGTTTTAGCCAAAGGGTTGGTAGAATACCATAGCCCAAATGGGAGGCTGGGTCCAGTGGTGACTGGGGACCCTATTGCTGGCAATCTTAACGCCTGTTGCCACGGGCATTCATCTCTGAATCCTGTGTAAGATCAGACAACCCATGAGAATGCAGCATATGGTCACTTAGCAAGTCCTTCTGAGCCTGTTGGCCAGTAACTTGAATGTACTCCAGGTCTGGTTGCAAATACTGCACCAACTATGAAGACTCCTCTGTAGACGCACAACTTCTACAGAAGGGGGCCTGCCTAAGACAGGGAAGGGGCCTCCCAAAGACGATGGGGTAAGGGTTTACTCTTCTGAGATGACCTAAGACAGGAGGGTCTTCTGTTTTATGGGATTTTCACCTGTTGGCCATTGACTGCAGTGTATTTAAGCCTCCATAGTGCTATTAAAGAGGGGCTTTTGGTACCAGTGGTGGAAGGTTTGTGTGTTGGTTTGTCTCTGCGTGTGTATTCTCAACCTCCAGCCCTTTGCCCGAAGCTCACGAACTGGGTTCTAGTGCTTAGAGCGCAGACAGGAGTGTGTGTGTGTCTGTGTGTGTGTGTGTGTGTGGGGGGGGGACGGCCCGCGGTGTGCAGCAGCAGGCAAGCACTTCCCTACTTGTAATAATCACGCTCTCCCATCTGTGTAGCGCTGGAGGCTGCGTCCAGGGCCTCCCACACGCTCAGCACCTCTTCCCTTCTAGCTTCTCATTTCTGCCTCGGCTGCTGGGTCCATTGGATTAAGTGTCCGCTAGGAGGCTCACGCTCGGGTTTCCTAGACTCTTACCAACTGGGAACCTACAACTCACCAATCTTATTACAAAACAGCTTTCCAATTTTGAGTTGAGAAGAACAAATCCTTAGGAAAATGTATATAGCTAGGTAGACCGTAGACCAGGTTTTCTGGAAGCGAGCAGGATTCCAGTGCAAGGGTAGCAGCGATGCATCTGGGTCTAGATGTGAGCCTGCTGTCTCCTCACGCCATTTTTTCACCTCTCTGTGACCCTATCGGTCTGACTGCTTCTCAGTCCTGAAGACACATGACCTTCAGGCTCTTGTGTCTGCTTTCTCAGTCTGGAAATGCTATTTTCTCAGAAACTAGAACAGTCTTTTTTTTTCTCCATTCTCAATGAGGTTGTTTCCTGACTACTTGCTTATAAAATCTCTTAATTTTGCTGTTTATTTCCAAAGTTAACCATACTTCTAAAATGGCATATGCTTCTTGTCATTCTGCTTCCCCAGGTAGGGCTTTACTTTTGTCCAATGATCCTCACCGTTCAGGTGAGTGCTTGGCATGTAGGTATTAACGAGATATTAAATGACTGGAACAAAGTCTGCAAGAATCAGCATATTTGTTTTTATTTATCTTTTGCAGCTTTGGGGCCAGACTCTGGGGCTTTGGACATGCTCAGCAAGCAGTCTACTGTTTGGTTACACTCCCAGACCAGCAGTTTCTACCCAATAGCTTATATATATTTAACAGCATTCTTAAAAACCTTGATGCCACAGTGGAGGGTATAAGTCACTGACAAAGCATTTAATATATGTCAAGTCCTTGATTGGCTCCCCAGAACTGGAAACACACACACACAAACACATACACTATAGATGTAAGCCAATTTTTTCTCCCATGAAACTTATGTATCATAACCAAATTATTTAGCTTTCACTTCCCTTAAAGCATTTTTATTTGTCTTCACCATGTATGTTTGTGTTTCTTGTTTTTCTTCCACTGTGGGATCCCTAGTAAAAAGATCCAGCTAAGCCAGCTCTATCACCTCCTTAAAATGTCCACGAAGTACCTACTGTGTGTCAGACATTATCCAAGAAGCACCTACTCTGTGTCAGGCACTATGCTAAATGTCGAGATTTCCATTAATACGATACTAAACAAGACAACCTTAAAAGAGAGAGAGATGTTTAAGGCATGGCACACAGAAAAATACTAAAATATAGCCCCACCCTTTCTGCTCTTGACCTAATAAAGCAATGATTTGGTATCAGAGGTGCAATAAAGCAGACAGTGCAGGGTAAGAATGAGGCGGGCGGGATGTAAGCATCAGAAGAAAAAAAGAGCACAGGCTAGGATTCCTAGGCAGGAGGTTACTGTAAGACAGTCTGACTGGAAGACCAACAACCCAGATGACCCCAGGATATTTTAAGCAGCATATGAAACTGAAAGGCAACTAAGCCTTGTGAGAAGCCTAAATTCAAACTATAAACTTATTTAAAATAGGAAATAATAGCAATTAATTTTCTTCTCTCCTTTTTTTTTTTGAGACAGGGCCTCATTGTGTAGTTCTGGCTGGCCTCACTATATAGACAAGGCTAGCCTCGAACTCGCAGAGATCCGCCTGCCTTTGCATCTTGAATGTTGGGACTAAAGGTTTGCACGAATGTGAGCCGTTAGTGATGAAATATTAGTAACACAGGAGAACCCATACCGTCCGCCGTGCCAGTTGGCATACGGCAGCTATAAAAGCCTGCTACTATTTCTCGTGCGTCTCTGGTGATAGTAAGCAACTGGGGGTCGTGAATAAACTCACAGAGGCAGCAGGTCAGTGCCCTTGGAGTCCTTTAGGATAGACGTGGCAGCATGGGCACACTTTTCTCTGCAACAGTGTTTCTGCAATGGATTTCAAGGAAGTCCTTGAAATCCATCTCTTCTTTCTCTTACTAGTCTCAGAGCAAAGAATTAGAGGTTCATGGTATATCATTTCAAAGTTCTCTTCCAATATATTCTAGTAAAAAACAGTGGCATCAAAACTGCTCATACAAGATATTTAACACTGATCTATCATGAGAAAGCTGGGATCTTCACTTAGAGCCAACTGAATTCAAAGATCCATTGTGTCAATGGGATGCACGTCATTTTCCCTTTAAGCTTTGCAAAAGTGTTGGACAGATTTTAGAGTTCGGTTCAAATCTGACCTGCTTAAATTATTTTTAGAATTTGTAAACACAGAGGCCAAGTTGTAAAAACTTCAAATGCACGTGTGTTCATGTGTGTGCGCTTGTCTGTGTGTGGCCACAGGGCAATCTAAGATGCAATCCTCAAGAATGTCACACACTTCTGTAAGATGGTCTTTTCTGGTCTGAAGCTCACCCATTAGCTTAGACTGGCTGGCCACGGATCTTCCTGTCCCCACCTCTCCAGCTCTGAGATGAGGTAAGTGGCGCCATGCCTGGCTTTTGACATGGGGTCTCAAGATGGAACTAAGGCCCTCATGCCTGTGAGGCCAAAGCTTTAGCCACTGACCCATCTTCCTGGCCCCTAAGTGTAATTATTGAGGGACATTAAAGTACTTGTTTCGTTGTTGGACAAGGTAGTAACACTCTTAAATCTTATACTACACTGGAGTGTTAAGTGTAACATGCTTATTAAAAAGTATAGGCCAGGTAGATCTGCCCAGGAACGCTCTGTCAGCCTAACTATGGCACAGCAAGCTGAGGGGTCATGCTGCCGTCCAACGCAGCCTTGCAGACGCTGGTTTTGAATACGATTGGAGCCTCTCTCTCGTTTTTTGGAGACAGGGTTTCTCTGTGTAACAGTCCTGGCTGTCCTGGAACTTGCTTTTTTGACCAGACTGACCTTGAACTCACTGCGGCCTGTCTCTGCCTCTCAAGTCAAAGGATTAGAGTTGTACACCACTACCGGCTGCAATCTCTCCTTTTATATATTCGGCACATATGATCACTGAGAGAAAAACTTTTCACTACTATCAAAACTGCCTATTACCCAAGGAATAAGTTAGCTTCAACTGACAGCTGGAGAAACAAATCTCTTTTAGAAGACTAGGGAATATATGTATTGCCCCGCCCCCCCCAGGAATGTGCAATTTTTTTTTACAAGCATGATTCACTACTGGCCATGGTCAGAGTCTGCATCAAGGAATCAACCAGCTGTTTGAGCATCAGCACACATCAATTAACAACACAACAACACCCCACCTTCCCAATCGGTTTGTTCCTGTATTACAAAAACAAAATCTTGTGCTTCTGGACTTTGGGTTCTCTCTCTCTCTCTCTCTCTCTCTCTCTCTCTCTCTCTCTCTCTCTCTCTCTCTCTCTCTCTCTCCCTCTCCACACACACACACACACACACACACACACACACACACACACACACACGAGTTTAGCACTTTACAATCTGGTTATTTTGTAGGTAAAACAAACAAACATACCATTTGTTCTTTATTCAGGAGAAAAGGAGCTGTCATTTATATAGAAATTAGACGGAGATGCTTTCCAAAGCCAAGATATGGGCTTAGTACTGAAACACAGATTCCACTCTAAACCTAGTATTTCTGTGTAGGACTGTTTTTCTGCATGCTATCCTCGGTACTCAGAAGACACACTCACAGAGCACACACTCACCGAGCATCACAGAAAAGACCGAGTACCAGCTATCTTTTGTCTTTGTACTAGAGATTTTCTCTAGGAAGACGGGACTGGTGGATATAAGAGCTCAAAGCCCTTGCTCTGTATTCTGTCTAAGGGCAAAGAACACCCACATAGCTCTATGGCTTTGAGCACATTTTTCTCGTGTACCAGACCCAGCGAGTTCTGGTATTGGAAGTCATGACTGGGAAGCTAGGGAGACTAAATGGCAAGACAATTTATTTTCTTGTTTATTTGAGTCAAGGTCTCATGTAGCATAGGCTGGTTTCAAACCTGCTGTGTACCTAAGAATGATCTTGACTATTTGATCTTCCAGCCTCTTATGTCCAATTGCTGCGATTACAGGTATATGCCACCATGCCCAGCAATGAAAATAAAGCTTCAGGTAAAAGAATAAAGAAGCCTAATGGACGAGCAAAACGCCGCTTTACTTCTCAGGAATATTCCTATGCTTTCCCTCTTGGTTTTCAAGATATCTCTGTATAAAATGTTTTTCTTCTTTTAAAAAGTAACAGCAACACAGATAATTCCGTGAACACAGAGAGGAAAATATTGGAAATCTGGAGAACAGAACTGAGTACTTTGTTAACTGCAGGCTTACTTCACGTCCCTACTTAAAGGTTCACGAGAAAGTAAAAATGCATTCAACCACTTTTAGCTCTGCTGGTGGATGAAACTTGAACAAATCTAAGTTGGAAAATAATCTAATGGTAAAGGGAAAATTTTAAATTTCAGTGGAATAATATCTTTGTGCATGTTCTTATGCCTGAGTGTATGACTAAGAAAAAAGCAGAAGCTGAATTTGTAGACACTGCAAATGTTTATGGAAATGAAATCTCATGCTACAAAGCAACTATCTTGAGTCTCAGTTACCATTATTTTTAGCCATTTGCCATAAAAAACTAGTTATCAGATTCTGCATATAGATAGCTTTATGTAAAATACATAAACATTTGTCCAAATTGGTACACAGATTGCATAAATATGGCCATCAAGATCGCATTTACAGATGAGCATGTACATTGCTGTGCAAATTATCACAATATTACAATTTCAAAAATTATTCAAACTGGTATCCAAGTAAAGCAATTAGTGAAAAAATACCCATGCAGAATTTAAATATCTCAGAACAAAATTTAAACTGTTTTCATTAAAAGTTCACACATTTAAAATAGGTTTATTCATTTTATTTGTATATGTCAAAATACATTTTTTTATTTCCAAAATAGTGGGTTTTGCAACTAGTTTCATGCAGAAACAAGGTCTGCTCAATACTACCAATAAAGTCAATATAGCACAGTAGCTGTTCAATTTTAGATACAAAGAATAAATAACCTAAATACAAAACACTAAAATATTAGAAACATGTATTGAATCATTCTTCACAGGCATCCAAACTTCACAAATAAAAACCACAGCATGCCTAACTGTTGTGCACCCGGAGCGCATTGCAGTCACTCAAATTGATCAATTATCTGTGTGTTTTACCTCCTCATTAGACCATGACATAATCTGTATTCAGACCCCACCATTCATACAGTTCAAATATAACCAAAAATAAAATCCTCACACCTATCCTTGTACCTTTAAGATCAAGAATCCTGAGCTTGGTAGTAAGAGTATTAACCTTATATCTTCATAAAACCAATCAAGAGAGAGAGCTTTACAATTCTACTTACCAAACACCCTTCCCCAACCCAAAGTCATCTAAAATAGGCAGTAGAACACAATGACCTTTTAAAATGAAGGGGTACAAATTCACATTTAATATAGTATACAATACACTCAATAATACAGTCAGCTACTATAAGCTTTACAATGTACAATTTATTCAAATGGCTGAACTGTTCAGTGGTTAAGGAGACAGTTATGTGCCAGGAAGATGTAATATTTTTTTTTGCATGGTTTAATGAAAATATAAAAGTTATTTGTCCAAATAAAAGTCATTTTCATCACAGACTTGGTTTTGCTTATTTTTTTCCTTTAAAAAAAGGCCACTGAAATGTATAAAACGGTCTGAACAATGACGATGGTATCAAAGCGGATGCCTCTTCACATGGCGGTAACAGTGCACTTAACATTAATCACAGACTAAGTCTGCAAATGATTTCATAGCACTACTTTGGCTAGCACAACAGTTTTAGACAGCACTCAGATAAATATAGGCATGTGAAATGGGAAGCAATTATCTTATGCAACTTTAATATGTTTGAATACTACCGAATGAAAACAAAAGTCAAAGCACTTTACAGTAGAAAAACTTGTAAAGATAGGGCTCCATAAACCGTGTCACTTTTAAGGTCCTGATATCCCACTGTTAGCAAGGTCTGTTTTAGACACCATTATGGAGTAGCCTACTTTGCATTAGCAGACATCTGAACTAAGAAAATCGTCAAGCATGCCATGTGGTGGTCTAAAAATCAAAACAATACACTTATTTATATATACAGCATCACTCAGTACCTGCTAAAATGAATGTGAAGATTACAGAATCTAACATCTTATACTACAATAAAAAACAAAACAAAGTGACTGATGAAGGCAGAAGATAGGACTTTAAAGCATTCATCTAAGAAATAAATGCATATTGCACCAACAGTGAAAGCAGATGGTCCACCGAGCAATTCAGTTCCAGGTGGGAGGCAACACATCAGCCTAACGCGTGACAAGAAGCTCAGAAGAGCAAGGTTTTTTTTCTGTCAATGAGAAGGGTGTGGACACAGAGAGACTCTGCCACATAAAGAGCTAGAAGGAAAAGGTACAAACCCAAACACAGATGTAAAGCAAAAAATTTAAATATTGAGAAACTAGAAACTGTGGCACATCAAAAAAACAAAACAAAACAAAAAAACTGTTGAATAACTGTCTTCTGTGAGAGCCGGAAGTTTTGTTGACACAAAAGTATTTATGTACAACTAAGGCTTACTGGTTAAATATCTGAGGCATATCTGGCCTTGAACACTTTCTTTATTTGCTGGAGCTGTAAACAAGTTTTCTCAGTCATTGAAAAAAAAAAGGTTCTTCTCAGCAGCTGCTTTTAACATGAAACAATGGTCTTGATAACCAAGGGAGTGGGGCAGAAAATTTAACGAAACACAACTCCTAGATAAGAGGGCATTTGGCAGGATGTGGGAAAATGACAGTCTCCAGAGGATCTTTCAGGCGTCCAGTGACTGCCAACATGGTCCACTGGGAGGATGTGCAAGTCCCGCTGTTGCTTGGTTCTGTCCTCCAGACTACTTGGAAAGTTTGCTTATAACTCTGATCAAGGCCCCATTCTCATCCTTTAGCCTCTGGTTGTCTGCTTTTAAGTCTGGCAACATCTATGAGGAAAAGAGAAAGAAGTTCCCTTTAAATAGAAAAGGCAAAGCAGCGCTCTTCACGAATGTTATGATGTCACCACAAAACAAATGGTCAAGCTTGTCAGTTGTATGTATTTCTAATGTCTACAACATATACTATGAAGGGAAAACACTGTTTGTGAATCTAATTAGTCTAATAAATGATGGAATGAAATTTTATCTCTCAAAATGATCAACTTCTACTAAACTACTTGACTTTATGACTCACAAGCACACATTAGAGCAGCCGTGAAATGAAGCCTGTTTTTTGTTAGGATAGGATCTTAGAGTAAGTTCTTTTCATAGCTCCTGTCAACACCTAAATCTTTTGCTCTGAAGCCAGACAATGTTACCACTCCACAAATGACTTAACTAGGGAATTGTTGAGGACTCATTCTGAATTATTAAAATTCCTTAAGCAACTCATCTATAGGACCCAAGTCTGATGACCTAAGACAGTGTCTGATCCCAGAGAGGCACTCATTAAATGAAAATAATCAAGGTAAGCAGAGTAGTTTATGTTTAAAAGAAAGCAATCCAATTTTCTGTTGCTATACAGACACACTTAAGGAGAGGGTGGGAATGTTAGAAATCACATTAACTTTGTTTTAAAAAAAAAAAACTATTTATTTTATGTGCATTGGTGGTTTTGTCCGCATGTGTGTTTGTGTGAAGGTGTTGGAACTCCCGGAGTTGCTATTAGAGACAAGTGTGAGCTGTCATGTGGGTGCTAGAAATTGAACCCAGGTCCCCTGAAGAGCAGCAGCCCCTTACATTAACTTTCTAAGGGTAACTAAAACTTTATGTACTTTGGCAGATTGACTAAGAAGTGGAACAGTTTTTATTTTGGACATTAAAAAATGTATTTTCCAAAATATTTAATTCTCTTTTCAGTTTTCAGAATGTGCCGCGACACTGGAACATTAGAAGAACAAAACTGGAACTTGTAAAACCTTTGGGAAGAGCGAAGTTTACAGGGAGCCACAGTTCCATATGCTCAGTACTGGGAAACACAGCGGAGAGCCCGCAGTTTACAGGGAGCCACAGTTCCATATGCTCAGTACTCGGAAACACAGCGGAGAGCCGCAGTTTACAGGGAGCCACAGTTCCCTATGCTCAGTACTGGGAAACACAGCGGAGAGCCCGCAGCTGACACCGACTGTAACCGACAGTGAGTGAGTGAGGATAAAGGACAATGGCTCTGGGCGCAGACAATGCTATTGAAAAAGGCAAGGTAGGCTCGATGTTCAGCTTAAAATGTAATTAGATGGTACTCTGCTTATGCTTCATAAAGGACTATGAATATTACATATACCTAAACTACTTTTGAAGTGAAAGAAATCTGAATTAGCTTGACAAAGGACAGACAAGTTTTTTAATTTCTAAATCATTCCCTAGTTTTACTGTGGCTTATCAGTTGCAATATACAATTAGTAATAATTTTAATGTTCTGAGAAGGCATGCATAATTAAACAGTTATATATGTGATAAGCTCCAGACACATGGTATTAATTTGTAGTTGTAAGCTTTTACAAAAACACGCTTACTAACATAAAAACACCTGCCTGGCTCTACCAAGGAGAAATGACGAAACTATAAATTATAGGTTCACAGACTGCAGTTGCCTAGAGAACCCTGAGCGCTTGGCTACCACTCTGGTCAAGGCCCTATTCTCAGTCAGCAGCCTCTCATTTAACTCTCTCAGAGGTTCAATTTGGTTTATTTGGTGCAGGTTCTGCAGGAATCAGAACATAAAAAATAGGAATAAAAAATAAGAAAATACTCAAGAGTACAATAAGAACATAGAGAATCCCAGAAACAACAACAACAAAAATGAAATCTTAAAGGAATGCTCCAATGCATTTAAGAGACAAACAATTTACTCCTAGAATTCTACATCAAGCTAAGCAATAATAAACAAAATCCGAGATTTGTTTCTACTTTTCAAACCTACTTAAAAATAATGGTCTGATTAAAAACTAACCCAGTGAAAAGTTTAGACCTGAAATTCTAATTTCATGAGCATAATTCTGATGTGATAAAGATATCTTATAAAAGGCAACGTGGTAACGGTTAATCAATTAACTACACCATTTCGTCCCTTCAGAGTTCAACATTCAAAACAAAAAGTTATTAGCAAAGATAACTGGAGAATTTGATGCCTCTGTCTGTCACAATCTCAGGTCACATTTTCCTCTGTTAATACTGAAGATGAATGTAGGACCTCTAGGACTGACAAGCTATGTCCCCAGCCTCCGTAACTTTTACTTTTAAAGGAGATTTTATTTTTTCTATCACCTTCTATAGTTTACCATCCAAAATAATAGTGAACTACATATATAAATGAGCAGAACTAATAAACCTCACTTCTTATATAACTACTTAATTTTTTAAAACTACCTGATTATCAGAAGTACCATACACACTGATTAGCAGTTCCAAACTCATGGCTGCCAGATGAAGTGGTGCACACCTTTCATCCCAGCACTTGGGAGGCAGACATAGGTGGACCTCTGTGAGCACAAAGCCAGCCCTGGTCTACAGATGAGTTTCAGGACCTCATCTTCTTAAAAAAAAAAAAAAGTAAAACAAACAAAGCAACCTATGGTCACAAAGATGGCCCTGTCAACATCAGTGGGTCAGAGACAAAACAAAGAAACATGAGTGTCTAAGAGGGAGTTTGTTTGGTAGGGAGGGCTGAAATAAAAGAAAGGAGCAGATGAGAGTAAGCAGAATGAATTATATATAGGCATAAAAGTCTCAAGAAAGGATTCATAGAAATTATAATAAGAAAATGATCTTGGCCTGGCAAGATGGCTCAGTGGGTAAAAGCGCTTGCCTTCAAGCCTGAGTTTTAGCTTGAGTTCAACCCCAGGATGCACATGGTGGAAAGAAAGAATAAACTCCCCAAAGTTATCCTCTGTCCTCAGCACTCATGCATGGCACATGTATCCATACAAATATAAACATAAAATAAATAAATGTGAAAACAATGTTTCAGGTTTTAATTCCTCTTCTAGATTATTAAAACCTTGATTTAGGAAGAGAAACATGATATAGAGAATTTACAAACTGGATCATCAGAATTGAGACCAGGAACAGTAGAAGAACAGCATTAACAAAATTTAAATCCACAAACAGCGCACTTACTTTGAGCTCTTCTTCCATTTCAGATATTCTTCTTTCTAGTGCTCTTCGTTCCTAGATCAATTTAAGGTATCAATAATTATTTAATTATATTCCCATTATCTTATCTATTGTGAACTAGTGATACTTGAGCATTAAAGATAAAACCAAGAGCAGTGAACGCAGACGTGAGGGCAGTGTTGTGTAAGCGTTCCAGAACTGGGAAACAAACCGAAGATCTTCTAAGATTACTTCCCATCAGCAATTTCTTTACAGTTCTGTCTTTCTAGTAAGATGGTACACAACATATTCAAATTACTATTGGTTTTTAGTTCAGATAAAACTTAGGGATAGAGTGAGCCAATATTCAAGACTGAGGACTATATAGAAAAGAACACACACAATGATGCAATTACACTATGATGACAGGAGCAGAGAAGCAAGAAGCAAACGTGCCTAAGATATGTGCACTTTACAACGTCAAAGGATCCCAGAGAAACTCGTTTTCTCTACTCAACAATGTTTACTGTGAATTAGTTATGCAATTTACTTTACAGCTTTAGCTATATAGATTTAGTCCTAGAGTTTGACATTTTGTGTAGCATTAATGCGGTGAATATAGGAGAACAATTACAGCACTTATTCTAAACTGATTTCAAAGAGTGGCAGGCAAAGCCAACACACAACATATTACTGCAGTGCACGGTTTATTTTCCCTTATCTGATCAGCATTTCTAGAGTGTTATGCGGAAAGCAAGCAGCAGTCGTTGATGAACTGTAAAACTGGTTAGGTCATACCGCCCAGAAGATACTGACTCTTGCCGGTCACCTTTCAGATACAAACCATTGACATTTAGTTTAACAACACTGAAACCATTTCAATGACATTCTTTCCCAGATTAACAATTAATGTTAATATTTAGTAATGTAGTACAATTATGGTAAATGTCAATGTGTTTAGAGCAGGTGCTTTTAAAATAGGGATGGAGGCCCACTAATAGACTTTTGAGTACCATGTTAGATTTATGTAATATCAACATGCTTAAAAATTATTATAGACATGTTATTTTATAATAGACCTTCCCTCTAGCAAAGAACACAACCATAACAAATTTACACAAACCAATACACAATTCTAGATTGATATGTAATACTTCCACGAACCTCAATTTTACTAGGTATCTTCAAAATTTTAAGTCAGTTATAGGTAAATACTAGAACACCATTCCCAACTGCCTGATCCTACTAGCCCCCAAAAACTGTTAACTGTCAAACTGAAAACCATACATATAAACTTTTAGTACAGTGTCTGCCTTATACAGAGAATGCCGAATAAATGTTAGCACCTCTTAACAATGATCTGTAACATTAATTAAAGGGTAATCAGTCTAGTAGATAGGAACACATTAGCTACTCTGTAATTTATCTGTATCTGACAAGCAGAAACAAGGTCAGGTGAGAAGAAGAGAATATAAATAGGTGTGTGTATCACCAGGCCAGGCACTAAATTAGCAATTACCTATACTTGATAATATATTGATGATTTTACATTCTTCTTGTGCTAAGATTTGTGTAATAAGCACTGCCTTTGTAAGAAATATTCTTCAAAAGTGTTGTGAAACAAACTTATTCTATTTATTTTATTCCACTACGTTTTCCGGTATAAGAACTAATCTCAGTAGTTCTACATGTCTTAGGAATAAAATTCAGTATTATATATTATAAGATATATACCAATATGAATAATATGCAGCAACATTAAATTTAAAAAGATATGTGAATCTCAACTATTAGCAATTACTAGATACAGCAACCTTTAAAAAGGCCTCCAAATACTATTTTTAAAAATTAGGTGAAATCATATTAGAAGAGGAATTATTGTACAGTACTATAGACATTAACAGACTGCAGTTTTATTGTATTCTGTACCCCACCTTTTTTTTTTTTTGCAAAAAGTCAAATTGGTAATTAAAAGAAAAATGTTAGAAAAGAAAAACAATTCCACATCATTTGTTTGATTCCTTGACCTCAATATCAATCACAGTAACCATGATGTATGTTCTTTTCCTCCACACCATGTAAGTCTAGCTACTGCTAAGATGTGTGACATTCTATAGGTTTTCTTCCTACATATGGATCACTGTTATGTTCTCAAGTTTTCAGTCTAAACTGTAGATGTACTCCTCGGGCCATGGCCAGATTCTTGAGCAACAATAGCAATTGGAGAGAAATACAGCTAAATTATCACAACCAATGAGAATATTGTAGAAAAGAGAAAATGATGTAAGGGTTTCCTATATCATTTCTTCCTGCTTGCAATATCATACTACAGTCTAGAGAAGCAAAACAAAACAAAATCTATCACTGCTTAACCAAACAATAGGAAGGGGAACGATACTGATTCGGTAAGATGGACACTTACCCTTTTCTCCATCTCCAATAGTGACCTATCAGCAAACCTTTCCTGTCTCTGTAAAAGACAAATTAAAAAGCAGTTGTAAGTACAATAATGTTGAGGGAATACAATGTAACTCTCCTTGGTGGATGCTACCAAAAGAAATAATTTTCAGGTAGCATAATACAATTCAGCTGCTTTAATAGGCAAGTTTCAGTAAAGAAATAAAAATAAAAACATGGTATGTGTTAAGATGATAAATAAAACTGTTTAAGAATGGAATGGTCTTCAGAGCTCTCATTTTATATAACTTCCTTTTTTCCTTACAGTTCCAGTTTGAGGGTGAAAATGAGCAACTCCGAAAAACACCCTACCCTTCCCTCAGAAGCTGCCTTCCTTTCTGACCCATGAGCAACGGCTAGTCTAGCTGACGGATTCCAGCACTCGGAAGAAGGTAGGCTTATCGACAGGTCAAATGGCTTTGTATGAAGCAGGCAGATTGCAGCAGGACAATCAGAGACTTGTTTCTTGGCTACAGAATCATAAATCTGTGTATTCACAGTTGCAGAAAATATCTTTCTCTTCTTTCAGACCCAGCCCTAAACACGTTTTCTACTACTGAGCTACATAGATCCTTAACACACCAAGGCACTCTTCTATAAGATATGCAGTGACCTGCACAAAGGCCCATGTCCAGTGAGTAATGTTCCCAGGCAGATCTATACGGGACAGTAACTGATGGCTGTCAATTCTCCTCTCCTACAGAGTCTGAGTAAGAGAAGATTAATCAAAACTAACCCAACAAAAGAACATATTGACAAAAGAACATATTGAGCTCAGCAAAGCACAAGGCTTAGCTCATCCACCAGGTGAACAGTGAATGGTAACTGTACCGAGAAAATGTGACCAAATCCTTAGAGTAAACCAATGTTCAGTAGACTTGCTATATGCTCAGTGGCCTCGTCAGTTGTCAGGTATGTGCAACCAGAAAAGCATGCCAGTTATTTCGACTCCCCACTACAAAGCATGCTCTTGTCCGCCTTTCTTCTCGATCTTCACAATAACCCCTTATCTTTTTTAACACTCTATGGTTCACCTGACTTTGGAATTTAGCACATCATCTGTTGTGCGTGGACAAATGCTTCTAAAACAGCAGTAGTTAGAAATCAGGTAACAGAGCTCAACATGAAAAATGAACTTTTAGAAATAAAAAGCAGGCATAAAAACCAGCTAAGAAAGAAGCATTCAGTATTATTTAGATGTGAACAGTTCTTTCTAGTTGGACTCTAATAGCTACTAAACAAGCTTGTTTTCTTAAGAATCAGTGCAATTATCAGATCACTCTATAGGATTTCAATTATAAGTCCCTATACTCTTTGATCAATTCTTTGTTTTCATTTGTTTGAAATGATGAGGCAAAGGAGGAGAGGATACAGCTATTTCTATTTCCCAAAACACAGTGTTCCACGGGAAAAGACCTCGGGAGACAATTCCAAGTTCCTAGGTACAAAATTCTGAGCTTTGTCATCACTAAGATGTCCCACAGAAAGCCATTATGAAGGGATAAACATTATCACCCTCCAGCACTATTACATCAAAGTACTTGTGTGTGTAAGACACAGAGACATGGAAGAGAGAGACAGACACATAGACACAGGTATGAGCACCCTCAGAGGTCAGAACAGGGTGTCAGATCTCCTAGAGCTGGAGTTACAGGCAGTCGTGAGGCATTTGGGCATTGGGAACTTGAGTCCTCTAGATTAGCAGGAAGAACCCAATTGCTGAGCCAGGCCCACATTTCACTTTTACTTGAACAACTGGAACTGTTCATAATACAAAATTACTCTTTAAATTTAAAAAACCATATATATATATATATAATATGTTTATAAAATACATATATAATATACATGGTGTATGTGTGTGTGCGTGTTTTCCTAATATGTATGTCTGTGTACCATGTGCCCATGGAGATCAGATGCCCGTGGACTAGAGTTATAGACCACTGTAAGTCACCTTGTGGATGCTGGGAATCAAACCTGATTCCTTTAGAAGAGCAGCCAGTGCTCTTAACCACTGAGCCATCTCTCCATCGGGGAGGCTGCAGATGTAGCTCAGTCTTGCATGTGCAAACTTTAGGGTTCGATTTTCCTTATCACAAAAAACCCTTGAATTCTTTCCATATGATTATACTTCTGTATTTTTATATTACAAAAACCAGCATTTAGTTAACTGTTATTTATGTTGATGCTCTTTTATTACTAAATAAAGCATTAGGATTAACCAAACATATATTCAGAAGTAATATTACAGAAAAATGTAAGCTTTTAGATATACTAACTCATCTCTGCTAAGCTGAGACTAACAAAGAGAGAAATGTACAAACCTGGGTAGCCTTTTCCAACTGCAACTTTAGATCCGTTAGTTCCATATTTGTATCGTGTAGCTGTGCCTTTAGCTTTTCATTTTCAGCTAAAATTTGTTCATAAAGCTAGAAAAATTAAGGAAGAACAGATTACTTTTGTGGCTTTCCTAAAGCGGTCAATGACTACAAGGTTAACGTGGAAAAATTAACATAGATGTGTTTTATACTCTGACAATATATTTTAATTATTTAAATAGCCTTATAAGTAAATTTGCAAGTTTGAGGTCAGTCTGTGCTAAACATTAAGCTTCTGTCTAAAGAACAAATGAAAAGATTATAAAACAAAATGTGTCTGAATATATATGCTTACTTCTTACATTCCAAATGGCCCTTTCCAGTTCATTCCAGCAACATAGACAACAAACACAAAGCCTGGGTACTTTTCTTTCTCTCTAAGACATGGCTATTTACATGCTCCCAATTTCTATATAAGCAAGTTTTACAGAATAGTACTAAAAGAATACACACAGATACCTTTTTGAAGTCAGTTGAGTCATCCTTTTCTAGCCTGCTACTGTAAGGTTTTCTTTCTTCTGAGTAGCTGTAAGAGCCAGAGCGACCCAGCAAGGAGTCATACCGATCACTCGATGATGTGGAACCGCTGTCATACCTGCAAAGGATGAGTCAAAATCAAAACCTTTATTACAGGCTCCACAAATTATGTTAGTACACATTGAGTCTAGAATGCCTTGATAGTCCCAAACAGTAATAGTCTTTTTAACTTGTTATCAGCTTTTGTGATACATAATAAACAGGAAGTTATTCTTAATTTCTGTATCTAAAATCAAGGCTAATTTCATATTATGCTAAATTATTTAGATTTAAACAACCTTTTCATATTTTATCATGCTGTAACACTTTATAACACAATTTATTACAGTCCAACTGATGGCGCCTTTCTGTTTTTTGGTGGTATATAGTAGTGTATAAAATTAGTAGCATCTTAGATTTGATGAAATAATGAATTAATTTCTTAAATGTCGACAATAGGTTTGTCTTAAACAGGAAATGTGTGCTGTCAGTAACTGAACTCCTTGGTTATTTGGTTCTGAGTTCAGATGACCTCTTCTGATGAGAGCTACTGCGTTACATCTCAAGTCCACAGTGTCATCCATCAGCATAGGAAATTTATTCTAGGTCTCACAAGGATCATGGTCAGTAGTTGTCGGCAAGAAAAACAGATCAAGATTAGAATCAAGAATTGAGTGATTCTGAGCTAGATGGCGAGGAAAAAAATATGTCCACTCATGCATTCTCTTTCTTCTTCTTTTCTAAGACAGGTTTCTCTGTGTAGTCCTGGCTGTCCTGCAACAAGCTCTGTAGATCAGGTCGTCCTCAAACTCACAGAGATTTGCCTGTATCTGCCTCCCAACTCCTGGGATTAAAGATGTCAGCCACCAATGCCCAGTTTTATCCATTTTCTTTTAGGAGAGAAGGTATTGAATACTTAATTCAATAAATGTCTGGCTGTGTGTGGATTTTTTAAAATCACTTTCTGATACTAATAGTGAGATGGTCAATGTTGAAATAACTTAGGAAACATGGGAAAGCCTAGGAAAAAGTAACACTACTGTAGAGATTTGGGGAAATTCTTCCTTCACAGTAATTGACTATAATGACCAATCAATCTAAAGTGATACTCCTAACATAGCAAACTACTAACAGTCATTACGTCATCTTAATTCATTTTTTTTCTTTTTTAGTTCTTCCAGACTGGTTTTCTTGGCTGACTTTGAACTTGATCTGTAGACCAAGCTGGCTTTGAACTCAAGAGATTCGAATGTCTCTGTTTTCTGAGTCCTGGGATGCAAGGCATATGACATCACTGCTTGAAATCTTAGTTAGTTTTGTAAAAAGAATGTGCTACTAGATACTTAATAAATTTTGTAGCTATTAAAATTAAAAAAATTTAAAAAATTTTAATTGTGTGTGTGTGTGCTGGCTCTTCCATTCCCCATGTAGGTTCTGCACATTGTTCAGGTTGCTGCCAGCAAGCACTTTACTTGCTGAGTCATTTTGCCAGTCTAGGTCATCTATAATTTTACAGATTCTTTTATTGCCCAATTAATTCTAAATAGCTACAAAATTTATTAAGTATCTAGTAGCACATTCTTTATCAATGGTAAAATGAGGGAAAAAAATCAGCAAAAAATTCAACATACCTAGAAACAGAATCCGTCTAGAAAGTAAAAACAAGAGACAAAATGCATATTAAATTTTATTCTTTCATTAAACTATTAATTCAAATTGAGGAAGAAAATCTAATGTAACAATGATATTTACACTATTAGAGAAACTTATTATTCATGCTTTCATTTTAGTATAGTAATTTTTAGGGAAATTGTAGAATACAGAATCACTATATTTTTCCATGTACAAAACCTTACAATTTCATTTTGAAACATGTTCCGTTGAATTCCTGCAAAATTGAGCGTACATAATTTTTTAAGTAGAAGTAAAAAGGACTGTGAAAAATATCCATTACTTACTGTCACAGAGAAAGTGACAGAAGAAAGTTTATGACACCTCAAAGCAACCACTTTATTCATCCTTGTTTCTAAAGACTTAGTCACATGGTCAATCTAGAATTCTAAAAACAGCTTCATATGCCTTCTAGATTTAGCAATTAACCTATAAGAAATATAGAAAAGCTGTGGCTACACTGAAGTCCCCATCAAACGGGAATGTTAACCACAAAATGGTTATGAGGACACACAACCATCAATTGGGATGAGTGTAAATTTTTGGGGAGGATGGTATTTAGTCCCCCTTCTATCATCTACATTTTTCTGTAAAGCAACTATTCAGAACTGGTTTGTTAAGACTCTTGACTCTGGATAACTGTACATGTCCTTATTACCGTGTTTCTTCAGAACTGTTTAATCTTTCTCAGACTAATTTACTAATTCTAAAGTATGTTCAAATTTGCTTCACAATATTAATTTTGCTCTTGCTCGTAGTACTTAATATGCTTATTTTATTGACTTAACTATTCAGTTTTATAGACATTCAAAATTTAAATAAAATAAAAAGGATTTAAAATTTAAAGATAGTAAATTCTAAAAAATGTTCAGACAACTAAAATATGTACATGCCACATTTATTACCAGTTTTGTTCACTGATTCTTCAACAGTCAGAAATCACTCAAGTTCTATTTGTCTTTAAGAATCTCGGTGTTACCATTAACTATTTCTTAAATAAATAGAAACTCCATAAAATTTACTTTCTAAATAATTTTAAACCAAAATTTAAATGATTTAAATTATGTATAATAGATAATGTTACATATTTTCACAATGCCATGAGATCTAACACACAACCTCTCTCTTCCTATCCCCTCTGGTGGGCACAGACTTTCTGTTTCATGAGTCTGACATTGTTAGATACCTGAATAAAGGGAGCCATACAGTATCTGTCTTTCTGTGTCTTGCTTAGTTCACTTAGCATACCCTTGCTCCCTATTTAAATATTTTACAAAATAAAAATACCCTTTATATGTTTTTAAGTAATAGGTTCATGTAAATGTCTACAGTATATAAACTTCTATGTTTTCCCAGCCATTCATCTAACCCCTGGATACTAACTGTAATGTTCTGTCTCTTTAAGAGACAAGCCATGCCCACTCCCTTCCTGCTTGCAGCCTCAGCCCCACTCTCTTTCTCTTCCTGTCCCCTCTCTTGGAGAGGCAGCCTCCCCCTTTTCTTCCCGTCCATAACTCATCTAATAAATTCCAATTTTATTCTGTATGGTGTGTCTATCTCTGTCCATCTAATAAATGTCCAATTTTATTCTGTATGGTGTGCCTATCTCTGTGCCTCCCACCCGCTGCCTGCCCACACTACTCGTGTGGGATCAGCCAGCCACCACATGGCTGGGGACCAACTACCTTCGTTTGGGGACCTGCCGTGTGGTCTCAACCCTGCAGGAAGCTGCCAGGGACTTGCAGCAAATCCATTTCACTAACTGCTAACTATTCTGTAACATAACACCCATACAAATACAAGTAATAGGAACTTATGCAAATATATTTAGTTTCTCTATTTTCAATGTTTTCTTTTACAAGGAATGCTACAATGTATTTTCTATAGATTTATCTTTACATACTTCATTTATACTTTGGGAATAAATATCTAGAAATGGAAACAATAAATTAAAAAAACCTGAATATTTTCTTAAGGCTTCTGATAAGTACTTTTTAACTAAAATTTTACGATGATGATGATGTATGTGTGTGGGGGGTACATACTTGAGGACAACCCTTGGGAGCTGGTTCTCTCCTTCTGCGATGTTGACTCTAAGCATCTAACTTAGGTTACCAGGCCCATGTGGCAAGCGAGTTTACCTGCTGACCTGAACTCAGTACTAATGTACTCATTGTGCTGGCTATCTACCTATCTATCTACCTATCAGAGGCATATTTTCTTTAGCTCACAACTTTGCCATCTTCAGGAATGAAAGCTCAGTCTATGGCTTCTAGATTTTGCCACTGTTGAGCACCTTCCAGGTCTTTCCCTTGGTCAATATACGTTGACACTTCTTCAGTTTTACTTTTTCATTCCTTCCCTTTTCACTTGCTCAACTCTGTGCCCACTTATAGTGTATGGTTTGATTAATTCTGACAGTTACAGATCCCCTCCTGCTATCACCTCTAAAATATTCTCTATGTCCTATTCACGTCCCCCAAACCTGAGCCAAGCATGACTTCCACTGCCCGCCGTGGCACTGCAGCCTGCAGTAGCCACTGTGAATGACTGAGCAGTGCACTCGGGGTGAGGCCGTTTACCTGGGTCTCCCTCCTACTGGAGCCGTCCTCTGTGTCCGACTGCCGGTCCTGCTCATTTTCATCACTCTAAAGCAAAGATCAAATCACGTTTTAAAACAGACACACATGTTGAACACTTGATATTTCTGACTTTCTGAATTTATGATTCTGTGCAGAATATACCATGAAACTTTCATATATGTTCAAACTTTTCAGTATTAATTTTTTTGCCTCCTGAGACAGGGTTTTTCTCTGTGTGGCTTTGGAACCTATCCTGGAACTTGCTGTATAGACCAGGCTGACCTTGAATTCACAGAGATTCACCTACCAATGCCTACAGAGGGTTGGGATTAAAGGCATACATCACCACCACCAGGGTCAATATTAAAAATTTTAAAGGAAATAAAATACACTTGCTTCTCCCCCATCCTTATTATTTATGCATTATGTCCCAACTTTCAAAACTAAGCTACTTTTTTTAAAATTTATTTTTAATATTTTTGGCTGTATTTCAGAAGCTGTAAGTTACAATTCTGATATAAGACTGTTTTAAGGTAAATTTCCTTAATTTCCTAAACCTTTATTTTTTTTGTTTTATGGGTCTTAGCTGGATATTATATTTGACTTCCCTTAAAACAAAAAACCCAGCTGCATACATCCTTGATTACTCAAGTGAAATACAAGCATTTCATTCATACCAGACAATGTAAAGTCATTAAAGTATTCAACGTCATTTAACATGTTCCCATAATCTATGATACTGTTCTCATGTATCACAACCCCTTATATATTTTAAGTTGTATATGCCAATACTATCTGTACTACATGTAATCATACTGTTAATATAAAATAAAATGAAGAAAACTAAGCCTCTGAAGTTAAAAATTTTTAGAAAAAAGTTGACAGGAATATGTTGTGTATGGCAAAAGTAAACTGAAAATAAAATTCTGAAAATTAAAAAAAATTATGAGAAGAAAGTTTCTTCCTTTTAGAAAGTGTGACCCCCCCCCCTTTTTATGTGGAAACAGTTTCTCTGTGTAGCTCTGCCTGTCCTGGAACTCACTCTATAGGTCTGGCTAGCCTCAAACTCAGAGATCCACCTGCCTCTGCCTCCTGAGTGCTGGGATTAAAGGTGTGTGCCATTACCACCTGGCTGTAACCTTCTGTTTTTACAATGGGGCAATGTATACAATTTAGAGATTCAAATTTTTTATAGCAATGAATGTAAATGTATTGCTACATATAATAACACAGATGTACTTCCAAATAAGAACCCAGCTGTACTCAAATGCACTTACTAGCTGACTCTGGAAATAAAACAGAAAGAATACGGGGGCTTTGTATCACCATTTTTATGCTGTCACTAAGCTATACATTTATTAATTATGTTTCTGGATAAACATCATACTTCAATAAAAATGTTATTTTTAGATTGAGGTTGTACTTTACCAACAAAGCATTTAATTTATGTACCTAGAATGCATGGTGCCCTAATATGACCCTCAGCTTTGTGAAGAAATTACTAAAAATGTTAAAAACAGAAAAATTACCAAGAGGCTACATATATATATATATATATATATATATATATATATATATATATATATATATATACACACACACACACATTACATTTATTCAGGTTATCTATCTATCTATCTATCTATCTATCTATCTATCTATCTATCTATCTGTATATATATATAAACATACACACATTTTAAAATTTAATAATTGGATTGATGATTTAAAACATATATCCTCTTAAGGATGTAACAACTTTGAGCAAGTACTTAAGTATACTATCAAGCATTTAACAGGTTCTCACATCTTGTGTCCAAAAGGAAACTCCAGTAGACCGTCTCTTTTCTCTAGGTCGCCGTCGCTCTCTGATTGATTTGGCTTGTGATTTATCTTCACCTTCTTTTTCGTCTTCTTTTTTCTCTCCTTCTATTATGGATTACATAAACCACATGGTTGCAATTTATCCTGATAATGTTTTTACAAGCATATGTCAAAACAATTCTAGGGCTCGCTAGATGGTTCAGTGGGTAAATACAACTGCTGCCAAGCCAGGGGACGCACATGGTAGAAGAAAAAACAGACTTTGACAAGCTGGCCTTCGACCTGCACAGGTGCCTTATTATCCTCACCCTTACATATACATCCTTGCCCAGGACACACAAAATAAGCAAATGTTAAAAAAAAACCAAACCAACCAACCCACACCCCAATTCTAAGTTAGCCTCTTTTGTGAAGCCTACATTCTTCAATTAAAAATAATTTCTCCCTCCATCAGTACTGGTGTACTTTTGGTATAAGCATACATTTCAAGCTCCCATTAAGACACATTTTTAATGGTCATGAGAACAAATTATCTCTACTTTCTTGCTGTTCAAAATAAAAACATTTCCCAGAGACACAATATTTGCAAGCAGAAAACAAGGGAACTGATAGGAAGAACAGGACTCCAGTTATCAATGTGTGACGGCAGATTACACCCAATGATGCTAACAATGCGAGAGGAAACAAGCAAACAGAAACCGATGTCACAGCCACTTCATTTCCATTCTAAGGACAAACCTTTTCATCTTTCATTAAAAGCAAATCAATATAAACATGATTTCTGCTTCCTCCTTGCAAACAGCTTCCATACTACAAGAATACAAGGACCTTTGAATGTGCTAGAAATGTAGACACATAAGGAACATGACTGATTACACTGTTTCTGTTCAGTACACCAGTTTAAGAGTTTCTTCTTTAGTTGCATTATTAACTAGGGAAACCTACCCATAGGATTACTTGAAAAAAACATGGCTTCTTACCTCTTTCATTTTCTTTCGTTACTCCCCGTGAGTAGGCAGAGGTTATCCCTACAAGACTGTTTGGCCTGTTTAGTTGACTTGAAGCATAGAGTGAACTGCTTACAGTAGAAAGAGAGGAGGATGATGGAGTGGTTGAACTGGAAGTTGATACTGGTCTGTAACGTGTATAAGTCTGTGAAACAGTAAAGTTAAAACCCATTGGAAATATTAAGTACACAACATTGATTTCAAGGGACAAGTACTATCCTCATCATGCCAAAGTCATTCAGATTCTAGCCCAAGCTGCTCACGTATTTCATACACTGTTTATTAGGCCATACATCTCAGCACACTCAGAGCCATAAGAACCACCCATGACACTTGACCCAGCTGTGCTGCCCACAGCATTACCTCATCGTACGTTCTGGAATACTTTTGTTTATATTCATCTTCTCTAGATGTTTCTGACTCCTTCTTTTCTTCTTGTTTCTCTTTATCCTGTTTTTCTTTTTCCTCTTTTTCTTTCTCTTCATTTTCTTGTTCTCTAGTTCTTGTAGAACGACTTCTTCCTATTGTTTTTTCAGCTTCCTGAAGATCAGTCAGCGTTACCCCCTGCACATCAAAAAGCATAAATGGTGATACACATGAAAGGTCATTTACAAAGAGTACTTTGCAAGCCGATAAATCAAATATGAATGTAATTTTAATATATGAAATCACATTCGTTTTATGAAGAGCAACAATGATAGCAACCGGGAAAGTCATAACTATAAATAAGAAACTGTCTACGTTCATAAAGTAACAAAATACAAAGATATGTTCCTAATTTCAGAAGAAGAGCCAATCCATATAATCCATTTATATAAAACACTACATATATTAATTTTCACACATTAACTTGAGGTTTGACAAAATCTTCAATAAGTAAGCGATGTTTTTGGGTTCGACTATCTAAATGGAAAAAGTAGCTTAAGACCCAGCAAACGTAATGCTTTGAAAGGCAAGTAATAGTAAGGTTCAAACAGCTGAATCCAGACTATTGAGTTCCTCAACTCCAAAAAACATCTACCATCAAGACTGATGAGGAGGAAGTAAGACAGCAACTAGCCTGAGAGATACTGTTCGTATATTTGTCCATTCGGTGTTTTCAATGTGGAACACCAGGCCTATTCTCCATTCCTCCACCTCCACACATTCCTGAGACTTTAACAATTATAAGGCATCATATGGCCAGGTGGTGGTTTGCTTGCTTTTAATCTCAGCACTCATGAGGTAGAGGCAGGGGGATCTGAGTTTGAGGCTAGCCTGGTCTATGGAGTGAGTTCCAGACAGCCAGGGCTACCCAGAGAAACTATTGTCTTAAAAAATCAAAAAAGCATTATATGATTAACTCATTTTAACACCTATGAATACACTAAACCAGAAACCAAATTAGGAACAGAGGATTAAAACAATACTTGAAGAGAAAAAAGACCATAACTAATTAGATGCAATGTGATATCAAAAGTGTAACCTTATATACAAAAGCTATTGAAGGTTAACTCCAGCAACCTTTATCTTTTCTGGTTATTCATACAGCAAAATGAAAATGAAAAGGTTCTGTACTAAGTATCTGTAGGTTTTTTATATCATACTCATAAATATACCTGTGTTGACCTTCTAGACTGTCTTGCTTGTCTAGATCTTGCTTTTCTTTGGGATTCAGACTCTTCGTCCCTAACGGGAGTGAGGTATGACCTATAGTAACAAATAAAAATTGTCAGTTGGAGATTCAATATTTATAAATAGAAATATTCACCAATGTTTGTGATTAAAACAAGAATAGTGTTTAAAAAATCTTCAGAAAATGTCTCTGTACCTACTTTGAAATTCATTAATTCTGTGTGACCATTCTTATATTTTTTATTTTATGTGTATGGATGTTTTGCCTTCATGCATGTCTGTATTACTTGCCTGCCTGATGCCCACAGAGGTCACTGGATCCCCCGGGGAGTAGAGTTACAGATGACTACCAACAGCCACGTGGTGCTGGGAACCGAGTCTGGGCCCTCTGGAAGAACAAGTGCTCTCAACCACTGAGTAAGCTCTATTTCTTTCTAGACAGGAAGCTAGTTATACTTAATAAAGCATGCCGATTCCTTTCTTGTTTTATTTAATGGTATAGCTTAATTTAAAAAATATTGTAACTTCATTTTCAAAAAGAAACCAGGGAATTGAAGATTATGTCTTGATGTATTGAAAGAGAAAAGCATTTCACTAGCAAAGTGCCAATTCACAGATATGGAGAGGATGAATCTAAGCTCTACTGAGAAACAACTCCTTCCACGTCACTTCTCTGGAGCACCACAAATCCATTGATTAGCACTGTCCACTTAATGGACCACGTTATATCATTTTTTATTATATAAAAACGGAGCGGAGGGGGCTATCTTTTCTACATCTACAATATTTTTAGGTACATCTTTCTTTCCAAACCTGGTGCAGAAGATCCTTCTGTCTCTGTGTTGCTTTTCTTGGTTAATAAATAAAGAAACTGCCTTGGCCTGTTGATAGGGCACAACTTAGGTAGGCAGGGAAGACAGAACTGACTGCTGGGAGAAGGAAAGAGTCAGGGAGAATCCATGGAGCTGCCAGAGACAGATGCTGGCAATTTTACCCAGTAAGCCACAGCCTCATGGTGATACACAGATTAATAGAAATGGGTTAAATTAAGATGTAAGAGTTAGTCAATAAGAAGCTAGAGCTAATGGGCCAAGCAGTGATTTAACTAATACAGTTTCTGTGTGATTATTTCCGTTCTGGGTGGCTGGGACAAACAAGCGGCCTCTTCCTACACAAACCTGACTTCCAATTCCTTAAACCCTCCCTGTAGCCGGCTTCTGTTTTAGCATTCTTAGATGATTTGTGAGGTGTCTGCCTTAAAGTTCTACTGTAAATGTCAGAACGATTGTATTGAGATGGAGACACTCCTGTTATTTATTTAAACTCTGAGTACAAATCATATTCTTTGGTTTTGTTTTGGAGACTGTTTCTCTGTGTAGCCCTCCCTGGCTGTCCTGGAACTTACTCTATAGACCAGGCTAACCTTGAACTCCTGGAGATTCACTTGTGTTTGCCTCCCAATGCTGGGATTAAAGGTATGAGCCACCACTGCCCGGCTACAATTGTTCACATTTCGATCAAGGACTGAATAATCTACAAAGGGGATGAAGACTGGCCTCTTGGGGAAGCAGCACTGCTAGGGCCAGTTCAATCATGATCACTTTTGATCACAGAACCCTCATCTGTCTGGAACCGTCAGGAGTTCTATGGAGAGTTAAGATCATCCCTCCTGCTCTGCTCTCCAAAGTCAATCCAAAAGTTCCAATGAACTGCCAGCTTTAGGACTCCTCTCAATTTGTTATGGTCTATCCTGCAACTGCACATTGTTCATTAAAGCACAACAAGCTCCGGTGCCGACTGCACTTCCATGCCATCTGTAAAACTTCAGCCTCAGAGGATCTAGCAGCACATCACATACCCAAACTCCTTAGAATCATCCACAGTCCCCCCTTCCACCCCACCCCAAATTCTTTAGAGACTCTAATCCTTTCAAACACAAAGGAACTTACTATTACTGTCTATACTTTGTTTCTGAAGTCTACCTAAGACTAGAATATATGACTCATTGTTCTTTGCATGCATTTTCCTAGATAAGTAACTGTCCGATGACAAGTTTATTTCTAATTAGTGACTCTGATCTCAGCAGTCAGGTAAAGTCCAAAGGTCTGACTAGGCATGAGAGGACTGATTACAGCAATGGAGAGCAACTCAGGAAAGTTAAAACATGGCAAATTTAAGAAAGCCAAAATTACACCTCAGCAATTATTCTGAATTAAGCTGTTTTTATGGCCTCTGTGCTAGCTAGTTTTATGTCAACTTAACACAAGTCTTAGTTACTTGGAGGCAACCTCAACTGAGAAAATGCTCCTACCTGACTGGGTTGTGGGCAAGCCTGTGGTACATTTCCTCCATTGATGACTGGTGTGAAATGGCCAAGCTCACTATGGGTGGTGGTGCTGGGTGCTATAAGGAAGCAGGCTGAGCAAACCATGGACAGCAGGCCAATAGCAGACTTCCTCCATGGCTTCCGCATCAGCTCCTGCTCCAGGTTTCCAGGTTGCTGTCCTGAGTTCCTTACCTAACTTCCCTGGACAGTGGCCCACAGTTGTTAGCTGAAATAAACTCTTCCCTTCTTAAGATGTGTTTGGCCATGTTGATTGTCACAGGAACAGAAGCCCTAACTACAACAGCCTGTTCAGGATACACTGTAAGCTCATCTGGCTGAGTATCACATCTTGGTCAGGAAGATGTAACTCATGAGAGCTACGTCCCAGAAGATGTCTTTCTGCTGTCGAGCAGCACTATGTCTATCATAAGGAGGGTTTCTCCCGTAACCGAGGCATTTCACGTAAGAATTCCTTCTTACTGAATTAATCTCACAAAAATAATTGTTCTGACCTAAATTCATAATCCCAAATTTTATTTTTTTTAAAAATCTTGCTTTCTGCATTTTAGTGTGTTCTTCTAGAAGTGGAGGAGGAAAAAAAACCAATAAACAAAACATTTTATCTATCAACTCTTCCTTAGCTTGAATTTTTCTTACAATTTTAATTGAGATCCTGTCACACATGCTCTCATCAGCACCACTGATGATATATATACATATATATACATACACTGATGATACATATATACAATATTATATAAAATATGTATATACAATATATAGCACCACTATGATGTATAAATGAGTACATCTGCGACCTGACACCTTTTCATCTGCTCTGCCACACTAAGCTTGGTATACTTATTCTACCATTGTTTTATAATGTTCATTCTATTTTCCTGGTTTTTACTTACATGTGACAGATACTGCCAATTTTTCCATTAACAACTACACAGAATTTTCTATGCCACAAGATTTGAAAGGAGGAAGAAAAAACTCAATAATCCTGTATTAAAATTTAAGAAATGTTCTAGTGTATCATAAGGGTTTAATTTTATAGCCTTCTCTAGGAAAATCACATGTAAAGAATTACAATGTGGTAAACGAAGTAACATGTATTTACTAAAATTTAAATAAAGGACATTTCCCCTGCTTTCCACTTTTTCTTTTTGTGTGGCACTCTACTAAATGTTGCTGCTCCTCAGTCTGGGACTTGAGTTACAGACAGTTGTGAGCTGCCATATGGGTGCTGGGAACTGAACCAGAGTCCCCCCAAAAGAGCAGCCAGTGCTCCTAACCAGTGAGCCACATCTCCAGTCCTGAGTAAATACATTTTTGTTTTGGAGACAGGTTTTCTCTATAGCTTTTTTTTTTCCTTTTTTTTTCTTTCTGGAGCCTGTCCTGGAACTCATTCTGTAGACCAGGCTAACCTTGAACTCACAGAAATCCACCTTCCTCTCCCTCCAGAGAGATGAGATTAAAGGCATGCGACACACTACCACCCAGCTTGTTGCTGTTTATATATATATAGGGTTTTACTATACAGTCAAGACTGGCTTGGAAATTATTATGTAAGCCCAGATTGGCTATTATCCTGGGTTCTGGGATTATAGGCATGAGCCACCACGTCCATGTCTAGCTCAGAGGTGTGTGTGTGTGTGTGTGTGTGTGTGTGTGTGTGTGTGTGTGTGTGTGTATGTATGTATGTATGTGTATATATATATGTTTTTTGAGACAGGGCTTCTCTGTAGCTTTGGAGCCTGGCCTTGAACTCACAGAGATCCACCTGCCTCTGCCTCCTGAGTGATGAGATTGATGGCGTGAGCCACTACTGCCAGACTACATTTGTCTTTTTATACTTAAAAGACAAATGGGAGAGCTATGGGAAAATGGTGGACAAGGGTAACTATACTAAAGCAATAGTTACGTGCAAATATGGAATCATTTATAAGACACTCCTATGTATTTAAAATTATGGTAAATTACAAACACTTAACACTGAAATATTTTCTAGCATATTCTACCTATTTGATGTTAGTGTTTCTACTTTTAAACAAAATAATAATAATAATAATAATAATAATTATTATTATTATTGTCGGGGGTTCCAAAGAAGACTTGTGGGTAAGCATACTTGCTGTCTAAGCATAAGGGCCTCAGCTAAAATCCTTGGTTCTCATATAAAAAGTCTACATCAGGGATCTGTGGACACATCAGGTCAGACAGAGTGAAGGGGAACTGGGAAGGCAGGATGAAGCAGTGTGCAACGTGGTGCTGATCTGCACACTTTCCCGAATCCACCTCTCCCATGGAAACAGATGATGTCAGCAGGTCTTCATCTGTCACCCTATTTCTACAGCCAACACCCAGAGACAAAGGGAAGAAATCCAGAGAGGGACTGGCTGAGGCCTTGAAGGCAGACAGTACTGCCAGACAGGAAGTACTAAGACGAAGGGTCTGAAAACCAAATGAAAACCTGGAAAACCCGGGTGTGGCAGTCTTTGCAAATTCTCTATGAAGGGTCCTGGCTTTACTTCTTTAACTGATAATCCTACCCGGGTAATGATGGCATTCTACTGAAATCACTCTTTTAAAGCTCTTTTTAAAGGCAAAATAGTGACAAGCAGTGTTTAAGAAATACTGCTTTTAGTTGTGATAGAAAAGAGATGACACACATTTTGTTTCTTATGCCTTAGAATAATCTTTGTCCTAATAATTTTTAAAATAATTTACTTTATATTCATTGGTGTTTTGCCTGCATGTATGCCTGTGTGAAGGTGTCAGATCCCCTGGAACTGGAGTTACAGACAAGTGTGAGCTGTCGTATGGGTGCTGGGAATTGAGCCCAGGTTCTCTGGAACAGCAGCCATTACTCTTAGCCACTAAGCCATCTCTCCAGTTCTCACACATCTCTGGGAATAACAAAACAAATTTTTAATAGTTAACACCCTTCATTAAAATTAATACTAATTTTGAAAGTTGCGTGTCAATTGTCTCCTGAAAGACCGTCAATAAACCTGATGTAAGAATTAGTCTGGAAGCTGAGTGCTGGAGACCTCCCCGGGAATGCACAAGGCACTGGTTTTGAGCTCCAGCACTGATGGGAATGGGAAGGTGAGAGACACATTCATACTGAGTTCTGAAACAATTGATGATTCTGGGGCAGGGGAATTTTCATTATTGGGAATTTTATTTAAAACATAAAATGTTGAAGCAGAAAATATTCTGGAAGTTAAAAAAGTATGTATAGTAATGACCTTTTCATATAAGAAAAAATTCTGACCTAGAAATCATGATTAAGACCCGAGTGTCTATTCACAGTGTAACTCGGTGCATTTGACTCCTAATGGAGAATAAAAGAGGAAGAAGGAAGCAGAAGGAAGGGAGGGAGGGAGGGAAGAGAAAAGCAAGACTAGGAAGGCAGTAGGAGGAGGAGCAAAGAGTGAGCCTAGAACTGGTGAAGCGTTGGCTTCATCATTAGGCTACATTGCCAGCCCAATAATGTTAAGGTGAAAAATCAAAAAAATTTCAAATACATTTTATTTCCTTTGCAAAGAGAACTATAAATTTTGGTGTGTTCTCCTAAGTAACTTTAAGTCTTCATAACACACAAATATGCGTGTACTAGCACACAAAGAAGGCAATTGTCTGGCTTTGCCTTAGATTATCCCAAACATCAGTTCTTTCACAGATGGGTCAACAAGCCTAACGGCTAAAAGCTGCTAGCTCTGTCATTTACCTAGGCTGGAGTGGATACACACTATCTCACTTGTCAGCCTACTGGAGACATGGTCATTGCGGTGGCCTGAATGAGAATGTCCCCCGAGGATCGTCTGCTGGAATATTTGGCCCTCAGCTGGTGGAGCTATTTGAGGCGGCCTTGGAAGTGTGGCCTTGTTGGAGGAAGTATGTCATTGGGGTGGGCTCTGAGATGTCAATGTTGCCTGTGGTTCCTGGTGCTACTTCAGCACCCTGTCATCATGGGCTCTCACCCTCTGGACCCTCTTCCATAGTGGCATGGTCACAGTGTTTTATCATAGCGACAGAAAGGAACTAATACACTTACCACATCTCTGGGAATAACAAAACAAAACAAACAAGCAAAGAACACAAATACCAAAAACTGGGCAAGCATATCAGCAGAACTAGTACTGTCGGACCTTTACACACCTGCGTCTCTCCCTGACCTCTGATGTGGAGGAAACAGTGCCAGCAGTAGTTGTAGTCAGGGTTGTGGTAGAAGCTGCGGCATTTACAACAGTTGGAGCAACAGGAATGGTCACTGCGGTAGGAGCACTGTCCTTTTCTTTCTCAGTACTATCCTCAGCCCACAAACGATCTGAGGCACTATAGCATCATAAGCAGCAACACAAAAAGAGAAAAGGAAAACAGCTAAACAACGAAAGCAATTTCTAGAAGCTGAAACATGTGACAACGGGGATGGATTTTTTAAAAACACAGGATAAAACTTCTTGCAATTAGCAATCAAAAAGCTCAACCAGAGCTGTCAAAGAAAGAAACTTTTATTTTAAGCAATATAATTCAAGACCTTAGGTTTATTTTTTCCCCAGACATGCATAATTGCTGGTTTTGGAAGCAATTTTTGCTTAAGAATAATTTAATTAGGTAAATAAAAAAATCCAGAGCCCACATTCTTCTACACAACAATGCATGCACATACATAAGCACACAGTAGACCTGAACACAGACTATCTCCGGGACTCACCTGCTCTGTGTGCCTGCGGAGGAAGACCCCGTGGGAATCTTTGCAGCAGTGCTTGTGCTGGAGAGTAGGCTTTTCTGAAGCCCAGCTGCAGAGGTAACTGTTGGTGTTGATGTGGTGCTTGGAACACTAGAACTAATCAAATCATCTTGTCTTCTACCAAAGGAGCAACTAAAGGAAAGAGTCATTTCTATATAGGATGTGTCTGTATGTGTATTCTATATTCACTATTGTATACATCACACAATTTCACACACTAGGAAACCAACTGTGTTCCTAATCATTACCACCAGCTCCAGCACCAAGAGTTGCACCTACAACTTGCTAGAGTATAAATTAAATTCACCAATCTGATAGTGTAGAATTTTATGCCTTCTCCAAATGCCTTCAGTAACAGTCAATATTGCACATTTTTAGAATATGCTAGACCATATATGATCACGCCAGGCTGGCTCTAACAAAAATGTAGAATGGATTCATTTAAGCAAAATAAAGCATTTGGCATTTGTGAAGAGAAGTTTTTAGTCATGGGATAGATCCTTAAGGAATGACCCATGTCTACATTACATGTGCTCACATCTTCTCGTTTCTCAGTTGAGAATGAAGTTCTTTTTTAGTTTAGTTCTCTCTCTCTCTCTCTTGCAGAGAACGAAGTTCTTCCTCCTCAAAATAGCAACACCAAGATTTTAAATGGAAATACTTTCATAGCTCTGAGTTCTAGTTCAAATAGCAATGTTCTAGATCATGGACAACGGCTAAATCAATTATGACAATGATCTATTTCAGCTGACTCACTTGGTCAATCATAAGAAGTTCTTTAGAAGTGTTAGACTCTAAAGGATACTTCATAATATACCAAGTTTAATTAAATATATACACAGAGAACGTTCATACCATTTTTAAATATATACTGTGTCTCTAAATTACAATTTAACGCAAAAAAAATATGGTAGTTAAAAGAAAAGATGTGCATAACTGATATTAAATTGAGGGCTGTTTTTATAAGAACATAGAGAAGCTACTAACAAATGACATTATTACCTTCTATGGTAAGTGGTTCCTTCATTGATTGAACTATTCTTTTTAAGATCATCGTCCCATTTTCTTCTTGTGTAAGAACTACTTGTTCGCAAACTTGAAGAGTCTCTGCGAAAAGAACACCCTTCAGATTCTGGTAGATCTGCATTAGTGTCTGTCACCTCTTATTTTGCAACTTTCCTTTCTCTGGTCCAGCAACAATGCCTTCCTTATCATTTATGAACACACCAAGCCTGTACACCCTTATCACCCCGGCACTGTGCAACCAGTGTTCTGAGAGGACACTGGAACCCCGTACCACAAAATTACAGTCCTCACCTACTAGCACCACTGGTAATGATAAAGATTCCGCAGGGAACACATAAGATAAGCCCTACCGCACATACCTGTTCTCTTTCTCTTCAATGTCAGATGTACTGGCTAGTCTCCTCGGGATTGTAGGTGTGACATACGCAAGTCTTGTTCCTTTACTATCTTTCTCCTGACAACAGGAAAAATCACGCATAAAAAACTGTGTGTTGGAAACTTTAAGAAAAGGTTTTTAATAAGGCATACTTATATGGCCACACAATTTACTGTTCATTATCTTCACAGTTTAGTTCCTGAATTTTAAAACTGATGCAATCAATCAGATACTACAAAAGCAATGAAGAACAGCTAGCTCAACCAGTTTTCTTTTTCATTTTCCTTAGGTTAAAATTAGAAAATATATATAACTGTAATAGTTAAAATACATTTATTTGCCAAAATTCATTTATTTCTTTTGAAGAAATAAGGTTCAAATCTAGTACGACAAGATTATGTTATATAAGCTGTTTGTAACTATAACAATCCATGATTTAAAATACGAAGACACTGAAAAGGAACATGAACTAAATCATATTGCTACAATATGTGGATGAGAGTATGTAGTGTCAGTGATAATGACACACTGCCAATACACTTAAAAAAAAATGGGCAATAAGTTATATAAAAGCAAAAACATTAAAGTGAGTGAGGAAAATTTCATATCAGAATGCTTAACACACAGTAATACTCAGAAAAAGTAAACTGTATTAAAAAAAACCCTAAGAAGTCCAATCACAGAGAATTCAGCAAGAAAACAATTTTGAGGAGCCCATTTGATGCAATATAAATATTGTCTTTCAAAATGTCATTAAAAGTGTTTATTAAGACAAAGATATTTGCATCAGATCAGAAAGCTGGCCTAGCAACTGAAGGTGATAGATGAAAGTAATTTGATCATAATCACATGCTAGAAAAAATTTCTATTCCTTAACTCCAGAAAACATATTCAATAATAAATTAAATAAGTCTATTCATTCCCTAATACACTCTATTACAAGCAGTAGGGTTTGGGGGGCTGGAGAGATGGCTAAGTGGTTAATAACACTCGATGTTCTTGCAAAGGTCCTGGGTTTGGTTCCTCGCACTCACAGAGCTGCTCTACAATCGTCCCTCCAGTCCCACATCCTCTTGTGTTGTGATGCATATGCACAGACGCAGCAACACTCATGCAGAGCAAATAAAATAAGTAAATCTAAAAAGATTATTGAAAAGAATTTTCAAAAACTTAGTATTCTCCCCAAATTTAAAGTTTTAAGTAAATGCAACTGCCCTTCCTAGAACTCACAAGACAGGTGCATTCTACACTATAAAGTTTGTGAATCAAGTTGATACCTAGGGTCTAATGATGCCTCGTAGAAAATGCATCTGATTTGCAGATTTTGTGCTCCTGGAAAAGCAGTTCAAGTTTATTGAAAGCAGATTATGAAATAGATTACCTTTTCTTTATTGTCCAAAGAGGATGAGAGTCTTGGACTTGAAGCAGAACGTATTACACCTGCAGTGTCTTTTTCCTTCTGGGCCTCTTTAGCTGCGGTGATTTCCGCCAGTGCACCGTAACTGCCTGTCTTTCTAAGTCCTAACCTCCAGGACGCAGGGGACTCATCTTTTCTTTCTTCTTCTTTGGGAGAAATTTTTGTAGCTGACGTTGGAAACTGTTTTCATTTCATGAAGGACAAAAACAACAAGTTATCAAAGCGGCCCTCAGTTGGAAACAATCAGCTTACAGACAATGTCTAGGACTTTAAGTGGCAATTTCAGGAGAAAACATTTACTAAGGTTAATTTCTTAAGGCAAAAAATACAAAGATCTAAACCTTAAAGAGTAAACAGACCACCTTTCCGAGGTTAGCGTTACAAAAACACACTCCACACTTCATATCACACGGAGAATTATGATGCAGATACAGAAAAAAAAGATGAGCACACGGTAAGGACTTAGACCATGCATCTTTTGAATCAACACTCATACGAAGCTTGTTATATGCTGTAACCCAATATACATTCTTGCACATAGAAATGCCTCACCATGGATTTTTCGCCCTTACTGGGCACCAGCACAATGCCAGTTTTGCGCAAGCCCTGCCTCCATGATGCAGGATCTACTGACTCCACAGGCATGAGAGAAGCAATGAAATCAAACTAAAGCCAATTAAAATAAGACAGGTCAAGAGATATAGATTCAAAGCATGAAAAGAGAAAAGGGATGTTAAAAGAAAAAAAAACCACAATACTTTTTTCCTACATTTCAACTTTATAATAAACTAATGCATAGGAACTGTGTGGTGGCCTAACCTTTGAAAGACACTAAAACAAATTCCAGCTTCAGAAAGAGGTAATTAGGAAGAATCTAATAAAGAAAACTCCAATCCAGTTAACGGCATAGAGCCATACAGCATGAGTGAACAAGTTACTGCACATGAATTTTGTTTTCAGTGATGTAGACACCCTAGATTATTTCAAATATAACTTCAAGTTTACTGCTGAATTTTCCTAATGAACATTAACTACAACATTTTAGTTAAAAACTATTTTTATGCAGAAAACTCTACTTTCAGGGTTTTCAGTACTAAAAATATATTAGTTATCCTTAAATAGTTCACGGTATCAACTTTACCTTATCAATTTGCAAATTATAATGTTCAATGTACAGAGCGAAGAGTATAATAACTAAATGTAACATGGTCTTGTCCTTTTATTCATAGTCAAAATTTGCTAAAATCTGTAGGTTAACAATGTTCAGTTATACTGACAGATGCTAGCAGACCTTTAAAATTTTTCTGGTGCATTTTGTGATTAATTTCCACCAACAGTCTAGTTAGTTCACACTTCTCCAAATGCACACTGAATTATTTCAGGATATGAAACAAAGAAACAACTCTAAGGACAAGTACAGTAACATGTCCTGAATACAACACAAGCTGTCATGATCTTATTTGTACCTACATACTTAATAAATAAAAAAAAAGCACTCCCATACCCCTTTTGGACATAGCATCCCAGGATGCAATTCAGGCTGACTTTGACCTGACAATCCTTCTGTCTCAGTCTCTCTAGTGCTGGGATTCTAGAAGTATGCTCACCATGCTTGGCTACAAATAGCTATGTAATTTGGTAGCGCATAGAAATGTATGCACACACACGCATGTGTACACACACACACACACACACACACACGCACGCACGCACGCACGCACGCACGCACGCACACACCAAGTCTGAAACTGTGGTGATATTCTATGCACTGTGCTAGGCATTGGGTGAAATGCTTTTTGATTTGTGTTAAAAGTCTACACTTTGGGCTTTGCAAAACGTTGATCATGAATGAATGAATGGACCTATGCTCCATCAAGTTTATTCAAACGTGATAAAATTGCGTTGTGTCACAAGTGGTGTATTAGATATTTTCTCCAAGTATTTAAAAATGTTTAAGCTATTCTTTGCTTGTTTGCTGTAAAAATATGTAAAAATAGGCAGTAAACTGACATTGGCTTACCAGACATATTTTATCAACTGCATCTTCTGTAAAATGAATTTTTCCCATCATGACAAAGCAGAAAGACGTACAGCAGAGGCCAACATGTAACAAATGTCTGCTCCTGTCTAGCTCTAGGCGAAGTTCTGTGCATGAGTTACTTTAACGCTTCACGCACACAATGAAATACTGCTATTACTCATTAGACTAGACACAAACAGAGCAAGAATACCAATTTTGAAAATGACATCACTATATTTTAACAGTTGATGAACCTCCATATTAAAGATCAAGGATTTAGAACCAGATGATCCAGATGTTTAAAAGTACCTTTCATTTTGAGCTGGTACATGAAGAAACCTACTGATATTTAACTGTAATTACCTTCTGGAAACTTCCTTCTCTTGTTTTATAACAGGACACCATGTCTCTATTCTTACTCCTCAGACCACTCTGTTTCTCTCTGGTTGACAACCTGACTGTGCTTACTCTTTCAACAGAAGAACTCTAAGAGTTAGCTTCTAGATATCCTTTCTTTTCTTCTTCTGCCAAGAGTTTAAAGTAGCTTTCTATTTCAAGGCAAATATTAAATTTACTAAGCGTATTCTAAAATTTGCGCTTTTCTAGTCCAGTCCAACCTTTAAATTCCTAGTCTTTTCTTTTTATTAAAAGATTTTATTTATTTATTTATTATGTATACAGTATTCTGTCTGCATGTATACCTGTGAGCCAGAAGAGGGCACCAGATCTCATTAAGGATGGTTTGTAAACCACCATATGGTTGCTGTGAATTAAAACTCTAGACTTCTGGAAGAACAGCCAGTTCTCTTAACCACTGAGCCATCTCTCCAGCCCTAAATTTCTAGTTTTAAATTAATTTCTTTCTCCCCCCCCCCTTTTTTTTGAGACAGGGTTTTCTATGTAGCCCTGACTGTCCCAGAACTCACTTTGTAAACCAAGCTGGCCTTGAACTCATAGAGATCTTCCTGCTTCTGCTTCCAGAGTTTTGTGATTACAGGCAGGTACCAACATGCCCAGATTCTTAGTCTTAAATTTCTTAATTTAAAAAGTCCCTCTCTTCCTCCCTTCCTCCTTACCTACCTGTCATCTGTGTGCATGTGAGTCATGGCATGTGAGGAGGTCAGAGAACAATTGATGGGATTTAGTTTTCTGCTTCTAATGCATGAGTTTCAGAGACGGAACCCAAGTTTCCAGGTTTAATGGCAAACGTCTTTACCACTGAGTCATCTTGCTAGCCCTCAACTTAAATTCTATTTATCTATAGAATGGACCTCTTAAATTGCATTTGGAACTTAAAACTTAACATGTATCACCAAATGCTTTTCCTTCCAAAATATCCGTTTTCTATTTCTAGTAAAGGCTCAAGTGTTATCTCCTCAATGTCCTCTGTTTAAAACTTTGCAGTCATGTTATTTTTCTGTTATTCTCTTCAATCTATAAATTAGGGACCATGTTTCAAAAATTCCCTCTGTCTTTTAAAAGCCCATGGCTATGTCCCTATTTATAGATTTTATCACCGTGGGCAATCTTTCCTCCTTCTCTCATCACCATTAAAATGTACCCACACATTAACTGCTGGAGTTAACACTATATAGGGAATGAACTCTTACAGCACTGCACACATATTTCCTGTGATCCTTACTATTATACAAATTATCCCAGAAATCAAGACATTCTATAACTTACCCTCATTTCCTGTTTTACTTTGTATATAAATGGATGAAGCCAAAGTGATCACTTCAGTTCCCTATTATATATCATGCCTGGCTGTTCACTGTTTCTTGTCAGTCAAGCTATGCAAGCTTTTTCTCGATGCAAGTGCTGCCTCTCCATCTCTCTCAAATGCTCTGATTACATCCTCAAACTGAATGGACTTTCCTCACCTTTACACATCCATCTACACCAGTACACTATACTGGTGTACTGTACGTACCCACAGCACAACTAAGTCTTCATAAAATTATTGCTTTGCTTGACAAACTAGGTATTCAGTGAACCAGAACAATTAATTCTGAGAAAATTCTAAATTTTCACTATCTAGTAAACAAATATAGTTCACACTTCCTTGGTTCTGTGAATTGCAAGAATCCTAATAGTTACTTTGACTAAAGAAAGTTCTGTAAGCTTATTTATTTAATTAATTATATTATTAACTATCAATTTAAAGTCTGAAATTAAACTGATGGTTTATGTATTTAATTTCAGTTCTTTGTGGGTTTTTTGGGAGGTGAGGAGGTAAGGGCTGAGGGTAAAACCTAAGCATCACACATGCTAGGAAGAGCTCGCTGCTCAACTGCACCCCTAGACTAAGCTGATAGTTTCAAACATGAGATTCCCACAGATTATCGTGTGGGAATCTTTTGCTTTTGCTCTTTTAGTTTAAGATCAAATCTTAAGGGAAGAAAAATGAACATATCTAATCGTTAGCTAAAATGACCTGGTATACTAAAGGACTATAAAGAGACATTTAATAACATGTTACTTACTTCCATGTGTGAGCTTGTGAGTGTACACATAGAAATCCATAGTCTAGGCTCTGATAGACAAGGCAGAACAGCCCAAGAAAACTTGTATCAATACTAATGCACTTTCAAATTCATTTATAAGTAAATTTGCATTTGTTAAGTCTCTAATTGTTTATAGGCAAAACCTTTAAAAAATACTTAAAAACACTAAATGCTGAAGTAGATAAAAGTTTAAATATTATATATAAATTATGCCACACTGCAAGACTCTTCTATCATCAAAATGTTCAGATTTTGAGAAAGTTATATCTTTATGTTTTGTACAAATTGGTTATAAAATCTTAAGAATAAAAACTCAAACAATATGATCTTCAAGGTAAGTTACATGAGATTTTTCAAATATATAAATTATAGATGTGTATGTTTAATTCCACTTAATTACAGAATCAGGACTAAGATCTGAATTAAGCTTTTTTTCTTTACAGGAATGGCATTTTTCCACTAAGGTTACACAGATACAAAGTACTTTCCGTTAGTATATTAGGTGTCAGCTAAGAGGTAAGCTATGTTTGAGAAGGAAAACTGAACACAGGAAGTCTACTGTAACTTTTTCTACATCTTTATGAAAAGAACTGCTTAGTTAAATTATCAAAAATGACATAGCTGACTTCTAGCCTAGATATTAGCAGTGGCATATGAGAACTTGAAATAATCCTACGGTCTTAGTAAACAATAAATCAAAACACCTAAATGAAAGAAACACAAAGTTAGTATTCTGGGAAGAAGCACACGACATATGTAGACGTGAAATAGAATACAGATCAGTCGGACTTTGCTGATGCTGGTTAATCAGCAATATGACAGCAATCTAGGAGAATCCAAGAAGCCCTCAGTCCTAGAGCAGTAAGGAAACAATTCACCCCATAGCGTCTTGATGCTCTAACTATGCACCACTGACACCCACATATTTCCAGCACTGAGAACTGATTGATGTTCTTTCTTCCCTTAGGCTTTTCTTAGGTTGAGTTTTGTTTATTTCCCCCACTATCTAGACAAAGACTCTACTACAAAGTTAAAGTCCTATCAGTCAGGGTTTCAGAAGTTATACTGACTAAGGAGGTTAAAAGATTCTTATATATATAATTAGTGAGGATTTAAAATCAGTCCTCAAGTCCCCTCAACCCAAACACTGCCAGATACACAACAGAATGCATCTCAAGACAGAGATACAACAACCAAACACAACATCCAAGTTGTCCAATTTCTACCCAGACAAATCAATAAAAGTTGTTACTGAAGCACAATCTGGAAAACCTAGCATAGATTATATTATTATATACTGTGGATTGCATCAACGTTAACTCTCCTATGCATGATTATTTTACTGTGGGAATGGAGGATAACATGTCTGTACCTAGGAGACACAAACTGACATAATCAGGGTAAAGTTAATGGTGACTGCAATATGTACATTTTTAAATGTTCTGGAGAAGGCACAAACAAGTGAGCTCACTACAGGTAAGTAAGGGCTGCTGAGGACAAACATGAAGAAACCCGAAGGTTAAGGAAAGTACACTGAAAGCTCTTCCTTACTTAAGAGTGAGCGGCACACCACTAAGAAATAGCTTTGAGCTTTGCTGTTCAATGGAGGGGGCAACAGAAGAAACGAAGCCAACATTTTGGGATTATCTTTCATCACTGGTCACGCTATGGTCTCTCAATTAATTTTTACATTATTAACTTTATTTATCTTGGTTTTGTTTAGTAACAGGTGCAGAGGCCTGGTTTTTCTCATGTGCATTGCTGGCATATGACAGTGGCATGTCAGGTACCTTGTATAAACTGGAAACTTAGATTATTGTTTTTGCCCCTTATTTGTGGGCCTTATTTGACATCATGCTGTGCTTTCCAAGGCGAAATTATTATTATATGACTCTAGTTAAAAGAGACAAAAAATAAAAACCTGAGTTTCTTGAAAGAAAAGCTTATTGAAAAAAAAACTACCATGCTTGTCAATTTTTTTTTGTTTTTTTAAAAGGTGTTTTTTTTTTCTTAGTCTTTCTAACTCTTTTTTTTTTCAACTTTTTTTTTTATGGTTTATTTAATGTGCATTGGTGTAAAGGTGTCAGATCCCCTGGAACTGATCTTCAGACAGTTGTGAGCTGCCATGTGGGCGCTGGGAATTGAACCCAGGTCCTTTGGAAGAGCAGTCAGTGCTCTTAACTACTGAGCCATCTCTCCAGCCCCCATGCTTGTCAATTTTGATACTATAAAAGCTTTTGATTTCCTGCTGTACTTTATTAACTTTATATACTTTATTATCAATATAGTATCAATCAACTTACTATCAATTATAAAAGGCAAAAAAAACTCTCTATGCCACAGTTCAGAGGAAATTACAAATTAAGAGCAGAAAAATATGGTATGTTTTGAAACAACTATAAACATTGCAAACTATTTTAACCAGTTTGTGCAAATGGTACATAAACTGAATACATGTATGTTTCATAACAGAGTCTTGGCTTACCTTTTTAACAGGTGATGTAGGGGTACCCTGACTGGAAGACAGTGTAGGCGTCGTTGCAGCTGCAGGAGCTTGTGTGCTGGAAGTGTGAGCATTAGTTACAGAAGCCATTGCTTTTGTCTTATCTATGAAAAACAAACAAACAAAAAATTTAAAGAGTTGAGAGTTTATAGGAACTAGGCCTCCTGTAGCTCTTTCCCTATTACTATCAGTTTGTGTATGTGTGTGTGTGCGCGCATGTTTGCGCACATGCACGTGTATTTAATGGTTCTGTGAGTGTATGTTCACATGCATGCAGAGACCCAAAGTCAACATCCTGCAGTTTTTCAGTGAACCTGAAGCCTACCAACTTCAGCTAGTCTAGAATCTCCTGTCTGTGCCTCTTGAAGGGGGGCATCCCAAGTAGCCAGCATGTCTGCCTAGCTTTCCTATGGGCTCTGGAGCTCTGAATTCTGGTGCTTAAGTTTTATCTGCTGAGCTCCCTCTCCAGCCCAGCAGGTAGGGTTGAAAGGAGTTTCTAGAATCTGTCTTTATGGATGCGGAACTTTAAATAACATTAACAAACAAGGGCACTTCAGTAACTCTTAAAACTAGAGCAGTGGTTCTCACTCTGTGGGTCACAACCATTGGAAACCATGAATTTCCAATGGTCTTAGGAAGTGAAATACCGTTCAGCAGCAAAATTAGTTATGAAGGAGCAACGAAAATAAAGTTATGGTTTGGGGTTCCTAAGACTATTGAAAATATGTATTTCATGATGACTGTGATCCACAGGTTGAGAACTGCTGAACTAGAGGGAAAATCTTAAGTAACACTTAAAATTTGAATGCTTAGAAATATTAGTAAAAAGCCTACAACAGTCATTAATTTTCTAACGAAGTACCTATTATTCAAGATCATTATTCCAGTAAATCTTAAAAAAATACTTTCGACAACAGTTTATAGTCATAATACGGTTAAATGTCCCAGAGAATATGACTTTCTTGCTTGCAAGAAATCTGAAGTTAAATATGCACAACTTAATTTTTCTTGAAATAATGTACTTAACTTATAGAGTGTCATTTAAAAAATACCCACTGCTTCTATATTTAAACTGTTGTAAGCACTGGAGATAAACCAACCAAAGAAAGTTTCAAATAGTGCATGAAGTTTTCATTCTATGAGAAATAATGAACTCATGTACAACCATTCAAAGTAAACTATGAATATTAAGACCCTGATATTATAACATAGTTGTCATATATTACTTGAGTATACTATAAGAGTATAGACACGGAGCCAGGAGGTGGTGGCGCACATCCTTAATCCCAGCACTAGGGAGGCAGAGGCAGGCGGATCTTTGTGAGTTTAAGGCCAGCCTGATCTACAAGAGCTAGTTCCAGGACAGGCTTCAAAGCTACAGAGAAACCTTGTCTTGAAAAACCAGAAGACTATAGATACGAACTAAAAGATTATTGAAAAAAAATCTCATGACTGCCTTTTGAGAAGGAAGAAAAGGAAAGCTAAGGTAGATTTTACAGGCAGCTGCATAATATCTTTATTTTACTAAAAAGAAAATTTGAAGTAACTGAGCTTCAAGAGTTATTACTTTTGAAATCTTAGTAATTAGAATATGAATGTTTATTGTATTACACTTTGCTATATCTTCAAATTTCTCAAACCAATTACTCCATAGCCTCACAGGAAAGTAATCTCAGCAGCCCCTCCGCTTCTTGACCATTTAGGGAGAACTTGGGAAGCTGAGAGAGCCAGCCTTTTAGATTACTGAATCACAGGAGCCAGTGGATCCCTGTGTTCTTGAATGCTGGGAAGCTGCTCAAACTCTATCCGTGCCCTCCTCTAGGTCCTAGGACACGCTGAGAACCTCTATACCTTCTTCAAATCTAAACACAAATCAGCAAGAAGTGGAGGGGAGCCACCACCTCCTGACAAGCAAAAAACAATAAACTCACAGGTTACCAAGACAGACACAAGAGGTAGCAAGCCTGTACAAAAAAAACTAAAACTGAAGCCTTTCTTACGTTATTCCAAACTTCAAGAACAATACAATTAAAATGAATGGATGTTCGTAAGCATACCGGCCTCCCCTTCGGACTCTGAGTCATCCTCCTCGTCTTCCTCGCTGGAGCAGCTCGACTCATCCTTCTTTCCTTCCTCCTCCTCATCAGCCTTTTCTTGTTCCAGAGACTCAATGCGAGATGCATTTTTCTCCGGTTCAATAATCAGTGTTTCTTTGCTGTGAAAGGAAAACAAACTTCAACAGATTGTAAACATCAAAGGTCCAAATACATTATCAGTTTCCCTCAGACACACGCCAGCAGCTTCAGTGGCCACGGCATTATTCCATTCCTAGCAGAAACAAACCCTTGCTTCATCAATTACTCACTTCTTAAACGTCTTCTGGGGCTGATTATTTTCCATATTTGCTGTTGACTCGATTAGTGGCGATTTCTTATCCCGTTTTTCACTATGCAGCTTTATCCAGTTATGCAAGGGAAAGAAGGGTAATATCAATTAGCACAGTACAGAGCATAAAGAGAATGAAGTTATTAAAAATGGCATTTTAAAAGGATATAAATATGAACTACAAAGAAAAAGCCTGAAAACCAGTTGGTAGTTTAAAACACAACAAACCCCAGGAATTCTAATCAGCAATAAAAAGAAAAAATGTCAGTCCTTCTGTCTTCAGCTAACGGAAGTCAGGGTCCACTGTCTACTTATGGTGGTGACTGACAGTAACATATGTAGACTCTATCCCCTATTTATGGCATTCCTTGCCTGTTTGGGGCCTTCTATTATAAACTCAAGTTTATGGTCATACCTTTTAAGCATATTATCTTAGGAAATTAGAAAAACATGTTTTAAGTATTCATTTTTGTAAAAGGCAAGACACAGAAACAGGTAACCAACAATATGGGTGACCCAACCCCACCACCCCTGTATTCTAGCCCATTGGCATTTTGTGATTACTAAGAGTAACTTTAAAACAGTATAAAATAGCACCACAACACCTCAACTGCTTAAAACTCAAAGCTAAGGCAAATTCATTAATATAAGTAATTTTTAGCAATCAAACATACCAGATTTTGTTTCTTTTGCAACTCTTCTAGATATCCTAAGATGTCTTCATCTGCTACATCAAAGGCTGTCTGGCCCTAGACAGGAAATGAGAAGTAGTAAAAATTCAATAAATCACAAATTGATAAATATAAATAAATCACAATTTTGAATAATCACACACATTTCATGTTCATGTTGGTATACACGCATGTGTGTGAGTACCGACGTGGAGGTCAGAGGGCACTGTTGGGTCTGTCCTCCAGAGTCTCTTACAGGCCTGATGTGGAGGTCAGAGGGCACTGTTGGGTCTGTCCTCCAGAGTCTCTTATAGGCCTGACGTGGAGGTTAGAGGGCACTGTTGGGTCTGTCCTCCAGAATCTCTTACAGGCCTGACGTGGAGGTCAGAGGGCACTGTTGGGTCTGTCCTCCAGAGTCTCTTACAGGCCTCAAACTCAAATGTAAGCTACGTTGGGCCAGTGAGCACCAGGGACATAAAAGTTCAGGCTACCCCACCCAGCCTTTTATAGGGTTCAGGAAACTGAACTCAGGTCATAAGACTTACAAAGAACTCCAGTGACTAAGCTAACTCTCTATTCCCTGGAAACAGGCACACTCCAATGCTACATGCGAAATTCATGTGTGAGAACAGCAAACACAGTACTTTCCCTACATTTTAGTACCAGAATGGACCAATGTTGTTTTGAGTATATTTATAGCAGTAACTTCACACTACAATTTTAGAAAACTTTTAACAACCGCAAAAGAATAAGCATATCCTAAAGTATCTGCCTACCTTCTTCCCATGTCTCCTAACGAAGGCAACCACTAACCTACCTTGTATATATATTTGCTTGCGCTAAACATTTTACATGAATTGAACTATACAAAACTCCTTTAGATAGGTTTCTTTCATATGCTGCCAAGATTAATCTATGTTATAACATGTATTATTAGTTCATTCCCGTTCACTGAAAACTACAATTCCATGGCATGATGTACACATTTTACTAATCTGAATCCACACTGGTCATTTGCTTTTGTTCTCTTACAATAAGAAGCACTACTTGGATGAAGAGCAGGACTGCTCCCGCGGAGGACCCAAGTTCAGTTCCTAGCATTAACACTGGTGACTGCCTGTAACGCCAGTTCTAGGAGACCTGATACCTCTGGCATATATTCACAAATACATATACATACAAATAATTAAAATAAAAATAAGTCTTTAAAGACACTGTTATGAAGACGCACTGTGTGTGTGTGTGTGTGTGTGTGTGTATTTGGGGGGGCAATTTCCATGTTAAAAGCGAAATTAATGAGTGATATGGTTACTCTAGGTTTTGAAGCTTTTTAATTCGATTATTTCCTAAAACTAAATGTTTGTGTGTGTATGCACGCTCGTGTGTGTGCGCTTATGCAGCAACTTCAAGCATTGCTTACTCTTAAAAATGAGTTCAAAGGAACACTTGTCAGCATATTTGTATTCCCTGTGGAACAACACTTAAGGTTTTAAGGTCACCTTTCTCTACCAAACCAAGGGGTGAAAGCTGGAACATCTCTCCTGACCAATTTCAGCCCGAAGCAGTAAAAACTAAGAATTAAACTGACTTCAAAAAACAAAACAAACCCAAAACCAAGATCTGTAATAAAATAACTGGTTCAGAATTTTAAGACAGAAATTCAGTTTTGATATATTGTACTCTCTGTACATTTAGTTCTAAAATGTTTGAAGCTCTATATTTTAATGCAATTTGTATTTCTAAATATCATGCCCTTATGTTCAAATAACTCACTGATTTCTTAAACACTTACCAAACCTTATGAAAAAAATCCCATTATAAATTTTATGAATTGTAATTACATTTTTGCAGTAGTTGAAATTTCTCTTTTTAATAGCTAGAAACTGGTTACTTTACTAACTAACCTTTCTTCTCATTTTCTCCCTTGATTAATGAGTCTGCTTTGCAAACAGCAGCAGAAAGAGAAAGAAAACTAAAGTAAAATGTGGGCTATAAGAAAGAAAACATTTCAATGTAAAAAGCACCCCCACCACCTATCAACATATATCAGAAACACAAGCACGGGCTGCATGCAATCTGCAAGACACGAGAGTCTGGGCATTATGAGACTCGTAGCTATCCTCATGTGCCACCGGCGTCACCAATGGAATGCAAGCGCAGGAAAGCACACAGCTTGGTCAGGTGAAGCAACGGTACACGGCTAAGGACACAGGGATGAGATACTGGAAAGTAGGAACTTGTCAAATCAAAGGAACAAAACAAGCTGCTTGACAAATCGGTTCAATATATCTGCTCATTAGCACAGCCACAGATCTATCAAGGCCATTGACTCTAACTTCATCATCTCTTCATTTTTTCTTTCTCACTCATTCTAAATGAACTGCTTTTGCAGACATGATCTCTTTAAATCTTTGGAACTACCGGTGAAGTGGGTTCTAAAAACTGTTGATGATTTCCAGTGTTCAGATGGGAAGTCTGAGTGATAACTGACAGCGTCATGGAGGTGAGGGAAGCAGACGTGGGGATAGAATCCAGCCCTGCACTGCTGCAGCATATGATGTAACTGCACAGTATGCAAACATGAGGTCGAGCAGGATTAGGAGGGGAAAAAAATACCTGTGCCATTAGCAGCAGAAATAGCTAAACCCGTATGACATCGAGATAATAATATGCTCTAACTGTTGTGCATGAACAAAAATTCCAATAAGAAAATTATCATCAATGATATTAAAGAGACAATAGGTACATTCTAGTAATTTTAATAAAAAGCAAAATAAAATTTTTATATTTAAAAACAATATTAAGAGTTAAAATAATGTTTTATAGTTTGAAGACAAATTAAAAAGTTGAGAAAATGTTTTATTGACTTTTAGAACATCATTTTCACATTTTTATAGACTTTAGAGGATTTGTATATTTTCTATACTAATATTGTTTTCCACATATTATATTTTCATTTTTTAAAAAAAACTTTCAATGTGTGAACATGTGTATACATGTGTATACATGTTGGTATGTGTTTGGGCCCTAAATCATGTTTTTTACTGTTAAGTCATGTAAACACTCATAGTACTTTAAGAGCCTTTACTTGTTTTAAAGAAAACAAGTACTCATGAAAGGGGCCCGAAGACATGGCTCAGAGGTTAAGAGCTCTGACTTCTCTAACAGGGGAAAGAAGTTTAATTCCCAGAGCCCACATGGTGACTCACAACCATCTACAGCTCTTGTTCTAGAAGATTCAACTTCTGGCCTTTGTGGGCACTTTACATACATGCAGGCAAAACACCCAGACACATAAAATAAAAACAAATCTTAAAAAGTATTAATGAAAGAAGGAAATAACATGATAAAGTCACATAGCAGGTTCACACAATTGCTACAAAAGCATCTGCTCTAATTAAGCCTAAGACAGGCCAAGTACAGAGGCTCTATAATTCTGGCACTACAAAGTCTATGGTAGAAGAATCAAGAGTTTGAGGTCAGCCTGGACTACACAGTGAGTTGTGGATAACCTTGAACTATTATACAAAGTACTTTTACAAAAATAAAAAGGACCCCAGATTGGTGCTACATGCCTGTAATCCTAGCTGGGAAGGCACAGGCAGGCGGATCGCTTTGAGTTCAAGACCAGCCTGGTCTACACAGTGAGTTCCAGGATAGCCAGGGCTATACAAAGATTCAATACCCCCCCCCCCATTCTTGCTGCCTGGGTTCTGTCCCAGCATCCACATGCCGGTTTACAGCCATTTGTAACTTAGCCAGTCCCAGCGAAGCCAACAACCTGTGCAGGTATCAGGCATGTAGGTGGTACACAAGCAGATAAAATACTTACACACATAAAAAATTAAGGAAAATATAACAAAGAACAGAGAAGACCGCTTGACTCACATAGGAAAGTTATGTAACTATTGAATTTTTAAATAAATTAACCTAAAAAATTATGACTAAATATGGTATAAAAGCATTTAGAATTGTCTACGTTATTTCTATTAAAATGTTTTTAAAGTCTTGCATTTTAAAAGAAATTTTTAGCAGAAATTAAAAAACAAATTGTAGAGAAACAATGGAAAAAAGAAACTAAAAGGAAGGGAAGAAAAAAAGAGAAAACCTTAAAGTGAGCCTTTAGGGAAGTGTTCAGCTTCTCTGAGCACATCCCTAAACCTGCACACACAACTCCTGAGGTTAGAGAAAGGGTACTGTCAGACAATGCACATGAAAAGGGCAGGGCATTCTGGACTACGAGAAAAGTCACTAACATAATAGAATAAAGAGATATGAGAACAAATCTACAGAAACAAAAGAAAATTCAATGTTAGAAACTAAAATGATTTTATTTTCATGTGTAAATATGTATTATATCTAAGATAATTAATTATAGGCCAAATGCAAAATGAAATTCTTCTCATATAGATTATGTATTACATATGTCCCAGCCAGGGAAACATAGCATGTTATATTCAGAAGTTACATTATCTTTTTGGAAAACTGTTTCAATTAAAAAAAAAATCTTCCTTTTTAGTCTTTTTTGGAAGTCACTATTACTAAATAAACCAATTATTGATGCTACATATATGAGTAGTGAATAAGTGGCCTGTAATAATACTGGAAGAAAGCTGGAATGCAGGCAGACCAGAGCTCATATAACAGAACACATACTTTAAGCTTTCAACTGTGAGTACGTGAAACCTGTCTACCAACATGGAGCAGGAAACTAACTAGCAAGAATACTGTGTTCACTGACAAAATGACACTATTTGAAAGGGAAAAGTGATCCAAGAAACCTGGTAACTTGATCTCCATGATTTTTTAAAAACATGATGCACAAAATTAATTTTTTTCCCCATTTCCTTTATCCGATTATGGATCATGAAGTAATTCCTTACCTACTGAACAGTTTTCTTGTCAGTGCTCTATCTCAGCAATCTCACTTCAGGATCCACTATCACTAACCACTGTGACAGGCTACTAAGATTATCATCAGCCAGCTGAGGCAGTGTAAACCTGCAATCTCAGTACATGTGAGGTGGAAGCAGGCGATCAGTCTCAATATAAACCTCAGTGACATAGAACTCAGTCTTATATCAGACACTGTCTCCAAACAAACAAGCCCTAGCCTTAAAAGATGATCAGTCAAAAAGAATGAGAAACACCCTGCACTGTTCCAACTTCTACTGACAGCAGTAAACATTTAAACAAACACATAATTTCTTAATATATGAGTACCTAAAAATAGAGTAGCTATGCAAGTCTTCAAATGTTCTGTACATGTAGGATAAAATGATTACTCAAGGAATCCTACTCCCTTTTCTGCAGAACAGAGCATAAGCACCTCACGTGGAAGCTAAACAACTTAAACGTGAATAAGTGGATTAATAATGGACAGCAGATAAAGGTCACATCATTCATAATCCTGGATTAAATTGTGGTTAGAATTTTGTTTCTAGTGTTAAAATATGTTTAAAAGGCCTACCACTTTGTTGACCATCTCCATATCACACAGATTGTCCACTAAAATTCGACATGCTTCTTCTTTACCCCAATGAGCTGCAGCATGAAGAGGTGTCCAGCCATCATAATCTTTAATATTAACATCATAGCCTGCCTGTATTAAAAGTCTAAAGAAATTACAGTGAATTAGATAATCGTTAAAATCTAGAAATTAACAAACATGATAAACAGCCTTCTATCATGCAATTTAAGCACAATTAGCAATTTAATTCTTTTCAGACTTCCAAGTCCTCCTCCTCTTAATTAATTAACTAGGGCAAATGGAAAGTAACTTACAGAAGACACTTGAGTCATTGCCACAATGAGCTTTTAATTAATGCTAATGATCTTAACTCTTACAGTTTGATATGACACTGATTAATTCTTGTTAGTATCACTTGTAAGTGAAAATTTTCACTGAGAAGCCCAGTTTTAAAAGTAAGATTAAGCACAATGGATCAATCTGTGCATAAAGCTTATTTGCTGCTGCAAGAGCTATCTTTAGATGTCCAGATGATACAGCATCTCAGGCCAAATGTGGCCTAAAAATATATTAGAATCCAAGAAGCTTATTTTGTAATGCTTAGCTGCTTTGTATTTGAGGAAATGGTTTATGGAAGCTTTTTGAACCTTTATGATCTACTACAAAAAATTTCAAAAGAAACTGATGCTCTGTTAGGAACAAACAAAGCAAAACACATATTTCAAGGTACTGAGTCTTCTATTTTGCATCAGTAGAAAGCAGATATTCCAATCACTAACAAGCTATAAAATAGAAATACATTTTTAATACAACGCAAAGAGTAATATAAATTAGCATGCCCTTCTAACTGCAAAGTGACATCGACCTTCATTTTATTCAGAAATTATGTTCACATAATGAACCTATAAGTTGCACATAGCACAGCCCAACACACAAGCAAACGATGCTTTACATCAGAAATCTAATATACTTTTACCTGACTCTCCAAGATGGTGAGCTTGAGAAGGGCTTCTGTTTACCTACAGGAGGTGGTAGTGACAGCTAATGTATAATCACCTATTTGTTTACTGTGAGAAGTGGTGGTTATGTGTAAATGTTCACATCTGTCGTCACTGCACTCAAGTGGCTCAGGCAGGATGACTGCCGCTAGTCTGGGTTACAGAGCGAGATTGTGGAAAACAAGCCAAAACATAAGAAATATAAACCGGCCTATTAATTAATAATATCTAGCTATAGTGGCTATTTCCAAACCTAGCTCAGTACCAAAGCCATCTTAAAAACTTGGTTTAATAAAAAATATTCTCCAGGTCAACTATAGCACTATTGAATCAGCACATTAGGGCTCTAATTATTAGGGCTTTGTCCATCCAAATATATTTTGTGGGTTTTGAGACTATCTTACTACATACGACAAGCCAAAGGTGAGGGACTGCAGCCTGTGCCACCATGTCTGTTGGCCTGGCTGTCCGTCTCTATCCATTCATCCCTAATTTTACACACAGGACGTTTTTACAAAAATAATACTTATTATAATACTCCTATATGGTTCTTATAATTTTGCCTGGCTTTTGTCTGCAGAACAGAATTTAAAAGCAATGATCTAAAGAACAGGCTAACAGATGTAAACAGATCTCCTTTATTGTACTTATGACCAGAATTTGTATTAATAGAGGGATAAATAACACTAGACTATTAGATAATAAAAGCATATCCTCATTAGGCAATATGAACTTTAACAACATGAAATTATAAATACTTTTGGGAGTGGGTGTAGAGGGAAGACTTTAGCAGGAAAATACATCTTCAACATAGTTCTCTAAATGTGCCAGGTTCTATGAGGACGCTTAGAAAAAAAAAACAAAACAAAAATTAAAAGAAGATGAAGAATAAAGAATAAAGAAAAACAAAAGCACCTACACTCAAAGAGCTTTCTGAAGGACAGCAAAATGAGACAACAGAACCCAGAGCCCACAGACAGGTTCTATGGAGTTGCAATGACGGCAGAGAAGGAAAGCCTTCAAAATCACACTGAAAGGAGCTGTGCATGATCACAGGGAGAGAAAGCAGAAGGCCTCATTTGGAATAGGTTTCTTCTTTTCATTATTTATTTACCTATTTACGTAAGTTCCAAACACACTACAAACCACACCACATACAGAACATGCACACACACACACTAGACCACACCACATACACAATATGCTCACACACACACCACATACACAAACATACACACGCAAAAATACAAAGGGAGGATATTATCCCAAGCTGCACATTACTAATTAGTTTACAGTACTACAGATTTTGACAACTCCATGAGAAGTTACATCTATGAATCTTATTTTTAATTTAATACTTATTTCTTCATTTGATCTTGACATTTCATAACACTAGCATTCTTTCTATAATACAAAGGAAATTTTCTCATGTATGTTTTAACTGCTAGAGTCTTCCATGGAAACTATGTACCATGATTTATTAAGCCATTCTTCTATTTTTATTACAAATTATATTGCCAGCACATAACTTTCTTCCTAAGTGAGATCTATAAGAAACTCCTAGAGGTGGAACTGCTGAGATAAGGAATAATTATTGCTTGGTGACGTTCACATTACTTATTAATGGAGTTGAAAAATACAGAAAAGCTTTAGATTAGAAAGAAACAGGGAAGGACAAGAAAACAAATTAACCACGTTACTATTCTAAGAGAGACCTACATTACTAAAGGTGAAATTAAAATGGTCAGGAAATCAGGGAAGGGCTGTTTATTGTTTTTAACAAGTCTCTCTCTCTCTCTCACACACACACACACACAAACACACACACACACACACACACACACACACACACACACACACACAGAGAGGAACATTGCCGCAAGGAAACTAGCTGCTCAGCATACAGTCTTACAGTCACTGATGTTTATGAACTAATACTTAATATTATAGTATCAGCAAATTGAATTCTAGCATTTCTATAGTAAAAAGAAAACTATTTACATATTATTTTTATTCTCAACCTCTAGTCAATATGGAACTCTCCAATGACTCTCGTAACTTATCAGCCTGACAGATAAGACATAATGGTTGGCTGATACTTAAATCCATTTTATGAGAAAACTGTAACTGAAACAAACAAACATAAATACCCAGAGAACAGAAATATTAAAAATTTGAGAAAAGAATTTTAGAAACAATCTGTTTTCCTCTGAGAACAAATATTTCTACAGTCTGCTTCAAAATAACATTTGCACATGTTTTAAGAAAATGAAACTCTGTGAAAAGTAATACATACTTTAAAACTTCTGTATAGCCTTTGGCAGCTGCCACGTGGAGCGCAGTACCTCCAGATTTTGCATGCCGGACATCACTGATATGGCCACTGTTTAGCCACTGCCTCGCATCTCTGAGCATTATCCGTTCTTCTTCTTTTCGAGCTGCTTCTATATCAACACCTTTTGGGGGGAAAAAAGTATACTTACATTATTTTCATTTTTCTTACTCAAGAATACTCTTCCCAATTCTACACAGTGAAACAAGATTACAAAAATTAATGTTTAAATGAAAACTAACAGTTACACAACGGTTTTTTTTAAATTATTTATTTATTAAGGATTTCTGCCTCCTCCCCACCACTGCCTCCCATTTCCCTCCCCCTCCCCCGATGAAGTCACCCTCCCTCATCTGCTCGAAGAGCAATCAGGGTTCCCTGACCTGTGGGAAGCCCAAGGACCGCCCACCTCTATCCAGGTCTCCTAAGGTGAGCATCCAAACTGCCTAGGCTCCCCCAAATGGTTTTGAAAAATGGCTGATTATAAAGGAATGTGAAATACAATAGATATTTTATTAGCCTTCTCAGACAAGTATTTAGCTTTTGCCCCACAATATTGTTCTGGTTGTACTTTGTTTTTTGAGACAGTGTAGCCTTGGGTAGTCTGTAACTAGCTTTGTTGAACTCCTAAGTGCTGGGACAAAGGTGTGCACCACTATATCCAATTTGGTAATCTTTTTATTTTTTCTGGTTACTTCTGTTTTTTTTTTTTTAAATTCAAGCATCCTTTGTACAAAATAAAGTAATTTTGAACAATTAGATACGATTAATTCTCATATCCTAAACTCTACACAAGTCAAGTGGACCTTGCTCTGCCACATGGAGGAAGTGCACAGTCAATGCATCAAGCCCTAACTGCCTTCTTTTTCCTCTCTAAAGACCCTTTCTTTTCCAGCATAGCATATTCTCCATACGATGAGGACTGTCTAGTTACAGAGAAAGTCTTTCATTTGAAAGTATTATAAGCACTGTCTTGGCTAAAGTGACAAATATAAAAATGAATAAGATTTTCTCGTCCCAATCTTCAAAGAGCTCTCTACCATGAGAGAAAGTATTTTTAAATTAGTAAAGATAATGGGGAAATTTCTAACTGATCTTATCTTTTCTTATGGCTTCAATTAATGGTTACTTAATGACATATGACTATTTATAAATTATAAATAAGTAGTGTACTTTAGAAGAATAAAATTATCAAAAGTAAAGATATTCTTATTTTATAACTTAATCATCTGACAGAATATAGATAAACTTTGTGGTAAAGAAATAGTTCCTGAGAGAGTAAATGATTAAAAAATATATATAACAATATATAACACAACCCTTTTAATTTCCTTTAGCTAATATATTTTCATAGTCTATATCCGTATATCAGCTGTCTGGCTAGGATCTTCCCACTCACCCACCCACCTCTCCAGCCAGGCAGACAGTGAGTGCCTACATTATGAGACGCGAAGCTGCTTTTATTTATAAGGCAGAAAAAGTTATACCTGAGAAAAAAAATAAAGCAGGACAAAATGATTGAGATTAATGAGGAGAAGCTATTCTACAGGTTGGCAGAGAATAGTCTCAAATTAAAATGATGCCATCATTGTTTAGAAAAGAGGGAATGAAGTACCAGTTGGCTCCTGGGTGGGAATCTACACAGAATGTTCTCTTTATAAAGGATGTCAAGCTTTCTATAGAGGACAGTGAACTGAGTGACCCAGTCACCTTAATTTAGAAGCATTACTTCTGCCGAAACGTGAGACGTGGAATAGCTGTCACAGTATGGAGGTTACTACAGTGACTCAACCAGGAGACAGAGGTCACCTTAACTAGAGTGGTACTAGGAAAGGCAGAGAGGTGGTTCATTCTGGATGTTTCATGGTAGATCAATCTCTGCTAATTTGAACACATATTAATTTGGATACAGAAGAGAAAACGTCATACACACACAAAATAGTACAGCATATTTTAAAAAGACATGACTTTATTTTGAATTTATTTATTTGGTAGGGCCAAATAAAATAATTCAGGTTTTACTTTTAAACCTAGTGATTTGTTGGTGCTGACCTTGACCTTGGAGGAAGGTTTACTTTGTAGAAACTAGTTCTACTCTTAAGCTTTCCAACTTCCATCAATCATTTTGTGAGTAGTTTCATCTGCACAATTGTCCTTCCTCATACAAACCTAGTTAGAGATGAAGATCAGCCAAGTAACAGCCTGAGGAGCAGAAAAACACTAAAAAAAAAAATGCAGTGGAACACCGCCATGTGTATCTCAAACTCAGCAGTAGAAGTTTAGCAACTTCCGGAAACTAGCTGTTGCTGCAGCTACCAAGTATCTGTGGTCATCCAGAACCCTGGCAGTCACTGTCCTTTCATCATACAATACTCTCCGATTAGCTACCAGATTCTGAGGAGCCATCTCCTAGTCTGTCTTCTGACAGTTCCTATCACTAGTTCACTTCACATTGGACTCTGATCATGAACTGAACTTATCCAATTCTTCCAGTTCAAAACCCCTACCACTGTCAGATGGGAATAGCCCAAATTTGGTCATTATGTCTCTCTAAAATTTGTCAACGGCTGAACATCTCACCATAAGACAAAGCTAGACATCTTGTAAGTAGCAGACATGGTCATCTCTCGTCTTCTTCTTCTACCTTCAATCGGTGTGAACATCTAGATCTCCATCCAGGGTCCCAAATGTGCTGTGCTGTTTAAGCAATTATCTCCTACACAGATCATATCTTCATTTTGCCTGCTTGGCAAATTACCACTTCCCAGGACACAGCTCTTTTTAGAAGTTTTTCTACTTTCACCATCTTAAAGCATTCAGACTCTGACTTTGGTGTTTATCTATCTTTATCCAATTACAAAGCAATCACTCCCAGCAGTCTCCTTGGGATTGAGGCATTCTTCTGGAAGGCTCAGGAGACCCAGGAGGTAAACAAAATGTCACATAGCTGAGAAAGCAGAAACTTACAAGATTCTCAAAAGTCCCTCCTCAGAGAAACCCTCTCTCAAAAAAACAAAACAAAAATTCCTCGCCAGCCTTACAGAAGGAGACTGACCAACTGGGAAAGGAGAGTTTTAAATTATACAGAGAGCCCCAAGGACACAGCTTAAGTTCACTGTCACTCTTGTTAAGACAGGCTTCTCAGTGGGACAGCTGCACTTGAGTCATCCCAGCTCCTGTAAGCGACCCCTCACCCATACACCTGTTGGAAACACCAAGAAAAGCTCACTGGCTCTCCTAGTGATCACTGGTGCAGTTCTGACTTTAGTTTGTCAGGGGCTCCATCTCTGAAGTAGAAAGGTGTGTTGAATTACCCTGGGGGAAAAAAAAAGGTTCTCATTTTTTTTTTCTTTTTTTTGAGACAGGGTTTCTCTGTAGCTTTGGGGCCTATCCTGGAACTCGCTCTTGTAGACCAGGCTGGCATCTAACTCAGAGATCTGTCTGTCTCTGCCTCCTGAGTGCTGGGATTAAAGGTGTGCGCCACCACGGCCCTACGTCCAAATCTTGCCAAAATAATCCAGGTTTAAGGTATGCTGTAAAGGAAACCTTATGGAAAATCCCTCTCATGTTTTAGGTGCATGAGAGTTCTGCCTGCACGAATGTATGTGTACCACTTCTGTGATAGATGCCCAGGGAGGTCAGAAGAAGGTGTTAGGTCCCTTAGAACTGGAGTTACAGCTGACTGTGAATTATCATGTGGGCACTGGGAATAAACCCAGAACCTTGGGAAGGGTAGCCAGTGCTTTTAGCCACTGAATCATCTGTCCAGACCTCTCTTCCTTTATTCTTAAAACAACTTTTAATGCAACTAATATTTAGTTCATAAAAAATCCAAAATGAAATAAAACTATCAATAAATTATGTAATTTATGTTAGTAGACCTGTTTTAAAATTCCAGAGCTTTGACAAACTGACTTGTGGTGCTGAGAAATCCCTAATTTATTTGGCTATTAGTATCACAGATTAAGACATAGAACTGAACCCAGACTGGCTGACACTGAACCTTTGACTTGGTACTCACTAGCTGTATTACCATGGGAAGATAATAAACACAAGCCACGCTTCAGATTACTCATTTGTGACCTCATAGGGTTATTTTGAAGATTAATATATATAAAGTTTTAGAACAGGAATCAATAAAAATGTTAGCAATTAGCACCAGCTCTAAAACTCTGATTCTACTTTTCTTTTATTACCTTATCATCTAAGAGACATAAAACCTTACTATCTACCTAACAGGTCCTTCAGTCACTGCCACAGTTTTAACACCTTTAAACAATGCAAATAGAAGATAAAATTGAGTAGGATATATTCAAGTGATTAGACTAACAACTGTCATAGTAAGTTACAAAAAAAAAAAGGAGCCAAATCTCTCAGTCATAATAAGACAGCTATTTGGTTAACTAAAATTAAAAAAAAAACTTATCTGTGCCTGGCAGTGGTGGTGCATACCTTTAATCCTATCACTTGGGAAACAGAGGCCGTGGTCTCTGAGTTCAAAGCCAGCTAGGTCTATCGAGTGAGTCCCAGGACAGTCAGGGCTACAAAAAGAAAGTCTGTCTCAAACAAACAAAGAAACAAATTAAGTAAAAAACCAAAAATCTGTAACCTTAGCTTAAGTGCACGCGCGCGCAAGCACACATACACACAAACACAATATAAAGCAAAAATTCTTTTAGCTTCTGCTTAATCATTACTAATTTCAAAGACCATTTCCTTAAGCATAACTATTTACTACTCAAGTGTAGAAGAATACGAAAGTAAAAGGCCAGCCAGCACTCAGGAAGCTGAGACAGGAGCATCTAGAATTTAAGGCCGGACTGGGCTACATACCATGTGAGTTACAGGCTGGCATGAGCTACAGAACAAGACTCTCTTTTTAAAAAAGAAAAACTCAAAGGACTATTTAACAACAGCATGAGGCTGGAGAGGGCTCAGCTGCTAAGTGGTACTTGGCACGGTGCAATCCCAGCAGGGAAGGCTAACGAGTTGCTCAGGCTCCACAACCTAGTCAGTCTAGCTAACCTGTGTGGTGAGTTCAGGACAGCAAAAGACCGTGCCTTAAAATCGGGGAGCGCCTGAGATCCAACACTGAGTTGTGCTCCGCCTTACCTCTGTGGACACAGGTAGAAGTGCCCCTGCATATACATATTTAAACATAAGAATTCTGATACCACAGTGATGTGAGCAAGGTATGCTGGTATACATCTATAATTTCAGTACTCAGAGTCTGAGGGAGAAGAAGCTGAATATGAGGTTAGCCTGCAATACAGGGCAAGAGATTGGAGGCAGGGAGAGATAATTAAAATTTTTTATCTCTGCTAAAGATATATTAAAGGTGTTCCACTTGAAATTATTAAAATTTGAACTTTCCCTATAATTGCTTCTTTAGAATTAAGCTATTTTATATAAACACAGTTATCATCATAAGAATAAAATGACATTAAAAAGTACTTTCTAGGACATATTCAATAAAACACTGCATTACAATGATTGAATATAAGTTCAATGTATCTTTTGAGTGTTTATTTTTTTGTCTGGGCGGTGGTAACACACACCTTTAATCCCAGCACTCGGGAGGCAGAGGCTGGTGGATTTCTGTGAGTTTGAGACCAGCCTGATCTACCAGAGCTAGTTCCAGGACAGGAACGAAAGCTACAGAGAAACCCTGTTTCAAAAAACCAAAAAAAAAAAAAAAAAAAAAAAAAAAAAAAAAAAAAAAACAAGTAGTTTATTTTTATGTATGTGTATGTCTGTGTAAGTGTATGCTATGTGTGTGGGGAGTACCCCGGGAGGCAGTTGGAATTATAGTTAGTTCAGAGCTGTCAGACATGGGTTCTGAGAACAGAACTCACGTCTCTAGATGAGTAGCAATTGCCCTTAACCTGCTGAGCCATCTCTCAAGCCCCAAATTCAATCTATCTTGTCACATTCTGGAGTATTACAGTATTATTACTTCTTTCTGCATGAACTTGGCCAGCAACCAAGCTTCAGTTCCTCATCTGTAAAATGGGGTTAGCAGTGTACTACAAACACCACAGAACAGCTGATGATGAAACCAAAGAATACGCAGGAAGTCCCACACCCATTCTGCACCGACAGGAGTGCAGGGCCTTTGTTTACCACTATCAGTCTCTCTTTTCCTGTGGATTTCTCACCTTGACATCTCCATCAATTCCATCAGTACTATCTGGATGTCATGGAGCATACTATAAGCCTAGGACATTCCAGAGTAAACTATAACAGTCTCAGAATCAGTTTCTGCTTTGTCCCATTTTCCCTTGTGAACTATGTAAGCATCACTTCTTCAACTGCAAACTTCAGTGAGTTGCTTTAACTAATATGTCAACTTTATAGTCAGTTTTCAACTGTATCACTTTATCCAGTACCTCAACAAAGTCCCACCTTTTTCCATCTCAAATAACTAAGTTTTGGCTCCTATCATTTTCACTCAGACTACTTAAAGAAATTAAACTTAAAAAAACGCCTTCTTAAGGAATACACGCTTCCTGGCGTCGTACATTGTTTCACCCCCCCCCACATGATAATACTTTTCATTATAAAAACCTAATCCAACCAAATGAATTCCCCACAGACAGAGCTTCCCATCTCTCCAAAAAAATGTCCTTTGCCATCCGGCTCCAGTCTATCTTTTCAAGACTTACCTTTAACTACTTACATCTTAACTCATTATTTATTGTCCCATAGTCATAAATGCTCGACATAAACTATGGACCCAATTCCTTTACTTGGTACATACCCCCTTTCTGCCCAAGCAAACTGCCTCCAAACACTATCCCTCTGAAACATTTCCTAGCCATGGCAGTTACTCTTAGAACATGCTGTCCTTAGAACACATTGTACACATACACACGATGTTGTGATGCTCAAACGTTTGCTATTTTTTTCCTAGACTGAAATCATTGAGAAACAAGATTCTCTAATTCTTTTGTTGCTGCTGTATTTAACACTTAGAACATCTGTCAGTACATTAATCAACAGTAAATAGACTGTTACAAACTGGCCTTAATCACAACTATACTAGCAACTTCTTTTTTCTTTTTAATGTTTTAAATTTCAGACAAAGCAGAACCTAGGTTGGTCTGGAATCCATGTTCTAGGTTCCTTCTGCTATGGGTCCACTTGGGTCCCGGCAAATTAGGCCCATAGTACCAAGACCACTTGTACCCATACCTACTGTCCATAGTAACTAATGTTAAATAAACAGCAGCATGAAAACCCTCACTTTATTTACACAATTATCACTGTTTGGCATAAAATTACAGCTTTCCATCTGAATACACATCATGGCAAAATGGACGATAAAGTTATTCTTCTTAACCGCATATGGCAGCACCCGTATAATCCCAGTACTCAGGAGTCGGAGGCGGGACTGAGCTTGAGGCAGCCCTGGCCACAGGCAAGGCCCTTATCTCAAAGAAGCAAAACAACAGAAAGGTTATTTATTATGCACCTCTTCTTTCAGATTCCTCAGCTTCTTCTAGAAAATCCAGTACGGTGGAAACACTCACCCAGAGCGTTCCCATGTGTTCCTGTCCTATAACCCTCTAAATTGTAGTGCGATTGTCACTCCAACCAATTCTGTAATCCCCATGGCTACTGAAAAGAGCTCTGTCCCCATTAGCAACCATTCCCCATCACAAAGAGGTTCCTCCAACCGTCTGTTTCCATGTTGTATCTCCAAATTCACATATTCAACTGTCTATCTAACGGGCAAAACAAACTCAGCATATTTAAATGAACTTCTGATCTTCTTCTGAAACAACTCTCCTCACAATCTTTCTATTTAATGGAAACAGTCCATTCAACGTTCACTGAAAGACCTTGGACTCTTTTTCTTACATACCCTTTATCTTATCATTCAATACTATTCTTGGTCAAGCTATCAAACTATACTCACAATCCTCTGATGGAGACGTCATGACAAATACTTGTGATCAAAGCATTCAGGAGGCTGAAGCAGGAGGATTGCTGCAAGTTTAAGATTGGTCTAGGCTACATAGCAAAACCCTGCTTCATCCCCCATTACTACATACATGTACACGACACACAGTCACATTCCTTCTAGTCACTGAATCTACACCCAGTCATGTCTAACTCCATTGTAACTACATTACCACAACTATTTCCTAAATATTACACTTTGACTCTTCCCTTCAATCTATTCCTGGCATAACAACCAGAAACTTCTAAACATCACATTCCATTCACCCTTTGTCTCGACCCCTCCAACAGCTTCCTAATTTACTAAGGTTAAAAGCCAGATTCTGAGTAGTACTCTAATATGTATATATTCCATACTTTCTTTATCCATTCTTCCATTGAAGGGCATCTAGGTTGTTTCCAGGTTCTGGCTATTACAAACAATGCTGCTATGAACATAGTTGAGCATATACTTTTGTTGTACGATAGGGCCTCTCTTGGGTATATTCCCAAGAGTGGTATTGCTGGGTCCAGAGGTAGGATGATCCCGAATTTCCTGAGAAACCGCCACACTGCTTTCCAGAGTGGTTGCACAAGTTTGCATTCCCACCAGCAATGGATGAGTGTACCCCTTTCAGAACTCAAGAACAATGACAATGGGTTTTTGATCCTACTGCACGTACTGGCTTTGGGGGAGCCTAGGCAGTTTGGATGCTCACCTTACTAGACCTGGATGGAGGTGGGTGGACCTTGGACTTCCCACAGGGCAGGGAACCCTGATTGCTCTTTTGAGCTGATGAGGGAGGGGGACTTGATCGGGGGAGGGGGAGGGAAATGGGAGGCGGTGGCAGGGAGGAGGCAGAAATCTTTAATAAATAAATAAATTAATTAAAAGCCAGATTCTCTAAGACCTGTGGCCTGCTGTTACTGCCCAACTTCATCTAGCAATCTTATCTTTGCCCTGCCATTTTGATCCTGCTAGTCTGCTTACTGCAGTTTTGCCTACATCAGGTGCCTTCTCACCCTTATATTCATTGCTTCCTGTTTAGAATGTTCTTTTCCCAGAGTCACATGACTCACTCTCTCCCCTCATTCAGAGCTCAGCTCAAATGTTCCCATCAGTAGGCATTTATGGCCATCTTATTCAAATCTGCAAGGTGACACATCTATCTTGTATGTCCTTTTGCTTGTCGTTTCACTCTGAAGTTATTGTATATACTTTTAGGTCTCAAGTCTTATGACACACATTCCAAATTTTTAAAACAATGTAGAGAGAGGAATTTTTTCAAATAGAATAATTCTATACATAAAATCATTAAAACGACTGTTAAAATTTATTCAAATATGATTGTCCTTCAATGGCATGTATGACATTCTTTCTAAAATAGTTCCAAACAAGTTCCCTTTTATTGTTTTTTTTATATTACCTTGCCGATTAACCTCATTTTGAAGTAGCTCTTCCATTGCTTCCTCCTCTGCAATATCTAAAGGTGTGTCTCCTTCACTGTTGACAGCTCCTACATGTGCTCCTTGACCAATCAGGAACCTGCAAAATCAAAAGAAGGCTAGCTAAATGAATACTGCTGAAATGAGACGATGTGCACCCAACAGTAAAGTTCTCATGTCAGGACAGCAACAGGGACAAAAATAATAAATGTGCATATTATTTAAACAAAAACCATCACAGAAATTTGAAATTTGTAATTCTTAAATTTTCTACAGACATACTTTCTTTACTAACAAAATGTAAAGTTTTAATAAAATTAGAAAGCCTTTCACAGCATCATTTCAGACTGGCCCCAAGACATCTACTTTTTCTACCTGGACTGGTTTTCTAACTGAGCTTCATGCTCCCTGTGTCAATTCTATGAGAGGTGGGCTTTATTTTGTTGAGCTTTCTTCCGCTGAGACAGAGTCTCACCATATGACTGGCCTTGAATCCTGAGTCCTGCCTTATCTTCCCAGCTACTACAATTTCAAGTATGTTCAACTATAATGAAGAAAGGTTTTAATAAAAATTACTACTTAATAACAAGCAATAATTTACTGTTAGTAATAACCATCTGGAATAGAATTCACTAGGCTCATGAAAGTCAACTGACTTATTAGACTGATTAAGGGAGGCTAAGAAAGGAGGACTGCTACCAAGTTCAAAACCAGCTTGGGCTACAATGATAAAAAAGAATAGAGAGTGAGTTGTGCTGCTCAGCAGTGAGCAGATATTTATCAGAGAGGACTAGAGTTGGCTTTCTAGCATCAATGTCAGGCAGCTCAAAACCACCTCTAACTAGCGAGCTTCAGAAGATCTAATGTCCTCTCCTGGTCTTGAAGGATACCAGTACCCCGCACATATTCATACATAGATACAAATAATTAAAAATAAAATAAATCTTGACGGCTGAAGAGATGGCTCAGGGTTAAGAGCACTGGCTGCTCTTCCAGAAGACCCAAATTCGATTCCCAGCACCCACATGATGGTTCACAACCACATGAACTCTAGTTCTAGGGGATCTGATGATTATCTTCTGGCCTCCAAGGACATGAGACACACATGTAGTACACCAATATAAATGTATGAAAAACACACAAACTAAAAGAATTTTTAAAAGTTTAAAAAATTATATTTTATAACGTATTATTTTTAAATTAACAGTAGTTACGAGGATAATCACTATGAGGATACCGATCATATTAAAACAAACAGAATGGCAACTACAATACATCTTGGTTTTCTATTATTTTGGTAAATGGATTATAATGTTTACACTTGTGTACTTTATGCAACTAAAACATGTTTTTTAGAAAATTCTCACAGGAGTCCTAAAACTTGACAAAGGAATCTAGATGCAGAAAGATTATTAATTTTCTTCACTTTATCAAATGCATACCTCGCATAATCATTTACCCATTAACACTCCCCAGATCATTACCCAACTTAAACCTTTGAACAGCTCACTGAAAAAGTATGAATGTCCTTCAATGACTTACCACTGCCTTTTTATTCAATGTCATTCTTCCTGTCACATACTTTATTTGTTTGTTTTCCACATGTAATTGGGCCTTTTTCTCTGTTAGGACAATGTTTATGTGAGATGTGTCTCTTGTCCTTCTTCATCTGTCTAAGGCACTTTCTCATTGGTTTGATAAGGAGTTGAATGGCCAGTAGCTAGGCAGGAAGAAGACAGGCAGAACTTCTGGGCAGAGATAGGAACTCTGGGAAAGAATCTGAGGCAGGGGATTGGCTAGCCAGATGTTGTGGCAGTGGGTACTGAGGAGGAGGTAACGAGTCCTGCGGTGGACTGTAGATTGATATAAATGGGTTAACTGAAGCTTGAAGAGCTAGCTGGGAACAAGCCTACACTTCATTACAAGTGTTTCTGATGAAATGCTAGGGATCAAACCAGGGCCATGAGCATACGAGGCGAGTGTCCTGTCACTCAGCTACAGCCCTAGGACCCTTAGTCAAGTACAAGTCTATAGTGGGGAAGGGGGAAAGAAAAAACCACTCATTTTTTTTTGTCTTCCTTTACCATGTTCCTTCTTTCCCTAAATAAACACCATCAACAGCACACAAAAGATTTTTTAGTATCTTTGCTATGAATTTATGTGCATATAAACATATACACACAGCTACCTTCATTCAACAAAATTAACAAAACTACTCTAAGTGAACTAGAATGTAATTCTTCCAAATAACTTAAAAATACATCCATAGGGGGCTGGAAATATGGCTCAGCGGTTAAGAGCACTGACTGCTCTTCCAAAGGTCCTGAGTTCAATTCCCAGCCACCACATGGTGGCTCACAACCACCTGTAATGAGATCTGGTGCCCTCTTGTGGCTTATAAGAAGGATACTGTATACATAATTAAATAAACCTTTTAAAAAATTACACCCATAGTACATTAAGATCATGTCTTTATTTAATATTACCCCTTTAAAGGGCATGCTCTTTCTGTTTTTCATTATTATTATTATTATTATTTGTTCATCTTACATACCAACCACAGTTCTCCCTCCCTCCCCTTCTCACACTTCCCCCAATCCACTCCTCAGAAAAGGTAAGGGGAGTTAACAAAGCCTGGCACATTAAGTTGTGGCAGGACCAGGCCCCTCCCCCCTGCATTTAGGCTGATGAAGGCATTCCACCACAGGGAATGGGCTCCAAAAAGCCAGCTCACACACTAGGGATAAACCCTGGTCTCACTGCCAGGGCTCCCACAAACAGACCAAACTACACAACCATTGCCCACAGTTCGGTCCCAGGTAGGCTCCCCAGATGATAGACATGCTCTTAAATTGTCACTTGATGTTATCAATCTTTAAAAAAAAATTGCCAACATGGAGATATAATGCCTTGTTTTTGCTTTATTTGTATTCTTAATTACACAGGAAGCTGACAGTTTCTACTGGTATTTGTACTTTCCTTTTGTGAAATGTGTTTACATATTTTGCTTGTATTTTAAGGCAGCCAATAATTTAAAAATTATGTTGGGCTGTCTACTCTGCTACATATCAGAATTATAATAATAAACATGGATTATCCTTCAGAGAGCTTACATTCTAGTAGGAGTTAGAAATGCAAAACTGGCAGGGCGGTGGTGGCGCACACCTTTAATCCCGGCATCAGGAGGCAGAGGCAGGCGGACTCTGTGAGTTCGAGGCCAGTCTGGTCTAGAAGAGCTAGTTTCGGGACAGACTCCAAAGCTATAGAGAAACCCTACCTCGAAATACCCGCCCCCTCCACCCGAAAAAAAAAAAAAAGGAAATGCAAAATTGTCTGTTATCCCAAGGCTGCGGCAAGAAGATGGTAAATTCCAGCTAATCTTGGCTACATAGCAAAGCCCTGTCTTAAGGAAATAAACAGCATTAACAAAAAATAAAACTGTTAAGTCTCGGAATGAGGTGCTATTTAAAGATAAGATGAATATTCCTTACCCAAAATGCTTGGGACTTAAAAGTGTTCTGAATTACATATTTGGGGTTATTTTTTGAATAATTACACATACTTAATAAAGTATCACAACAATGTAAGACTAAACACAACATATAGCCAACATCAAGTTTATATACTTTTAGTATAACTGTGCTTTGACTTGGCTGGAATATGAGGTTAGGTGTGAACTTTGCATCTGTGTCAGTTTTGTTTTTGTGTTTTTTTTTTAAAAAGAGTATTTTGGATTTTAGATTTTCAGATTAGGAATGTGGTAATAAAACTGATTGGAAATCAAGAAAAGATTATCTGTTGAATGTGTAATTTCATTTCAACAAAATGAAGCACACACACACACACACACCAGAGGGACAATGTATTCTAGTTAAAGGGACAGAAAGAATTGTGTCTCGGGGACTGAAGATGCTTTCTTAGAGTAACTGAAAAGACTGATCAGACGCTACATCTCCACACACACACACACACACACACACACACACACACACACACACACACACAGACACACACACACAGACACACACACACATACACACACACACACATACACACACACACACACATACACACACACACGACACACACACACAGACACACACACACACAGACACACACGACACAGAAACAGAAAATAGAGAAAGACTATGTGCCACACAGTTAATGGAGAAGTAATGGAGACTATGCCTAAGCAGTACATTTAGGAAAGATCTGTATCCGCTGCTTTGGTTACAGATTGGGAAAGATCCTTTAGTTATATAAGTTTTCTGTAGTATGTTTAGCTTTCAAACAAAACATTAACATACCAGTCTAAACCTTAATATTTGAAACTTATTCATGGAACTTGTATAATGAGAGATTATACTTGAATTGAGGTATATAGCTTTAACATATGTAACAGAAAACTAAAAAAGAATATTTTCCTAAATATTCCAAACAGAGGAGTCTAAGGCAGAAAAGATGTGTGAAACTGCTCTGCGTCAAGACAGTATGTAAGTCAATCTGGCAGGCAAACTCAGACTACATTCAGAATGCGTCTATTGGTGTGTTAGAAGTCACTCAAAGGACATACAGACTGAAAACAAAGTACACACCTCAGAGCAACTGCCATGGTCAAAGGGTGAGTTTTATGAAGCACAATTTCAAAGAAACACCCATCAAAGCCAAACAATCCAAAAGCACACAAGCATGACAGATGCCCGAGAACTGAAAGAAAGCCAAGTTCTACAACTGCTGAAAAAGCTCAAGGTCTAGGAAGTATGCACTCATGCATTCAGCATATACTTGATAAAACTGTGTAGTATTCTAGAATTATCATTTATAATATTTTATAAGGACATACAAAAGTAAACAGAATCTCACAGCATCAATTTTAATGTATAACTCAAAAGTTGGCTGGGCAGAGACAAGCACTCTCTTTATATTCTGAAGAATCTGAGCTCAGCACTCACCTCTAATATCTGGTTGACATTCATTAACTTGCTAACGTCTCTGGTTAGTTCCAACAATAGCCACAGTGACCACCCGCCATTTCCTAAGGTTTTTGTGTGCATACTCAAACACTGGTCCTAACAAAGCAAAAGGAAGCCAAAGAACAAGACCATGCAGCATTAAGCCAAACTGTAACATTTGTCGGCACAGATAACAGCACTACGAAGAAAAAAATCCTTTAAGCTAAAAATAAACTTGCATTAAAAAAATGTTATGTTTTAACTGGCAAAGAATACATTGAATTAGAAGGACAGAATCTTAGACTTGAAGAAACCCATGATGTATATTATAAAATTGTATTCTGGCTGTTACTGAACCTTTCCCACTGGTACCCCAAAGGAGAGTAACCAAAAGGAACTTCCTAAACTTAAATAAACTTAACCATATAATCCTCCCAATTATAAAGGCAAGAAAAGAGGGATAATCTTGTTTGGGCTGAAAATGCAAATTTGAAAAGCTAGACTATCTTGACTCAAATACTAGCTCTGTCATTTCCTACATGTGATTTTTCTTTGACTTCTTTTCCTCATTTATTAAGAGTTATTAATATATCATTCTTCATCGGAATCTAAATTTCATATTTCAGGAAAATAAGAGTAAGTTACATATTCACCAATTTGAGGCAGCATTCTATAATTAAACTCATATTTCTATACAAAGGAAAGTTATAACTATGTGGTATAAGTAAAGACTGCACCATTTGTGATCATGTTCTATTTCACTCTAGAACTACACCAAACCTGTAAATCACATTCCCTGGGGTTTCAGGAGTTTGGGATTATACACGAGGCAACTATAGGATAGCAAAATACATTTTCATGTGATTTTAAAGAGCTGAGATGATGTTAAGGACTGAGAACAGTGAAAAGACACACAGAAAACACCGGGCAAATGACAGCTATTATTGTTACCACTGCAACTACCTTTTACTTTTCCTGCCTACTTTAATGCCTTAGGTCAATGAGTCATGTTTTTTCCTTATTACCACTGCGAATCTCGCTGCCACTGCTCTAGTTTCCTTGTTCCTCCTCCCTGGTCTGTCAAAGACAGTCTACCTAACAGAATAGACTAAATATGTACCCCACCAAAGCACAAACTCAGCATGGCACACAAGTCTCTGCATGCTGTATCTGATACTCTCTCCACAATCTAGTGTTGACCCCTCCCCCGAGCCCAGTGGGCCATAAAATACAGCACATATATAAAACACATTTCCTTCAACACCAAAGAGATAAATTATAATAATTTACTCATCCTATATTGAAGATCAAGCGTTTGGATGTTTCTAATATCTGTAAGTGTATGGCAAGCCACACCTGTAATGCTTTAGTTATGCATTCAAAGCAGATATTTCAAATTAACAGGCAAAGCAATCTCTATGCATAATCTAGTTTTTTCTTCCAATCTGTTAGTTGTCTCACCAACATTTACTTATGTAACAGTGGGACTTGCCTTTGAGTCTTTCTCAAGTATTCATGTTATTACAGCAAAATTTCATTTTTAGCATGTTTCATCTACATGGGACTATCCAAATAAATTACATAATGCAAATAGGGCCTTAGTGGCTAAGAAGACATAACTAATTTTTGAAAAATTAGCAATCTAACTGAGCATGGGATCTAATCTGAAATGTGGTTGATATACAAGCAACTGATTGTTTATGGGTGAAAACTGATTTTCCCTTTGCTGGCAGGAATCAAGTGCAAATAGCTTCTTGGTTAGGGGTGGGACCCCATGTCCACTTCTCCTCAGGGCTGAGACTCCATCCTGCTTGCACCTATATAGGTCTGAGCATGTCCCATGCCCAGGGGATGTTGGACAACACAAACATAAAAATATCTGAATGTTATCTTTATTAACTTTATTCTTTGGCTTTTTTTTTTCTTATTAGCTGTTGCTTGCTTGATTTTCACTACTGTGTAGATTTTTGATTTTGTTTTTGGGGGTAGGGCGGGAGGGGAAATATAAAGATGAAGTTATGAAGTTGTATGGTGTCTTAGTTAGGGTTTCTATTGCTGTGAAGAGACACCATAACCATGGCAACTCTTTTATGGTAAACATTTAATTGGGGCTGGCTTACAGTGTCAGAGGTTTACTCCATTATCATCCTGACAGGATACGACTGTGGTGGTATTTTGTTGTGCTCTAATACATAAAGTTTGCCTGAAGATCAGAGGGTGGAGCTAGCCACTAGTTAATCATAGAGGTCTGGAGGTCTGTAGAGACAGACAGGAAGTGATATGGCTCAGCAGAAAGAGGACTATAAGCTAGGAAGAGACATGAGGTTGGCTCTTTTTCGGCTGAGGAGTTAGCAAAGTAAGAGCTGGCTGTGGCTTGCTCTTTTGTCTCTTTGATCTTTCAGCATTTGTCCCAATATCTGGCTCTGAGTTTTTATTATTAATACCAATTAGAACTTGTATAATATATGGCAGCATGCAGGCAGACATGGTACTGGAGACAGAGCTGGAGCTAAGAGTTCTACATCTTGAGCCGCAGGTAGCAGAAGGAGAGTATTACCCTGAGTGTAGTTTGAGCATATATGACCTCAAAGCCTGGCTCTACAGTGACACACTTCCTCCAACAAGGCCACAATCACTCAAACACACGAGTCTATGGGGGCCATGCCTATTCAAATCACTCCAGGTGGGTAGGATCTAGAAGAAGTTGGAGGAAAAGAACATGATCAAATTATATTGTGTAATTTTTAAAAACTAAAACTAAAAATTAAAAAAAAATACCAATACTGAATTTTAGACAGAGGGACTAAGACCATAAAGAAAGATGTCTAGCTAGTCTAAAGGCTCAGCAAGGAAACCATAATAGTTATAGAAGAATCTAGAAAATGGCCAAAGATAGAGTCAGAAAGTCAGAGTGGTGAATGGCAGACAAATCAGACTCTTGGGGGGTCACTGTCTTTCTACCCTGAACACAGTATAAATGCACTGGAGGCTCTGAGTAAGTCTGTGATGTTCCCCAGCTTGAGGTACTATAACAGCATCCTGTCATCTACACCAAGGTAAACAGGTGGAGAGAAGAGACAGTTTGGTGCACAAGCTATAACAACCCAGTGTAAAGCAACAGTGCCCAGTATCAGAGAAAATAAAGGAGATGGTAAAGAGTAGTTAGACAGTGGACATATTTTGCTGGTGAGTCAACAAAAGTTTTGTGGACTTTGGTAGAGCTTATGGATCAAAGTTATAAAGAGGAAAGACCAAACCATAACTAAACCACCACAAACATCTTAAAGTTATATCCTTAAATAGCCAAGTCCTTAATGACCAAGTGACAAAGATATGAAGCCTTTTTCCATGCACTATAAATAAGACCATGGAAAATGCTATTTAATGCTACAAGCCTTTTGAGATATAAAATCTTTAATACTGCTCCATAAAAGAAGATACATTAGAGTACCAATTAATCAGGCTATATTCTATGAGACTATATATGGCTAACCTAATATATGATTAATTTTTTTATATTAGAAAATTTTGTGGCTGATGTGGGATTTCCTTCTGTATGCTGTGATTACTATTAATAAATAAAGCAACTGCTTTGGACCTATAGCAGGGAAGAACTTAGGTAGATGGGGAAAACTAAACTGAATGCTGGGAGAAAGGAAGGGGGAGTCAGAGAGAAATCATGTAGCCCCTGGCCAGAGACAGACGAGGGAACTTTAGCCAGTAAGCCACAGCCAAGTGGCAATACACAGATTAATAGAAATGGGTTAAATTAATATGTAAGAGTTAGCCAATAAGAAGCTAGAGCTAATAAGCCAAGCAGCGATTTAATTAATACAGTTTCTGTGTGATGATTTCGGGGCTGAGCAGGCAGGAACCAACAAGCAGCCTCCTCCAACATATGGCTACTCAAGATAAAAGCATTCCTTAAGCATTTATAGTGGAAGCTTAAAAGGGGAATATAGCAATGAAAGTAAAATACAAAGAACGGTTTCAGCAACTAAAACATTAATTAAATCACTCAAAATATTTTTTAAATAAATATAGTAATCCCTATATTTCCCAAGAATTAAAAAAAAAAGACATCTGCCAAGACTAGAGGTATAATTATTTAACTAAAATGTTCACTGGTTAATTAAGCAGGACAGGTAAAACTGTGACATACACAGGCATACACATGAAACAAACACATACCTATCTCTATACCCTAATATGAGTGGCCCCCAGAACAGCATGTCATTTTTAAAATATAGATTGGAGGAATATTTTTGCTATTTTGTCACTTATCTATAATGGGAGGCTTACTTATTTTCACTAATACTTAGATTTAAAAATCCAATTAGGATATTAGTAGAAAAATTTTTATAAATGGCTATTTATAGGGTATAGGAGGAATTACATGAGTATTTTACCACTTAATTTTACCGAAAAAAATTAAGTGGTATTTTACCTAAAAAAAATTTAAATGGAAAAGAATCTAAAGCTAAATAAACTCAACCAATGAACGACATGGCACTGTCAAGATGGTAGCAACACTGAGAACAAAGAATTATTCTAGATGGATAAAGGGTGCATGCCTATAATCCTGGGCTGAGGGTGGAGATTCATTAGTTTGAGGCCAGCCTAAGCTACATGTCAAGTACCAGGCCGCACAGGTGATATAATAAAATCTACTGCAAACACAAAACAAAATCAGTCAACGAATTCACAAGTCAAATATCCTAAAGACAGAAATTAAATACCAAAAACAAAACACTGTCACCAGTATTGGACACTCAGGTGAATATATGTGCAATACATGACAAAGCTGATCAGCAATGTTGTGTTATTTTGATCCTATAATGTCTGGCCATGAAGAGAGGACTAAAGAATAACACCTCTATTGGATTATGAACGAAGAAATTACCAATCCAGTAGCAATGTACACTCTTGGAACACATTACAAAAGAGTAGGGCTTCTTCAAGAATTACAGTATAATTTGTTAACCAAGTAAAGGCAACTGTCATAGGCTGAAGTACATCAAATGTAAATGTACGAGCTTCAAAAGATGCTTAACTTGAAAAGTAATTAGTATGTTAAAATCAACACAGAAAAAACAGTAGACCAAGGAGAAAAAAATGATTGGAGTATAAGTAGAAAATGAAGACATCAAAACCTTCTAACCTGTAGATGACTTGGTTCTAAAAATAAAGAGGCCCTAAAGACCCCACCAGAAAACTCTTAGAGGTGATAAAAGCATCAGCAGAACAGTAGGATATAAGAGTCAACATAAAAACCAACAGTTTTACTATATGCCAATAATAAACATTTTAGAAAGAAAGGGGAAAAAACTTCCATAACTGCCTCCAAAAAACTTAAACAAAACCCACAAACATCTCGGTAATACCATGAACTATATCACACTAAACCTAACAAAGGAAGGGAAAAGATTCCACAATGAAAACTGTACAAAAGTCACGAAGGAAACTGAAAAAGACATCAGAAAATGGAAAGATTTGCCATACTCATAGACTAGAAAAATGTATATATACTACCAAAAACAATCTACAGATTCTACACAACTCATCAAAACCCCAAGGTTAAACCATCTTATTCACAAAGAAGCACAAAAGACCTTGACAGTCAAAGCACTGCTGAACAAAAGCACAGTGCTGGAGCTATCAGCATAATCTGTTGCAAATTTTATCACAGAGCCATGGCAGAGCAAGGTACCAGCACGAAACAGACACGGAGATCAGTGGAGTATTAGAGTCAAGGCAAATGTAAACACATGTAGGCACCTGACTTTGGAAAACATGTTAAAAAATACACACTGAAATAGCCTCTTCAACAGACAGTGATGATAATAAAATTGCATAGCCACACACAAAAGAATGAAACCGGATCCCTATCGCTTCCCTGTATTAAGATCAACTGCACAGGATCAAAGAGCTAATCCTCTGAACTGTTAAAATGAAAATAGCAGGGGTAACACCTGAATGGGAACAGGAAAGACTTTCTGAACAAGACTCCAGTCTCACAGGAAATGACACCAACAACTAACAAGGGAAATTTCATCAAACTAGGAAGCTTCTGTTTAGTAAAGGAAATATTCAAGTGAAGAGACAGCATATAGTGAGAGAAAAAAATTATAGCTTGTATTTTTTACATAAATTAATATCAAGAACACACAAGAACTGAAAAAACTAACATAAGAACGTTCTTAAAAGATAAAACACAAATGACAGAAAACATTTAAAAATGTTCATTTTCACTACAAGAAATGCACCATCAAAGAAATGCAAATCAAAACTACACTGAGATTCTGTCTCATCCCAGTTGTAAAGGTAGTCATTAAAAAAGACCACCAAATGATGGCAAGGACATGGCAACAGAGAAGCCTACTCAGAAGTTAAACTAGTGCAGCCACTATGGAAGTCAGAAGTGAACTTTCTCAAAATAGATCTAAAAGTCTATCTCTTATATAACCCTACTATGCCACAAACTTCCGGGCATTTGCACCAAGGATTCTAAGCCAATGGTGCTGGCTAGTTTTATGTCAACTTGACACAAGCTAGGGTCATCTAGGAAGAGGGAACGTTAGTTGAGAAAATGCCTTCATCAGATTGGCCTGCAGGCAACCCTGTGGAACACTTTCTTAATCAGTGATTGATTGGAGAGGGCCCAGCTCACTGTGGATGACATGGTACCACTCCTAGGCAGGTGGTCGTGGGTTGTATAAGAAAGCAGGCTGAACAAGCCATGAGTGAGCAAACCTGTAAGCAGTATTCCTCTAAGGCCTCTGTTTTGGTTCCTGTTTCCAGGTTCCCACCTAGAGTACCTGCCCTGAAGTTCTTCAATCACAGATGTGACCTGAGAGCTGTAAACTGAAATAATCCCTTTCCTTTCCAAGCTGCTTTTGCTCATGATGTTTTATCACAACAGAAACCCTAAGACACTGATATATCAAAGAGACAATGGCACATCAATGCTTACTGTAGTACTACTTACAATAGCCAAATTATTGACCCATTTTTAATTAAGCTCTTAGATGTGAATGTATGTATAAAGCCACAATTCTCGAACTGTAGTAATAATCTTGTGAACAAGAGGAAACATGGCTAAGACTAAAATCTGTAGGTAGGACATTCAGAAGAAAATCCTGAAATGGTCCAAGTCCTTGACGATAATATTAAGTAGTTTAATAAATCTGAATGAATGAATGAATGAATGAAGCCATTCTTCAAAACTACATACTATTGTATAGGACAAATGTCCTTGCTGACTAAGTTGTTTTAAATTTTAAATTCTGTCACATATAACTGAAGGCATGACAACTGACTCAGTAGGTTTATGATTCAACAGAATCTATGCAAAGAAATTATATATATATAAAGACCGTGCTGACGTGTGAGTGTAATCCCAGCGCTAGGGGTGTGGAGCTCGGTAGATCTCTGCACCTTAGGGGTCAGCCAGCTTCATCTACTCACCTAGTTCCAGACCAGTGAGATCCCCTCCTTCAAAACTCCATTAGAAAGCATCTGATAAACAATAGCAGAGCTGCCCCTGTCCTCCGAACACACACACACATGTGCATGCACATCTGTACTCACAAACAACACCTCACATATCTACCAAGACTTCTCCAGTGTAGAGCAAACAGTTCAGGCCTCAGAAAGAAGAAACAAACCTCTAACAGATTAGTGGCAAACCTAAAATAAAGCTGAAGAAATACAAATCTTCGTGTTTCTAGGCCAGGCCATTTTTTTATTACACTATATTGTTTCCCCTTAAAACATATATATCCAATTTTCATATACATGCAGAAAATAAAAACCACAGTGAGATTCACAATGAAGGCTTACTACAAGTTAATTACAATAGTCCCTTCTTGCTGCCAACTATGGTCTGCAAACAGTAGTTGGTTCCCCCCCTTTTAACTCTTTCACATAACTTTATGAAAGTATTTCAAAAGTGCTCTACTTTAGTAGCTCTTGTTCATTTTACTGTGCTTAACATATTCAGTATTTAGTACTTGTTAAAATCTGATATAAGAAAATAGATTATACAATGGTATGCATAGTAATAAAAACTAATTTAACAGAAACATTTTAATATATCTATATTCACATACTAAATGTTTGAACAAAGTACTCATACATAAAAGGCAGTTGAGAATAGAGTGACTCTCACTACAAGATATACTTCCAGAAAATGATCTTAAGAAAAGCTAATGAGGTCAATTGAAGAATTATGAATCATTCTCGGTTTAGCAATGGAACTCAGTTAAGAACTGTTCCTTTCTGACGATTTCATGATTACACAGTAGACAAGACTGCTAACCACTAACCCTGCATCATTCAGTCAGACTATAGCTACACCCAAAAGAAAACAAATGGACAATGTATGCATTATTGATTTTAATACAAAATGCAAAAGGCCCCAGCAGTAAAAAACTTAATTTTTGGATGCACAAGAATTGCTAGCTTTCTTTCCTGAAAAGAATTTTTAGGAGTTAAGGTTGCAGGATTAAACGTTCACAAGGATTTTTATAAAATGTTTTTGATATTAGTATAACACTAAAACACAGAACTGGCTTACTCTGCAATATCAAGATATCCACAGGAAGCGGCTGCATGGAGTGGTATCCAGCCTTCATTGTCAGGTTGATTGATATTTGCTCCATTTTCTACCAGAAACTTCACCATATCAACATTGTCATCAATGCAAGCCTGAAAACAAAATAGAAAGCATGACTAGAAAAAAATTGAATCAACAGTCTGAAAAACAAGCCAACAGATTAAAACTTCTGCTTTATGCATCTTTAAATCTATCCTCTGTAAATTAATCTGTAACAATCATGACTGTACAGCCATCAAACAGTACAATCACACTAGATTCCGCGAGTCCTCCCTTAAATCCACATAATAGTATGGCGACTATTCTTTATGCCAACCCAAGCAGGAAAACCAACACAACCCACTAAAATGTAACAGAACAAATCAAGCCACACATGTAGGCACACATCTGCAGTCTTAGCATCAGGAAGATGGAGGTAAGTGAATGCCAACAATTTGAGGCCAGCCTGATTTACACAGTGAGTTCCATAGCAAGGTCCTGCCTCAACAAAACAAAAGACAGATATACTTAGCAAGTAACGTATTATAACTAAGTAATAACACCTTTACTGACTATAGCGGAGATTTCCAAAAGGTGGTCTATTAGGAGATTAGGGAATGGAAAGGATCCAAGACCCTTTTAGGAAATTACCAAATTATTTTCAAAATAACATCAAAAAATTATTTCCCCGTGACTTTGTGACAAGTAACACTTGAAAAGCAAAAGCAATAAAGATGTAAACTGTATCAGATCTCAACTCCTGGGTAGTGTTCGTCTAATACGCCACGGCATAAAGCAGGAAGTATACATTAAAGCCCTTTTCTGGACATGACAGGTGTCTTCAGAAGCATTTATACAAGCGGCTTGTTATAACTAGCCACTTTTCTAATGGGCATTACTTTTCCCTAATGACAAGCCATAGCGAGTATATGGTGAATTTAATTTCTGGAAAATTGATTTCTTTAAAATGAACAAAGTCAGTCTATCATTTCAAGAACAGAAATTAACACCAATAATAGACATGCAACTAATACATCACCAATGTGAAATTCAAGTTTTTAAAAGAAAATAGTTTTGATTTTAAAATACTCTATGTAGCATGAGAAAAAATTAATGTATTATTACTGTATGCATGTGGGTGTGCACACACGCATGTGTGTGGAGGTAAGAGAATAATTCTGTGGAATCAGTTCTTTCCTTCCACCTCTATGTGGGCACCAGACAGACCTCAGACCATAAGTCTTGTAGGAAAAGCACTTTTCTTGTTTCGATATCTCATAGATCAGAAAAATTTATTTCTAAGTTATTGTAATTTTATTTGATATTTTAAATCCTCATTTCTAACACATGACTCTGTAAATATTAATGTAATCTTCAAAACTTAAGCATAAATAAGGAAACCTGGAGAGGGGACTGGAGAGGTGGCACAGAGGTTAAGAGGGCTCCTGTTCTCACTGAGAAACCAGGCTCAGTTACCAATCCGGACACATGGTGGCTCACAACTGCCTGAAACTTCAGTCCAGGAAACCCAATCCCAGAATCCCTCACTGGAGAATGGAGAGATAAGAGCAACATGAATAAAGCCAACCAATGCTACAAAGGGAGATCCTATCCTAAAAAAGCATAAACACAAACAAACAAATACCTAACCAGTTCTCAACCAAAGTATCTGCTTATACTTAGGAAAAGAAACTATCTTCTAAAAAGAAAACAACAAAAAGATTTGAATGGCAAAACTGATCTGAAACTGAAAGATAAAATACACAGCTCCTCTTTTCTGTGCTAGCTACAGTAAACTTCATTTTTGCTGACATTTTATTTAACATAATTTCATAGTTGGCTTGTATTCAAAATAACCAGCAAAAGCATATACATCCTGTATTTCACCATGAGATTTCCCCCCCAGTGTTCTGAGCAAAACCATGGGTGTCAAGGTCCCCAATGCTGGTATCTAACATTTTATCTGTTGCTACAGAAAGTAGAGAACATAATTATACAAAAATCAAAACTACATTGAGGGTATCACTAAGCTCTTAGGTTGGAAACTCACTACATCTAATGGGTTGTAATTTTAACAGTGCACCCCCTCCCCCAATTAAAAGTCATTTTGTTGCTGTGCTGTTTAAGTAAAATGTCAGATTGCTTAACTAGGACGCAGTTAGCAGAAGTATAGAGAAATTTTTAGCTCATCAATCCAAGTTGAGACGTTGACTACTATGGAGTCGACTCAGCATACGAAGTCCAAGTTTGCAACCATCAGCAAAACTGTACCTATGATTAAAAGATAGTTTTTCCAGAGCTGTAGAATCGCATTCCCAGAATATAAGACAAGGCCCTTCATGCAGCTGGGAAAACAAACCCAAATGTTCCTGAATTCTTGAGACGCTGTCACACCCTCAAGTTCACTAAGGCCCCAAAGAGGAGGCCGACAGTCAGTGACAGCACACCACCTGCTTTTGGGTGGTCAAGGATTCCAACAACAGCCACCAGTGTTGCAGAGCCAAAGATAAATAATACAAAAGCACTCACTTTTGAGCCAATCAGCTGTTACAAAAGTCCCTCTCCTCAAAGGAGACCACATAGAACAGGGCATACGAACCATATAGTGAAGTACAGTAGAGAGGATGAGCCCCCTGTCAGTAGGGTGTGTGTGTGTGTGTGTGTGTGTGTGTGTGTGTGTGAGAGAGAGAGAGAGAGAGAGAGAGAGAGAGAGAGAGAGAGAGAGAGAGAGAGAGAGAGAGTATGTTTGGTTATTCCTACAAAAGAGCCTTGTAAAGACCATTTCAATGTAAGTGAAAGCAGTTTGGGGATGACTGATGTCAGATAAAACAAGAGTCTTTGTCTAAATGTCTTCTTTCAATTAACTAATTAATGTGTGTGAGTGTACACTTGGCAGGGCCCAGAAAAGGGTGTTGGATCCCTTGGAGCTGGAGTTATAAGCTGTTGTGAGATGACTAAAAGGGGTGCTGTAAAACTCTCGTTCTTTGCCAGAGCAGCAAAAATCCCTAACTGTTCGGCAACTCTTCGTTCCTAAGCAATTACAACAAATTAGCTTCACAGATTTTTGGGGGTAGGGAGTGGGAATGGGACAGTGGTATTGGGAACAGATCCCAAGGTCTCATACATTCTAGGCAAGCACTAGCGATGAGCTCCAGGCACCAGCAAATATCACCTTTTCGATAAGGTCTTTTCTGGTCTCCATACAAAACCCACAAACTCCTGCCCTACCATTTTCTCCACGTCACTTACCCTACAACATGTTACATATTTTTGCTTAATTGCTCACCATCAATTTATCTTACTGCTAACACAAAGGTTTAATAAAAGGAAAGTTTTTGATAACTTAATACTTTGTATGGTATTTGGCATGTGGAAGGACACACGAGTGCAGACTTTAAAAGACCTAAAAGGATTTACAGGTTTGAAGAAGTAGCATAAGTGACAGTCTGGACACTAATAGAGTTGTCTCTGATTCCACAATACATGTACTTTCTCCAGAAGCAAAACAAATGCTGCTAGTAGCATTTCTCTGAAGAAGACAATCATGAGGGGCAGAGGAAATGGCTCAGCTGGTGAAGTGTTTGCAGCACAAGCATGAAAATCCGAGTCTGGGTCCCCAGGTCTCACATGAAAAGCTAGGCACAGATATGCACCTAAATCCCAGTGCTAGGCACAGATAGGCACCTGAATCCCAGTGCTAGGCACAGATATACACCTAAATCCCAGTGCTAGGCACAGATACGCACCTGAATCCCAGTGCTAGGCACAGATATGCACCTGAATCCCAGTGCTAGGCACAGATATGCACCTGAATCCCAGTGCTAGGCACAGATATGCACCTGAATCCCAGTGCTAGGCACAGATAGATATGCACCTGAATCCCAGTGCTAGGCACAGATAGATATGCACCTGAATCCCAGTGCTAGGCACAGATAGATATGCACCTGAATCCCAGTGCTAGGCACAGATAGATATGCACCTGAATCCCAGTGCTAGGCACAGATATGCACCTGAATCCCAGTGCTAGGCACAGATAGATACGCACCTGAATCCCAGTGCTAGGCACAGATATGCACCTGAATCCCAGTGTTAGGCACAGATATGCACCTGAATCCCAGTGCTAGGCACAGATAGATATGCACCTGAATCCCAGTGCTAGGCACAGATAGATATGCACCTGAATCCCAGTGCTAGGCAGAGGGAGCCAACAAGATCCCAGGGGGGTTAAAGTGATGAGCTCCAGGTCACCAAGATCCTGTCTTATAAGAGCAACAGAGAAAACACTGGACATCCGCCTCTGGCTTCAACACACACACACACACACACACACACACACACACACACACACCCTGTGGCATTAGTATCTTAGTATTTCCAGTCCAGAGAAGAAGCTGACATTTACATATCACTAAAATTCTCTAACATGTTAAAATGCATATACATCTGGGACTCCCTTCAACAATTTATAAGTCATAGAAGGGTCCAAAGTACTTAGAACATATTCTGATCATAAATTAATAGGTAGCAGTTATTATTAATTTAAACTTGTGGCCTTTTGTGGGCAGTGGTTAAAGGTAAAATAGTTATAAGGCATTTGACGACCACAGCTATGTAATATCAAAACAAAGAAGTGATACAAAACTGGACTGTATTAGGAAGAACTTTACAGAATGTTATTTAAAAGAAAATGATACTTCACGTTAAATTACTGGAGATATTTCTAAGCATAATAATCATTTTCCTAAAAAAAAAAAAACCCACTGAGTTCTCTTCACTTTTTGCTAATTCTCATAGACTCCAAGACAGAATTCTAATTCTCATCAATACAAAATATAAGATTGCTCAACGAATGTTTATAATGCAAATGCAATTATGGTTTCAAAGAAAAGTCAAACATACAGGAGACTTTTTAGAAAAGGATATACCATGCTCCTGCAGTAACAGTGGCTCAGAGTAACAGCAGTGAGAGACAGTAGAAATCAAGGCGGGATTCAAGATGACATCTGAAAATGCACACAGTTTTACAGCAGAGGAATTTCATGATCCCAGAGGATATCAAAATCATCACCAGAAGCATATGGAGAGGAATGGCGATCTTCATCTTAGGCATGGGCGGCGGCAGCAAATAACAAGGGTGGAACTATAGGAAAAAAATTTAAGTGACTTAAGAAAAAAAAGCCACACCTTGTAGTGCTGGCTAGCCTGAAACTTCCTACATAGAACAGGCCGGCCTAAAGTCAGAGGCCTACCTGCCTCTGCCTCCTGGGATTAAGGGTTTATGTTGAAACTTTGAGAAACTATAAGGTTTAATGAAAATTAAGAATAAAGGGCAAGGGAAAGCTACTTATGAGGATGAAAACTAGAGTTTCAAAGTGTAGACAGAGGGGGAAATACGGTGATTTTATTAATTCTGAATAAATGAGCTTAGAAATCTGAATATGTATTTAACTTGCAAACTTTAAGTTTTGGCAATAATATAAACTAGGAAATTACTACACTGAGGTAATTTCTTAAAATAATAAGATCTGAGGAGTGAAATGACATAATTGTATCTTAAAACAAACAAATAAAATAATGGGACCTGAAACTGTTGAAAAAATGAAGGAAAGTGATTGTAAAATCATAAATAAGAAGTTTGCTATGGAATAACCCTTTTGTTCACTGTGAATACGTATTACTTTCATTGGTTAATAGAGCTGACTGGCCAATGTCTAGGCAGGAGTTTTGGTGCAGAGAAAATGCAGGGAAAAAGGGTGGAGTCTCAGGAGTCTCAAAAGGAGAAGCCATGAGATGCAGAGCAAACAAGGTGGGCAATACATTAGATGAGGTAACTGAGCGAGCCTTGGGAAGCACATAGATGAATAGGAATGGGTTAATTTAAGTTATAAGAGCTAGTTAGTAATAAGCCTAAGTTATTGGCTGAGCATTTATAATTAATAATAAGTCTCTGTGTGGTTATTTGGAAGCGGGCTGGGAAAACAGAAAAGTCCACCAACAGAAACAAATTATGATCAGCATACTCTGCTTAGAATAAAGACATAGATAGCATTTTATTCAATCAGCAAAGAAAAATAAGTTTTAACATGAAAAACTTAAAAATGAAAACCCATCACACACCAACATTAACCCAACCCAAAGTCTACACATCTTAATAAACTTCTATACAGTTAGATTAGCCATTTGAAACAGAATCTCATTTTCCTACAGGAGATATATATCTGAGTTTAAAGTAAAAATAACTGTGCAACAGAGCCTTGTATATAACAAACAACGTGAAGTAGAACATGGTAAAGATAAAGGGGAGTAGGATACAGAAGAGTCTTAGTTGCCTTCTTATGAAAATGTTTAGGGGGCAAAAAGATGTATTTTTCAAGCTTCTTCATTTGATGAAGGCTACTTGAAAAAACAGCATATAGGAAATATCTATTTTATAATAAATGAGTATCTGAATTTTAAATATGTGTAAGTTTAACTTAATATAATGCAAAAATAGCACAAATATGTAAAATAACTAATGCTAAATCTGCTTAGTTCATAAGTTGTAATGTTTTAATATGAATTAATGCTAACACTATCACAAACTTGTATTCTATCTACATCTCAAATTCAAGGTGTAAATTGTTCAAACTGTTCATTTATAAGCCACACATACACTGGCAAGGCATAAAAAATGCTGTTGCTAGAAGAATCAGAAGCTAACACATGCAGCACATTAAGAGACACGTGACTTGCAGACTTAAAATACTTGTCTAAATTTGGTCAGTTACGGAGCCATACAAGGTAAGAAACAATGAATCAAATATATTTCTAAAATCTTAACAGGCATGGCTTAAGTTTTTACTGAATGCACATCCAGGCCAATTACCAACAGTAAATGGCTGTGGGAGACGTCTTCATTATTAATTTTAGGTCCGGGCAGCACATTAATTTGAGCTGCAAACTTACTCAACAAACTGGTTCAAGTATGTAAGATTTCTGTTTTTATTGTCTCATGTGTGTGCATAAAAAAATTGAAGTATGCATAAAGGGGCTACCAAAAAAACAAAACTTCAAGGCAGAGCCCAAAGACAAATTTTGTATTGAACCTGTTTAGCTTTGATAACATTAAACTGTATTCCTAAAATAGGCCAAAACCAATGTATTCAGCATCTACATAGTTTAATTAGGCAAAATCACAAGTACAGAAACAGTAGTACTTAAAGTAAGTTCTAATACCGTTCTAGTCCTTCCCAAAGTGTTTTTGTTAAATGCACACTCTGGAGGCAGACTGTCTGGGAGTCATCTCCTTGGGAGGACTGCTCACCTGCCGAGACAGAGCTTCTGGAAAGATGACGGTAACAACAGTATCCAGAAAAGTTTACAATGGAGGTCCATGAATTAACAACACAAAGCAGTACCCATCAAATGACTAGGCTACTGTTTTTCTGTAACTACACACTCAGGTGCTAAATCCTTCCCACTTAACTTTTTTCATTTTTAATATTTTTATTCTAAGAGTAAACATTTCCCCCTCTTTAAATTTTAAAAGAATGTTAAATGAAGAAAAACTGTCAAATATTACCTTTACTACACTGTGGTAAGAGTTCCACCTACAAATGGATAACCAAGTTTTAGATGATGCACTAAGAGTATCTTGGGGATCGCAAGCCTCCTTCAAACAGCCTTCCATAAGCTTAGTCATGCAAATTAGATAAGATGCAAAAAGCAGAGCAATGGAAAACAGCAGTTGCATATGCACGTAATTATAGCAATTTAGTGTGAAAATTTAATTACCAGCAATAATTAAAATGCTTATGTCTAATCATTAGTACCGGTTATTGGCATGTAAAGGACAACATGAAAACATAAACTCTGTATGACTCTTACAAGAAACAAAACTCTAGTGACAGAAACAACAATCTGGGGCTCCACTAGGAAGCAGTCCATACAGTCGTGTCACAGACATGTTGACATGTCAGTCTGCCTGAAGAGGAACTGAAATGTCAGTGTCCAAATCATGGTTTCATTCCATTTTAAAGTTCAGCAAGACATTTTAAAAGAAGAATTATAAGCATGAGTTAGCTAATAGGGACTCCAAGCTGTATTCTTACAAAAAGTAACAAGCACCATGGCCTTGCACTAAGAACTGCCCAATAACTAAGTGTGAGAATCTACAGAGGCCATCTACTATCTAATTATGAAAGCAAGGAGCACTTCCACACTGCAGAAGGTTTAAGCTTTCTACTGCCCCACCATGTAAGCAGGTGTATGGAACACATAGTGCCACCCCCCCTTCAAAAAGGATACATCCAAATGATAAAATGACCAGAGCAGTCCAAGACAGATTCAACGTAGTTATTAATCCAGAAGGAACCCCTTGTTTCAGAAAAGGAAACAGCTTACACCTGTGCTATTATAATGATAGTGTCTTTTCTTTGACAGTAAAAAAGACACTATATATTTATTAGCTGGGTGAACTAGAGATGGCAAATAGACTATTAAAAAGTAATAAACATGACAAAAATTTTGCAAATAATTAAATTTCTATGGAGAAAGTTTAAACACTGCTTAAACACTCACTCAACACTAAGTATTTGAATAAGAACACCTCAAAACTGGAAACAGATATCCAAAGATTAAGACATGTTCAAATCTACTTATAGTTTTTCCCTTTGTGAATAAAGATCTAGAAAGCAGAAGTTAAACCTAAAATTTTAGAGGCTGCATTTTCATTTAGGGACTTAGAAAGAGAACACTTCTGAAGTTTAAAATTCTTAGAACTATGAAATGATTCAAATTCTATCATTATTCTCTCATTAATAATTTTTACTAATTGCCCATTCTGTACAATCTATCAAGCACTAGAGGGCACAGTCTCCTTGATTTCCTTTGCACAGTGGCTAATCCATAAGTACACAATAAATATTGAGACGGGAATCAAAACACTAACCTCACATACAATTATATTTAGTTATATGTGAGTCATGCTATCTTATTACAGATTCATAATTTACAGTCTTTATTCTCAACTATAATTCCTAAAAAACAAAATCTGTCTATACATTATATAGTACCTAAAAATGTTATTTCAATGATTTACTTGACAAGGGACTAGAAATCACTTACTTCTGTCTTCGAGATATAAATTTTTAATTATGAAAAAAGAAAAGCAAAGCCTGAGTTTAGCAATCATGATTACAAACTCAGACATAAGAGTTTAGCAAATCAATTTATCAATGAGAAAACAGCGTTAGTTGAAGGGAGGAAATAAAAGTATCTGCAATTTTACTCAAGCAAATGAAAAGAAAAAACAGGTTAGAGAAGAATATGAATACAGTGTGACTGAGGCCAGAGGACCCGAAGTTCAAGGCCGATGTGAGATACAGAGTATGTTCTAGACCAGGCTGGGTAAGCTATGAAAGCCTGTCTGAGAAAAAGGGCTGGGAATACAGCCTAGCATTCATTAAGTCCTAAGTCAATTCTTAGCACAGCCCAAAATTACGCATCAAGATGCAATTCTTGCCCTTGATCTGACAAATGAAAATAAGTCGGAATGCATACCAAATTATTAATTGACAAAACATCTTTAAGTCACTGAGTTGTTTTGCCAAAGTGTCTTCTAGTGAGGACATTACAGTTCTTATGGCTTTCCAAAAACAAATATATCATTGTTTTTATCATCTAGTTGCTTCTTCAAGGTTCAGCAAGTCAGATAGTAATAAAGAACATGGTTTCTCCACCAATTCAACAATTATTAAGTGCCCACAGTGTTGGCTGCTAGGAATGCAATGGTGAAGAACACAGACTAGATTTCTGCACTCACATACTTTATAGTCCAATAGGAAGAAATATAAAGTAAAATATATAAATATATTTTAAATATAATATATTTTTATTTTATATATGCAATACAAATATAAAATAAAAAGCGATTATAAATTGTATGGACTAAAGTAGTAACCAAGATTTGGGGGCATAGGCGAGGGAAACAAAACCTCTCATAATGGTCCCAGAATTTCTATCTTAAGGAGTACTTAAACCTACAGTGGCATATTATTTGTGTCTTAATAACTAAAACTTGTCTGAAGATCAGAGGGCAAAGCAGCCCTACTAGTCAGCTACCCAGACCAGAGGGTGTGGTGGCACACACCTTTAATCCCAGGACCGCAGAGACAGGTGGATCTCTGTTAGTTACACCCTGAGTAAGACTGAATCCATCTAAAGAAAAACAGCTGACACAAAGGTGTGATCACAGACCTTTAATCCCAGCACTAGGGAGGTGGAGACAGGAGAGACATGGCTGGGCGGAGAGGCTTAGAAAGGGGGAGAGACAGGAGCACAGTGGAGTGTGGTGGTGTGGAGTCTGAGGATGGTGGAGAGCATTGCGGGATTGCCCCTGTCTGAGTCTTGGTAGAGGGAAGAGCGCTCTAGTGACTGGGTTGCTTTGATTTTCTTATCTTCAGCTTGAACCCCACTATCTGTCTCTGGGTTTTTATTATTCGTACTACATAAATCTATTCTACAACATAGAGTCTCAGTAGATTTATAAGCATTGCTGCCCATGGTAGCTGATCTAGAGGAACAGATGGTAAGGCACAAACAGCATATTTAAAACATAGTAAGAAAAAAAAGAAAAACAAACAACAAAAATAAATAAATAAAACATAGTAAGAGAAGTTTATGTCACAGGAAAGACTGAGAATTTCCAAAATGGAAACAACAAACAACAACAGTGGCTGGAGAGACGGCTCAGTGGTTAAGAGTATTGACTGCTCTTTCAGGCAATCCATGTTCCAAGACCTGGAGACTACATGGTGGCTCACAACTGGCTGTCATTCCAGGGTATAAATCCTATGCCCTCTCTGGGCCTCCTTGGCCACCAGACACACACATGGTGCAGACATATATGCATTCCACAATATCCATACAGATAAAAACAACTACAAAAAGAATCACAATCAGAAGCATTACCTTGAAGAGAAACAAATAAAGAGCCCAAGTGTAGTGCTCTAAGCAAACAAAGAAAATGGGAACAAAACTAAACAAAACCTTTAAGGAGGTCAAGTGCTAGGAGTTCACACTTCATTGAATCTACCTCCCAAATAAACATCAACCTTTCTGTTCCACTTCTGAATATGCTAGAAACTGTTCTAAGTGCTTCACATGCAGTAACTAAATTATCTCCATAGCAACCCAATATTTAAGAACTACTATCATATCATAATTTAATAGCTGATAACAAGCAAGTCTGGGTTTATAACTCACAATTCTGGTTCTACTACCTGTGTCTCTAACCAACAGGCTCTAAAACTGACTAAACAGCCGCTGCAGCACGATGCACAATAATATTCATAAATGTGTGCTCCGGGCTACTATCAAAACTTAAAATGCCTATGGCTTGTGGTCAATGCAATTTCATTCTAGAAAGTTATTCTATAGATATGCTCACAAAATTATCCATGAAAACCTGGTAAGTTTAAATACTTTTAAATAATTAATTCACATACTGTCACAGTTTTTTTTTTTTGATACAGACCTAAGCAAATCTGGGAAGAGAACTTCAACTGAAAAAGCACTTCCCTCTGAACGCCCTGCAGGTATCAGGAGGAGGGCCTGGAGAACAGTCCACTATAAGCAGTACTGTTCTGAGGTGTAGGACATATAAAAAGATGTAGCTGAGCAAGCCAGTAACAGCACTCCTCCAAGGGCTTTGCTTCAGTTCGTAAAACCAGGTTACTGTCTTGGTTTCCCTCTCAACCATGGACTGTGCTCTGTAAGGCAAATAAATCTTTTCCTCCCCAAGTTGCTTTTTTATGGTATTTATCACAGCCAACAGAGAATCAAACTAGAACACAGCCTAATTGTCATCAATGAAGAACTAATTTATGGAGAAATATGGAATAAATTTATGGATATTTAACAAGTGAAAAGCATAAGTATAAACATGAGTAAAGTTTCTAACCAGTGCTAAAAATAAAAACAAAGTAATTAATACATAGTTATTTCTGCCTGTAAAATACCATTACAGTAGGATATAGCTAGAGCAACTGGAGGCCATATAAGGTGGTAGAAACTCATAGGAAGGAAAGGCTTTTATGGTAATATAATGAGCGGCACCTTCTTTCTATTTTTTTCAGCAACGTAAGAGTTCCTCACTCAAGTGAGTCAACATGACCCCACATACAATGAACCATGAAGGAAAGCCCATGTGGTGGCACATCCCCATCCTTGAGAGACGGAGGTGAGAAAAGTCAGGAACTCAGCGAGACTTACACAGCGAGTCTGAGGTCAATGTGGGCTGTACCAGACTGTCTCAAAAACTCGAAGATGAGCCGGAAAACTATATATCCTGTGTTTCTGCTGGTTTATATTCTTTGGACTATTTGTTAGGACCTGGTGTTTGGCATTTTTTTCTAGCTATACCCTCATAGTTTGGGAGGCTAAATAAAGCCCTTTGGAACTCTTTCATGGTAAAATCTGTCCTGTTACAATGTTTCCTTACTATATCTTCTTAATATTAAAGAAAATAGTTTGGCTATAAAGAAAATAGCAAGGCCTGGAAATAGACGCCTGTAATTCAGTATCACTTGGAAATTGAGGCAGAGAGATTAGGAATTCAAAGTCATCTTCTGCTACATAGTAAGTCTGAAACTAGTCTGGGCTCCATGTTACCTTGTCACAATAAGAAAAAAGTTACAAAGAGTACACCAAAAGGGTTTCTATAGAAAGATTCTGAAATGTTTCCTAACTGATTGATGGCAATTATGGATAACCAATATTTAATGGGAATTACTGTTGCATTTTAGCATCAATTACAGAATCTAGATCAATGCTAAAAATGATTAAGCTTTGCTTATAATAAGCTTGGTCCATCACACATAAGAGTACCTATAAATGAATTCAGAAACACCACTCCCTAGAATCTTATCTGTATTACTATACAATGAATAAGCTGAACACAGCACTGTCAAGTCTGAATCTCTGATACAGATAATAATCAATAGTTCATTAAAATTTAACATGGGGAAGAGAAACTTTGCATACAAATTTTATAAACCACTGACCACACAGAAGTTATTATCCAACTACACATTCAATGATTAAGTAAAATTACAGTTTGCATATTTATGGAAGCAGTCTCCCATTAAAAGGTTTAGCACAGCACAGGTTTCTCTGTTAGAAAGTCAGACATTATAAAATTCTGCTTAGATAACTAAAGTTCTTAAATGAAACAAAATCCCATGCTGGAAACACAAAAGCACATTCTTAGGTTCTGTTCCAGTTTGGCTAGAGTCTGAGCATCTTCCTCAGGAGTTCCTGTTGGGGACTGGTCCTCAATGTGGCAGGCCTTTACAAGGTGTGCTGACCACAGTCACTGCCTTCCAAGATCAAGGTAATTCTCTTTCCTACAAATTCCTCTAATTGGAAGTTCAAGGGAGAAAACAGTTGAGGGGGACAGGGCAGGGGATCTGCTGCCCAGAACTTCCAATCATTTTGGTCCTAAGAACGAGTGTATTTAAAACTTGGTAGCTCTTGGAGGAAGACAATGGATGGATATTCTTGGGGGTCGCTAGGCAATAGTGAAGGCACTGGCGTACACTCCAAATTGCTCAATTTCACCTTCTCTTAGACCTCAACATTTATTTCAACATCTTCTCCATCTTGTATAAACGTTTCTGGGATTGAATGACTGTTTTCTGTGACATTATGAACATACCTGTCCTAACACACTTAAAACAGTGCTGTAATTATTTACTCCTCTCTGCCATTTTTATATTCTTCTTCTCCCTTGTCAGTCTCTACTATACAAGGAACCCTCAAAACCAAGGCCCTACCTTAGTTGTCACTGTTCTGACAGTATCTAGAACTCATGAGATGGTATCCAAGTACTGAATTCTGTAGGAGGAGCCTACAGAATGATGCAGTTTCACCAGTAGGATTCAGTATATAAGATGGCAATCTTGCTCAGCAAGATCACAGAAATTGTATGTCACAGACTGACTTACTATGACAGAAAATAAGCTTCCCTTTTCCTAAATGGTACTGTAAACCGACAGGATTGTCAACAAAATATCAAGCTGCCTTACAGTTAAAGGTATAATTACGTGATACTAACAATCAACCAGAAAAATCATTTTATTAAGGGAAAATGATAATTCTGCTAGATGTGAATAAGCAGTGAAGTTGAAAGAAGTTATCCAACAGCATGCTGGCTAGGTTTCAGGCTGCTCACACCCTTTCATGTGTCCTCTGTGCAAACAGCAGCAACACCACGGCGGAAAGACCCTCAAGTAGCAATTTCTATTTCCAGTTTCGATAACACTGTACCACCAACAAATTCTGTATTTCTTAGGTGTGACACATCAGAGACTGCATAGCCCCTGTATTTACGGCAAGACAAAACAACTAAAACTGCTTTGCAATTTATTTTTTAAAATCAAATTATATTCCCACTGCCATGTGCCCTTTGCTAATGTTAATTCTAGCATAGAAATACCACCACAAAAGGAATTTTCCCTTAGCAAAACGACGACTAATGCAGCACATAAGGTTCTTAGTAATTCAGCTACTGTGGTAATAGAGGCAGCCAAGAACACTGAAGACAAAAGTAAAAGCCAGCCTGCATTTTTTTTTCTTTTGGAATGGTGCCTTGCATTTTACTGAAAGTCTGAAAGCTAAGTCTTGACCATATAAGGTTCTGGGATTCCCAAGGAAGAAAGAGCAGAGGGTTAAAGTCAAACTTAAAAACCTGAAAATACAAGAACATTGGTACCAAATGACCATGAGAGAGCACATATATTTTATCCTAGGATTTCTGACAATCTCAAAAATGCAATTGAAAACAAACAAGACAACAAACGAAACAAACTCAGTGTACAAAGCTGAGTACATACGGATTAGTTCAGGTTCCTCTGGTGCAAATCTTCCTCTTCTATTTCCTACTCCTTTCTCACGTTAATCAAACACCAAAATGGAATTCACTAGGGCATCAAAGATCATCTCTGATGTTACTATATCACTGATGTATGTTTCTATAAGGATTCAAAAGTTTGCACTTATATAGTTAAAATGGTCCTGATCATGTTTCTTGGAAAACACGATTTCTGTTAACAGGGTTTGCTATTTTCTAGCTTGCTTTCAGCTACTACCTTTTAATACAAACTCACAGCATCTTACTTTCCATTCTACTTTATGGCTCTTAATTTACCAAAAATTAAAAAACAAAAAAAGCAGAGTCTAAAGTAACAGTACATAGGAATAGGTGAGGTCATCTGTGCTGTGAAAATTCTTTTTCAGTTCTGTAGTAATAACCCCCCCCACCCCCCGCCACTTATATTTCAGGTCACAAATTTTCCAACACTGGAAGAAAGTTACTAGAGGAATTAAAGCGTATGCAATCTAAAGGGGATAAACAAAGAATAGCAAAACTGACCACTACTGAAAAAAACTAACAAAAGCATTAATCTTGATTTCTTTGTATGGAGGTGATTTAGCAACCCACATGAAGCAATTCATACAGTGGATTTCAGAACTCCTATGAGAGAAAAAAAACCAAAACGGGAAAGCTCAAAGGAAACGCAGGGACCCTAAGTCGGCACCCCATTGCCCTGTCTCTGACAGGGTCTTACTCTGTAGCCCATACTAGATTTCAATTCATGATCCTCCTGCCTCAGTCACTTGTAAACTAGGATTACAGGCACATACACACTGCCTGCTAACTCTTTGCATTATTTATAACTTATTTACAATTTTGCATACTTATGTACACTGGAACAAAAAGAGAGGAAATAAAAGGCCATTTTACAAATACAGTAATGTCTAAAACTCAATAAAGTTACAGCTAATAAAAATAAAGTCTTATCTGAAGCAGCTACTCATGTTACTATGAAAGCATAAATAAGATATGCAGGTGAGTCCAAAAGCCAGTTTTCTCTTTTTATTGTAATAAGCCATTTCTTCCTGAAAAATCCTTCAAAAGACCAAAAATGTTTTTCTTTTCTTTTTTTCCTGTTTTACTTTACTGCCCTTCACCAAATTGTTCCACTGTTTCCCTCTTTTCAAAAATTACTGGGCACCAACCATTTCCTTAAGCATTTGATGGACGTATAAAGACAAATTGTAACTGATATTTCCAAACGAAGGAGTATCTTTCTCTAGCATGGCAACTACCATACTTCTTTGAGGAGCTCAGAAAACGGGCAGTGGCCTAAGCAGTCCTGGGGCTTCTAAGAAACACAATGTAAAGTTTTAAACAGTAAGACGGCAGAGGCTAAAGGAGGAAGGAAAGAGAAGTGTATCAGATCCTCAACATTTACTATTGTCAAATGGTCATGAGTTAAAGACAGAGAGCAATGACTAGAAAAGAATTAAGCAGACGGAAGAGGAGAGGGCAGCTGTAACTGACTTCATCCACCACGTGAAGAACCCCAAATTTAGCTTGCACAATAGACTTTTCAAATATGAGTAAAGTACAGGGCTCTTAAAAATTCTCTTAAAACTGGCTGAAATAATCTCATTATATTATTTAAATAAATGCCAACATAAACTGAGACCTTTTTATACATGCTTTGAGCAGAATACAAATGAAAATAAATGTTGACATCATTTTACATGTAAAGGGGTCAGTCAGGGATGGCATTTTGCTGAGACCCATCCCTTCCCACTACAAACATGACATTTTTATTAGAGCCACCCTGGTCCCTCCTCATTTGTCTATGACAGTAAATCTATTTGTAAATATTCTCAAACAAAAGCAAATACATGGATCTGAAATTAAGAAACAGCCATTTATCTATCCACCTGACCAATTGTGTTCATATATTTTCCTCCCCGAAACCTCAATTAGTAAAACATACACCCTGAATTGGAAATGAAAAGAAAAAGAGGCCTGAATAATGCTTCCTAGTTTTCATGTTTTCATGAGTAGGTGGTGGATAAGGCCCTCGTCTGCGTCCCACTGGCACCAGGCACACAAATGGTGGAAAACACATACAGGCAAAATACCATACACATAAAATAAAAATAATAAATGCTAAAAGTAAGCCCACTATCTTGATGTCTTGGGTAAACATAAAAATTGGAATTCTGTGGTGTACAATGACTCTTTTAAGAAACTCCCTGACATTCTCCTAAAGTCATCGTACCAGCTCCCAATGTCATCCACAGCAGTACGCCAACACCTGACAGGTTGGCCACATCCGCCTTTGGATTAGACTGCACTCTTCCCTGGTGGGGACAACTGGCTCTGCACTGCACCTCTGCCGTTCTGCATGCTGCTACTAATGTGTAAGCCACAGTGGCCATTTCCTTCTGCAACATCTACAGTGAAGGGGTTTGTAAATCAAGCAAATTGTTAGTTTAACTGAAATATTCAGGAAAACTTTCTTACTTTTTCTATTCTTAAATATCATTAAGATTCCTTTCCCTAAATATCATTATGGATTTTTACAATGGTGTCATATCCATCCATCCACCATCCATCTACATTATAAAAACATAAGAAAAGGAATAGAGGCTGTACATAAGAATGTCCAGGAATTCTGATGACTCTCAATACCTACCACAATTTCAGTGAATACACACAGTTTCCTAAGTGTGCTGTCAACTAATGGTAGTGAACTTAAATCCTGAGCAATAGAGTGTCTTACAGGCACAGCTTTTGAAAGGCCAGGCACAGCACTCACAAGTTCTTCCTAGAGAATCAGGTCTCAGAAATATTTTCCAGGAGGAATCCTTGCATGGTGTGTATAATCATTCCCTTTAACTGAAGGACTTGGTGTAGTAGTTTGAATGTAACTGACCTGCATAATCTCATAGGGAGTGGCACTATTAGGAGGTGTGGCCTTGTTGGAGAAAGTTTGTCACTGTGAAGGTGGGCTTTGAGGTTTCCTATGCTCAGGATACTGCCCAGTGTGTGAACTGACTTCCTGTTTCCTGCAAGATGTATGAATCTCAGCTGCTCTAACACCAAGTCCGTCTGCATGCTGCCATGTTCCCTGCCATGACAGTAACTGTAAGACACCACCACAATTAAATGTTTTCTTTGCAGGATTTGCCATGCTCATGGTGTCTCTTCACAGCAATAAAAACCCTAAAACACGTTGACTTCTGGGTGAGTACACTGAATTTCAATGGGAGAGTATTTCTAAATAGTTAGCAATGCTGAACCAAATAGGCTCAATCTTCAGAGCTGCTAGGTGCCAGCGTACGGGGTCATCCGTCTGTTAAAACGTCTTAGTTTGCTGCTTATCTGGCTGTCTATCTGCATATCAAATAAGTGAGGAGAATTACTTTGTACTTATTTTAAATATCTAATTTAATTGTCTATGTATGGGTATTTTGCTTGCATGTATGTCTGTGTACCACATGCATGCCTAGTACTTGTAGAGGCCAGAAGAGGGTGTCAGATCTCCTGGACCTGGGTTACAGAAGGTTATGAACCTCCATGTAGATTCAGGAACTCAAACCCAAGGTCTCTCAAAGGGCAGCCACTGCTCTTAGCCGCTGAACCATCTTTCTAGAGATCCCCTTGAAGCAATTTGTAAATGTCCAATTCCATTTTAAGTCTTTAATATGAAGTCTTTGAAATGACTCATTATGAAGAGGTTCCTTCCTATCTTTAAACAGTTCGTGCATGTTTAGTGATCAATATTTTAGGAGCTGTGTTCGGTACTAACACCGTGAAGACAAGAATCAAGGAACTTCTGTTTTAGTGGAAGACAATCAGGAAGATAACCACAGAACTGCTAGACACAGTAGATGTATGTTGATCAGAATCCAATTAAGATAAGCCTCTTGGCAGAAGCAACTACTTAGATTGATTACATAAAACAGAAAAATGGTGGCCATCCGTGAAGGAAAATTTTCATAGCTATCATGACCATAACACAACTTTTAAAAGAGAGCTTTAATTTTAAAGTTAACTAAAAGCTATGTGGTGGCTATGATCCTAGCACTCTGGGGAGCGGAGACAGCTGTGTAAGTTTGAAGTCAGCCTGGCTACTACAGAGGATCCTACTCGTGAAAAAGCCAACCAAGGAAATAAAATCCGCGCTATACAATTTTACCATGTAGCTGACCAATCCCTGTCAGTACTTATGCCAAACCCCCATCAATTGTGGAATGAATTGATACCATTAAATTTTTTGACATACTGTACTTACAGCAGGTTCAATACTAAAAATCATTCCCATCTCCATACTCAGCACAAATCAAGAACATGGCAAAACAGACTACTATTGCTAACAAGAACTTAGAGTGGTGCGACCCTTTGGGGCAATCTAGCAATGCTCCAGGGATTAAACATGTCCTTCACTATGACAAAAATAAATAAAAATAAGTCCGGAAAATTAAAAAAATTATTTCTTACTGAAAACATCCCTCTGTATCAAAATGTTCACTGAACTTTGGTATGAAAGTGAACAATTGCTTAAATAAACAAGTTAGAAAGAATGAAACCTGGAACAGAACTATAGGTATAAAATTTTTAAAATACTGAAGTTTTTTAATGATAAAAATGAATAAAATCAACTATTCACTGAGGTAAATTCTACACCATAATCGGAAATACACAAATTATATAAAGTATACAAATTATATAAAGATATACATAACACACTCAGAAATAGGATAGTGGGCTGCATGAAAATATGTCTAAAGTAATGTATGGGAAAAGGCTATAGTCTTTCACAGTTTAATGTATATAAGACTTGATCAGTCTTAAAATAAAATAAGTTCCTAGGGATTAACACATGACTAAATTTTAAAGTGGATTTCAGTAACAAGCAATGAGGTTCTAATAGCTCTGGCTTTCCTGCTGCAGGTCAATGGGTACTTTAGTATGAAAGGCAGGGAGGGCTAAAGACTATGACTACCACCCACAATAAAGCCCCTGAGGAAAAGATACACAGAAGAAAATTAAATTGTCTTTTGATGAAATTACCCCAGACTGGGGGCTGGGAAGATGGCTCAGCAATTAAGAGCACTTGCTCTTGTGAAGGACATGTGTTCAGTTCCCGGCCAGCACCAGCACAGCATCCTACAACTATGTGTGACTTCAGTCCCAGGGGACCCAATGCTTCTTCTGACCTCCACAGGTACCAGGCATGCACATGGTGCACATACATGCACACAGGCAAAACACCCACATAAATTCAAGTATGGAAAATAAAAATATATTATATATGTAATTTAAAAAGTTTTAAAATTACCCAAAATGATCCTTAACATCGAGTCATATAATTTCCTTAGTTTTAGAGAATTAATTTGCTACTTTCTCAACAATAAAATAACTAAAAAATAATATTAAACTTTAGAGCTACCTTCAAGGTAGGGTGAAAAAAATGAGGCAAAAGAATGGTGAGACAAAAGAGATACTTAGCCAACTTTAATGAAAAACATCAAGTCAGGGGCTGGAGAGATGGCTCAGCCTCAGCGCCCACATCAGGTGGGCTCACAACTGCTTGGATTTCCAGTCCCAGGACATCCAATATCCCTCTGCGGCCCCCATCTGCACATGCAGTGCGCACACACGCATAAATAAAAAGAAATTTTTTTAAAAGGTTAAGCAAAAACAAAAAAATTAAATCAAATATTGCTATTTCTTTCAGAGAAGATTAAAAATAAGACAATGATAACAGCACACACCTAGAAAGAAGGGTAAGTATTCTACCATGTACTTCTACTAACGGTAGACTTCCCCTAATTTTACTACTATCTATAAAGATAGATTAGTCTTTAAAATACAAGAAAATTAATACAACTTTCATAGCATTTTTAATGGCGTGAACTCCATTATCAACATAAAAAGAAACCAGACTACTACTGGCTACTGTAAATTTTTGAAAGAACAGAATTCTTCTTCATAAAAACGTATCCAAAGGCCTGGAGAGATGGTTCCGTGGTTAGCAGCAGTAGCTGCCCTTCCAGAGATTGGATCTGATGTCCAGCACCCACAAGACAGCTCACAATCATCTGTAACTTCAATTCTTGGGGAACCAACACCCTCTTCTGGCATCTGCAGGCACTCACATGGTGCAGAAACATACATATAAACAATACATAAATATAAAAAGATAAAAATAAAACAATTTAAATAGCTGTGTTTAATTAGGAGTTTTAACAATAGTTTTAATACTAACCCATAATTGGTTTTCCAATAAAAAGCTTTCTCTAAACAATACAAAGTCTTGCAGTGTCTTCAGAGTAATTAAAGTGTCTTTCCTGAAAATTCATTTCTACTTTCAACAAGTAATAGCCAAAGCTACATACTTAAATTATTTCCTATATTCCGAGAGTGTACTACTATAACTGTCTCTGATAACAACCTTACCTAAACCAGGCTTTAGTTCCACTTTATTCCAAAATAGGAAAAGAACAGTTAATAATAGAAAAAAGCTTATGATTTTTTTTTTTTGCCGAAACTCAGAACTGCTTGCTTTTCTTGCTGTCTAGATTTTGTTTTTATCTCCCTGTCATCCCCAGTCACGTAAAACGTAGAAGTTCTAAACTTGGAATCAGATCATCCAAAAATAACAACCAAGCTTTAGTAATGGAAAAACTGATAGAACGTAAAAGCAAATGTTAGCGGAAAGCAGGTACAGAGCCCCATACATTGGAAGCGAAAGGGCACTTTCCCTACAGCCTACACCGTATCCTCTGGGAACAGAAACGTATTAGCAGAGCCTATGCCTTGTTGGTTCTATGCTGCACTTTGATCGTTGTGTGTTAACACTGTTGAGGTTAAAGGGAGAAGCAGGGCTATTATAAAAACTAACTGTACAGCAAAGGACCCCCTAGTTCTTGTCCAGTACCACCTAACAGCATAAACTAAGAGGTTCCAGGACAGCACAGAACAAGGTGTGCCTTGAGAGTCCTCTGGCTCCGTTCAGCAGTTTCTTCAAGAGCTCTTTGGTTCAGTTTCAGGAGATAACGGACCAACTCTGGCCTATCAACTGTCTATAATTAAGCCCCAGGGATTCCTGAGGTTACCACAGTGATAGAATCTGGTTCAAATAGTCGAGAGCCACTACAGAAAAATCTAAGTCCAGTAGTATTTAATCCCTACGTTCATATCTCAGCTCCGCAATACAATCGTCACAATGTACCTCACTCTGTTCACTGGGATAATGAAATAATCCTTACACAAGGGATGGAAACGAATGCAACTGCCTTCAACAACATGTACACATTTGTGATACACACAAACATTAATAGGCAATTGTCTATTATCCATTATTTTAAGCAGGTCCCTCTAAAGATGCAGATATCAATTTTCCCATTTGTTTAAGAATGCAAGAACCTGTTATAATCGAAAACTTGACAACTCAAATGAAGTCTAGCTTCAATACCACGTTCATAAAAATAAAAAAATAATAACTTTTTACACTGACAAATCTATTTATCCCAGGTGAGGTTAAGCAGAAAAGTTTATAGAATGAGAAAGGCTCTATATGAGCTGTCTTAAAAAGACTGTGCCAACAGGTCGCCCAGAGCTCACTGGTTATCTAGTTTAGTTAAGCAGTGACTTCTGGATTTAGAGAGACTGTCTCAAAAATTAAGGTGGAAAGCAATAAAGGAAAGGCAACCAGGGCTAGCCTCCATCTCTGCACATACTTGCTTCTCATGTCTGTTCTAGGATTTCAACCTACATATGGCAATCTAGAAATGCAATTTTATGTCAATACCATCATCTTTATCTTATTATTAAAACCCACTTCTGGCCGGGCGGTGGTGGCGCACGCCTTTAATCCCAGCACTCGGGAGGCAGAGGCAGGCAGATTTCTGTGAGTTCGAGGCCAGCCTGGTCTACAAGAGCTAGTTCCAGGACAGGAACCAAAGCCACAGGGAAACCCTGTCTCGAAAAATAAAAAAAAAAAAAACACCAAAAAAACAAAAAAAAATCCCAACCCACTTCTATATGCTTTTATATATAAGCTGTGCTGACTAATATGCCAGCGAGGACAGGGTCAAAAGGAAGAAGCAAGGAGTCTGGATTGACACCCAACCACCCATCAACAGACTAACATACCACAGTGAGTCAGCCAGGTGCTAGTCCACCTGGGCCTGGCTATTAGCTGTGACAGACCTTAGTCATGTTAACCACAAAGGCAATATGAATTTACCCAAATCCTGTACTAGATCTCAAACCATACTTAGTTGGCAATATTCTCCTCATTTGAATTTACAAATCTTGTCAAGACAGACTGGTGAGATGGCTCTGTGGGTAAAGTCACTTACCCCTAAGCCACAACTTAGACCCTTAGAACCCACACAATGGAAGAAGAGAACCCACTCCCACAGCTGTCCTCCAACTTCTAAAGGTGCGCTGTGGCATAAACACACACACACACAAATATAAAAGAGGCCAGCCCGGTCTACAAGAGCTACTTCCAAGACAGGTTCCAAAGCTACCTGTTTCAAAAACAAACAAAAGTCAACAAAACTTGTTTTTTTTTAAAAAAAAAAAAACCTCAAATGAACATCTAGTAACGAATAAAATTTCTTCCAAAATTACCATTACAATGGATATTAGAATTTATAAGCCATTTAAAATAAATATACATATAAAATTATACATATAAATGCCATTCTATTGCCTTCTTCCTATTCTTGCTCTACTTTGTAACTTATTTTTTATTCTTTGGCAATTTTATACACATATGTAATGAATTTCACCATCTTTACCCTTTATTATCCTGACTCTCTCCCTCTCTTGATGAAGCCCTTCTCCCCTACTTTTTATGTCCCTCTGGAGTAGGACCCACTGAGCTTAATCAGTGGTTGCTTGCACGAGCAAAGATGGGGTTACCTGTCTAGAGTGTAGAAAATCTGTTAGAAGAGCACCACTGGAGAGAACGGCAACCTTCCATCAACCACCAACTGCTCAGGCTCTCAGTGACGGGCTCTCTCACAATCTCTTTTGTGGATTTTAACATCATTCTTTCACAGTCTTTGTGTGTGTGCTGTATACATGTTCATATGTTGTGCACACATATGTGTGGAGGCCAGAAGTTGACACAGAATTTCTTCTTCAACAGTCCAGTAGCTTTCTACCTGATTTTCAAGACAAAATCTTTCCCTGGAACCGGGAGTCTACGGGCTGGGCTGGCTGTAAGACCTTGGGTCCCTGCCTCCCCTGTGCCAGGGCTGCACCAAGCTGCCACATGGGGATCTGAACTCAGGACCTGAACTCAGCCAGCATTTTCTTTCGCCAGCTTCAAAAATATTTCCCAACTATTCATATCATTCTGGGCATAATATTCCCAAAAATTTTAAGAAGTTTGTGGCCATTTTCCAACTAATTCTTAAAGTGGATCTTCATCACCAAATACTTTTTATATTCATAGTTTACAAAGTAAAAAAGTTCACTGTATAAAAATTGCCTTCTGGACTTTTTTCTTTGTCTACATCTTTCCTGCTGGAACTGTCCAAACTGCTGGAGTCCAAATGATGTCTTTGAAAATATGGTGTCCTCTGAAAAGAATGTGCATTTTCTTAGTAATCACCTTGCTCTGAACCTTCAGGGTCCACTTGCCAATAGCTACAAAATATACCTAATGCGATCTTCCAAAAAAAAAAAATCACTTACAAACTCTATTGAGGTGTCTATCACATTACCAATTCTTTCCCCCAGGAAATAGAGGGTGAAGAGAAGTGTGCAATACAGAAACAAGCACATACCATCAACACCAACCCTTAACAAACTAGCAAACCAATATTCAGTTATGTCCAAGTATCTATAGTTAATACTCAAAATATTACCAGATGTTTTCCGTTGTCCAAACAAGAGAAACTATTTTAAAAAAACATTCAAAGATGGCATAATTTAAAATGTCTATTTCAATCACTGTTAACCAGCTAAAGTGATTTCCACATTTATATCCTACACAAATGCCTTGTCTCCAGACGGTATAACATACATATTGTCTCTTTCAAGTAGTATTTTTACATTAAAGTGTTTTTAGAAAGGGCAACTTAAAAACCATCAGTTCATGTCACACACATTACACACACACACACATACACACACGATTAAACGTCAAAGGTAGGTAGAAAAGAGAAAACTACATATTAAAAGTCAGAATTCAATAAGATAACTACTTCCTGGTCCACTTAAGTTGAAATAAGACTAATGAACTTACTGCAGGTTAAAACAGCCCACAAGATTCTGTTTAAGAGCTGTTTTCCTCATTACCTGTGTAACAAAAAATTAAAATGTCAAAAGAAAAACTTTAGAAAACAAAAGCATGCCTAGTAATATTCTGAACAAAATCATACCAACATATTACACATAAGAAAAGCCTACCTAGCTTTTTTCCTTAGGAAATGTTTCTCTTCCCTGAAAGCACTACTGAGTAAACTTAGAAGCTGAGGGAAGCTGCATGCAGTTGGAGAAATTCCTAAGTGTATGATTCTCAAGAAAACCTACCATGCTCCCAGCACTGTCCTCTTGGCCCGCCTCCTCGCCTCTGAGCTCACTTTCCCAGTGCATCCTCTCAGCTGAAGGACCTGACGTCACCACACTCCACCACTCTTCCCACACTTCTGCATGCACTCAAGCCACATCCCCAAACACCTGCTCCCAACACCTCGCAGCACTCAGAAGATATCCCAGAACTGAAATGTACAGGAAGAGTTAAAGAGAGAGCATTTATTTTAAGCATATGGATTCTTGTGGTTTTTCTAGAACTTTGTTTTATTTGGTTATCAAATTTCCAGCAGACAGAAAAGGCCTCAGAGAATAGACTAAGTACAACTTCTCTCCCCCAATTCAATATATAGCATATAGCTAGGAACATATGTAATGCTCATCTCCACTAGTCCAACCATGTACCCTTTACAACACTGGTCTCACTCACCTGTCACTTCTTTTTCATACTCCCCTCTTTAGACAAGCAGAAACCACATGATATGGAACCCTCATTTACACGCAAACCACATCAGAATACAGGCCACACAAATCTTTGACACAAATCTGTCAGGACAATCTACTACTTTTAGTACCTATCAATTCCTTGTCTCAACTATATCTTTAAGCAATCTATTTCCTAACCCAATTGCTATAAGTTTGCTAGCTTTAGTTAGTTCTTAGATTAGTCGGCTTTGAAAATTATTCCATTGCTTCTGGCCTTCTTTCCTTGGTACACTGTTCACTTCTGTTCACCACCAGGTCTCTGCATAGGCTGTTCTCTGTCTCTGAAGGACTGTCCCAAACACTGCTCTCATTTACAATGTGGGGTGCCCCGACTCTAGTGTGGATGTGCCTCCACAAGCCTTCACAACACGCTGGAGTACAACAACTCCAGGTCATTACACATGACGGATAGAAATCCAGCACTGCTCATATGCTTACCTATACACTCTAGCAAACAGCAAGCCGTACCAAGGCAACACAGGCCAGCTTGTTTGTTATTAACTACACCGAATAATGCCACGTTTAGTCTAAGGTTTAGAATTGTTAGAATTGTCAATGCCTTAATTCTTAGTAGTAAAAACATTTTTGCTTTAAAATAAAATCATTTACCAAGATAGAATTCTAGAATATATATTATACTATATGCATATATATATACATACTGTATACACACACACTGCTAAGCCATATAGAGAAATGAGATTGTTTTAAAAGTGGAGCTGCTGAAGATGGCTCAGTGGGAAAGATGCAAGCCTGCTAACTTGAGTTTGATTCCCAGAACCCACAACAGACAGAGACAAAATTATTCCCTTCATGCAGGCTCCAGTCTTTACATAATCTCTTATACAAATAAATAAAATTTTAATAATTAAAAAAGTGGCTACATGTTTTACATTACTGCCAACAGTGCAGGAGGGTTCCAACTTGCACATATCTAGTCAGCATGTTCCTATCCGTTTTTATCACTGCCATCCTAGAGGCTGTGAAATGGGTTTCACACTGTGGGTTTGACTTGTATTTTCCTGAAGCCTAAGCAACTTCATTTCATTAGAAAGTACTGTTAGAATTTATTTTACAAAAAATACATCTCTTCGAGTACTTAAGAGCCTCTGGAACTGTGCTGGCTAGTTTTCTATCACTTGACAAAAGCTAGGGGAAGAACCCTCTAACTGAGGAGCTGGCCTATAGGCTAGCCTGTGCTACATGTCTTAATTAGTGGTAAATAAATGTGAGAGGGCCCATGCCAATGTGGATAGAATGACCTTTGGGCAGGTGGTGCTGGGTGTTGTAAGAAAGTCAACTGAGCAAGAAAAAAAGCAGCATTTCTCTATGGCTTCTGCTGCAGTTTGTGTTTCCAGGTCCCTGTCCTGGCTTTACTAAGTGACAATATAGCAAACGGAAGGTCAAACAGTTACTCTCCTCTCTTATCTTTTGGTAATGATGTTTATCATAGCCAGAGAAACCCTAACTAAGATTGGAACAGACTATACTGCAGGCCTGAAACTGCTGGGGAAGATAACTGTATGGAGGAGGTGAAGAAGAGAAAACAGAAGATGGCCATCAAAGTTCTAGCTTTGTAAGCTGAAGAATGACGATGCTAAAAAAGATACGGATAATGTAAAAAGGAGCTCAGATTTTCTGGAAACAGCTGAGCTACAGCAATGAAAGAAAGAAAAAGAGGCACAAGAGTCTTAGGAACACTTGTCCTTAAAAAGCACATCAGAAAGAAAATGAACAAGAACTCTGAGAAGAACCAGAGGAAATAGGTTATGACATAAATCAAATAAACTTATAAATTTATTACTCAAATAGTTTTTTGATATTCTGGTCTAAGTCCTTCTCGAAAAGAATAATCTAATCCTGCACCTTTTCAGTTACTGAACTGTTATAATTTGTTAACAATGTCAATCAAAAGCACACTGGACACTATATGATTAGTAAAGTGTCAAACATGATGATCTAAATATTTGTTGCATGAAAAAGTTAACCTCTAATTTATGTGGATAATGGCATTATACAAATATAGGCTAGGTAAACATTTTAATAACATACACTGCAAACTTCTAAAACATCAAATTAAATCCTTTAAAAAATGATGTACTTCTTTTTAAATTAATTGTTAATTTGTTTTTATTTGTATGGATGTTTTGCCTGAATGAATGTTTGCCTGGGGCCTGTAGAGACCAGAAAGGAACCCTGGGAGTGGAGTTACAGACAGCTCTGAGTTCCCAAGTAGACCTTGGGAACTGAACTCTGGTCCTCTAGAAGAGCAACTCAGATACGTAACATGAGCCTCTGAAATACCACACTGTTCCTTCCTAAGAGGACCTGAAGGCAGAAACAAAAGAATCCCTAGAAACTCACAGGGATTTAATTAGCTTGGTGTGTTCACTGGGAAAACAAGAGTCTCCACCCAAAAAAAGGTAGAAGGTAAACACCAACATTCAAAGCTGTCCTTGGACTTCTAACACGAAGTATGTGTATGCCCATGTTCGTCCGTCCGTCCTTCCTTCCTTCCTTTCTTCCTTCCTTCCTTCCTTCCTTCCTTCCTTCCTTCCTTCCTTCCTTCCTTCCTTCCTTCCTTCCTTCCTCTCTCTCTCACACACACAGACACACACACACATGCATACATACACATACATATTCATACCAATAGGAAAAAAGGAGGTGGGTGAGGAAGAATACTTTCCTCCTGTTTCTTTTCCAACTACTTCTCTCAGTGAATACAACAAATTTTACACATTCACATAAAGTAGCGAAACAATAAAATAATTTTCCTTTGGGTGACTTATGGAGGATGACATCATCTCACGAGTTTAACAGATGTGTCATCTTGTAGTCTGTTCAAGGTCAGTTTTCTATATTTCATATGAGAAGCTTCACTGAAAAATGTCTTCTATAAACAAGTACAAAAGCAACACAACATTTGAGCAAAACAAAATTTAGGTGGCATTTCTGGGAAGCAATTTATAAATTCATATGTTCTGAACAAAATACAAAATTTTAGGTGACATTTTTTGGAAGCAATTCACAGAATACAACAAATTAAGATGAACATGTAGATTTGCATGTTACATCATGAAAACGTGGAAAAGATAATAAACATTCATTAAATTAGAAAAATAATTTTAGACACACAAAGTGAAATTCCATAAAGCCATTAAAGGCAAACTGTGTGTCAACACTAATGAACAAAGGTTATGTATAATCTTAAAAATAGATTATATACTAGGAAACTAAGTACAATCCTATTTATAGGTAATCACATACTTGTTTTTAAAGTGAGTTTAGTAGATTTTTAAGGGGCTATTTTCAACCCTGGTCCTTTGATTAGCACTAAACATCTTCTATTTTTTTTCTATGAAGTTTTAATTAACGAGGCATTTCTATTTGCAATAATATGCATATATAATAAGCATAAATATAAACAATGTTAAGAAATAAAAAGAAGATAGAGTCTGAGGCAAGAGGATCAGGATTTCAAGGCTAGCCTGAACTACATGAAACCCTGTCTCAAAAGTAAACAACAAAAACAAAGCACAGAAAGCATTGAAATCTTAATAATTACTTACAGCTTTTCATACCTAAGGTAAATGCACTGAGATTAGACTGTGAAAACGCTGGCTAAAGGGATAAAGCTACAAGAGACATTTTCAAGGAAAAGACAGATGCTGTGCTGTTGTGTGGCCGGCCCAATGTACTTCGGAAGGATACAGAAATTGCTGAACATGAATTGTTCAAAAATTTTGAGAAAAATTACACAGATTAATTAACATGCGTATAACAAAATACAGCATCCAAGTCTGGATACAGCAGCATCAAAACTTTTGTTAGGAACAAAAACATAAATACACAAATATTCAAACTGTCAGGTGTAACAATGACTTGTCATGGAAAACCTAGAACACAAACAAAGTATACTAGGTTCACTAAAGAGAAATTCTGAAACAACTTATACTCAGTGTCAAAAATGTGCAAAGAGTCAACTGAAATTTCAGAGAGCCTCTTTATGATCATGTTCTAATTAAAAGTAAGCTTGTAGTCTGTTCCCCAAGGTAGAACTCATGCCTGGTACCATAACAGTGCCAGGAATCCATGGTTAGATAGGTCATGGGCCTGAGGAAGAACCCAGTATTCTCATCCTGCTGAGCGGACATAATTAACAGCTTCCTAACAACTTACCTTTTCACCCATAGATGAACGCACCTTTCACCCCTCCTTTTGCAAAGATGGCAATTCATAGAGAATCCCACAGCAGGTCAAGGTGCAGAGAGACTATGGTGGGACATCTATCACATTCCCTCCTCCCAAGGCTCAGAAGAGGAGGGGAAAAGATCCTAAGCACCAGAAGGAGTGGCTGACTATGCTGAGACAGTGTCTTCACGCTATGACATGCCAGTGGCACACATGAACTCATGGAAGCTACACTGCATGCACATGGCCCGTACAAGATCAATCCAGACAAAGGTTTGTTGGTGGATGAGGGAGGGGGGTCACCAGGTCCCACTTCTAGCTGAAGAGCTACTGACAACTGGCAGTGGCTTGAAAAAAGAGAATTGGGGGTGTTTAGGGATGAGGCCACCACACCTATATTGGCAACACTGAGCAGACTTGGTGGGTTTCAAAAGTAGAACATATGAAATTGAGAAGGAATAGGGATGGGATAAAGGAGGAGATGAAAGAAATGGAGAAACGCATTTGATCAAAACACCTTATGCATGTATGAAATTCTCAAGTAATATTTTAAAATAAGCTTTGTAGAAAACCCATGCTATTTATTAATGATACCATGCTTATTATCACAATCTACCTATGCACCAGATACAACTACAAGTAATCAGCATTTCCAAAATGTAACTTTCCTGGATATATTTTAATAGAGAGGACATCCATAAAAGGGTCCTAAAGCTGATGCTCCAGGAGGTCTACAAATGTTCCAAAGCACAGATATTTCCATCTAAAATAATCTTGATACATAGCCTTCAAAATTATCTTATGTACTTATTATATTCTTTTATATAAATATTATAAACATAAACCCTCAATATAAGGATAATTCATGAATGTGCATGCATACTTGGGTATTTCAACAATTAGTTCATGAAGAAATACTTTCCTATATGGCTACCAAACTTGAAGAAAGCATTAATTCACACCTCATCAAATCCAATCTCCTTTGTATTATCTAATACTGTAGAAAGCAAGAGCTTGTACAGTCTTGAATTCTTTTAGGAGACTACATTAATCCAAAACACAACCAAGTCAATATGAGGTAATAGTCAAGCTAGAGCTTTCTATTAGGTAAAGCTCTCTCCATGGACTCTCTCGATGCACATAGCATACTTAGATTACTAAAAAGGTGACAGCTGAGAAATGCTTTCACTGCTTTCCATGGTTCTAGTGAATGTCATTTCAGAAATGCCTATATGACACATGACAATGTGGAATGTCTCCACCCCTGAGAACATCTGAGTCAAGCAGGCACGGAGGGCAGTAAGACATAAGTGACGCCTGCCTTTTATGGCTAGCCAGCACAACAATGGAAAGATAAGCAACCAAAACACAAGTGAGGTCAGAAAATTGTGTGTATGAGGGATCCACAATGAAAACATTCAGCAAAGAGTCTCTAATTAGCATCGCTACAGTGAAGGTACTGCTTTTATTGTGTGCTACCAAGGAACCCTTTCCTAAATGAATACCAAGGATTTGTTTAAAGATATTCACTTTTAAAATAAATTACACAAACTTGGCAAAATTAGACCTGTTTTCATAATCAGCAATATATTCTATTTTGAAGTAAGTCTAAAATACAGATTATTTTACAGTAGTAATATCCACTTAAACATAAATCTATTCATTCATTCATTCATTCATTCATTCATTTGAGGCACAGGCTCCACCTGTAGCTCTGCCTGTCCTGGGACTCACTGTGTATACCAAGCTGGCCTCTAACTCCCCAGAGATAGGCCTCCTCTGCCTCCCAAGTGTTGGGGTTAAAGGTATGTGCCTCTGTATATGTCGAATACTATAAATACTGTCATAGCTGCCTAGACAACTTATCAGTTCATTTCTATTAATTCTACTGTTAAAATTGCAATATTTAGGTTTTTTTTTTAAAAAAAACAAAGATACCAATTGTACACCTACTGAATTAAAATGCAGACAAAGAAAAATTAAAAATATCTATGTAAAGGAATTTTCTATTTTGTCTGAAGGTAAGATACACTTTTAATAACAGGTAATATATGAATGCTAAAAATATGGTTTAGAAAGGGCAGAGAATCACTGTGTACTCCAGTGATCAAGACCTCTCTCATCTCTCACACTCTGTGCTTTGAGCTGTGCCTTACTAAAAATAAGCTGGGAGATACACTCCACAGGATAACAAGAAGCACAAAGACTTATGGAAGCAGGAATACGGAACCAATGGTCCCAAAGGCTTTCACCCATTTCCCCAATCCCTTCAGATAAATTCCTTCTTGTTTCCTATTAAGTATCCAAGAGCTGCAGCGCTTAAACTCTGATGATACAGAATGCCACAGCATGTACTACCATGCCCTGGTAAAAGCAGAACACATAGCATAGTCATGGGTCTGGTCAGCCTTGGCTGCAAATGTACTTTCACCAAAGCACAAAGAACACCTGTGTCAATCTCTTGATAATTTACTAGATTGACAAGTGAATCTCAACTGCCCTTTATTTTGATATGACATCCTTCTTTGTTAAAATATTCCACTACTTTATAAAATGATAACGCTACCAGGTGATCTAACTACTTGTTTTAAATTCCCTGATGGAGCAAAGGAAAAAAAAAGATGTATTTTTAGTTACTGAAATAAAGATGTTCATGTAAATAAAATCCAGAGAATCAATAACGGGCAATAAAGAAATCATATTTCATATTTTTATCAAAATAAAAAAAATTATTCTTTTCAAGTTGAGACCTGAACGGCAATTTGGCTACACTTTGTAAATTATTTCATGGAATACATAACTTGATGTTCCTATTAACAAGAGGCAAATCAAGCAGGAGTAAAAGTAAAAGTCATTTTCATAGCTCAGAAGCTACATTAGCATTTTGTGTAATATCCCATCTCCTGGCCCAAAATATAATGATCACAGTCTACAAAGTAAATTGAAGAAATTCTGCTGCATAGTGATGACAAGCTGAGATTATTTTTTCTTTTGACCACAGGACCTCACTATGTATTCCTGGCTATCTTGAAACACAGAGGTCCGCCTGCCTCTGCCTTCCAGAGGATAAAAGGCTTATGTAGCCAGGTCTAGCTGAGATTGTCTTTAGTATCTCAGATATGAGTTTGCCTGCAGTTTGTCTCCAAGAACAGAATGTACAGTTAGGTATAAAAATCACTGAAATAAGTACATACTAAATGTAGTAATAAAATTGCTACTAGAAGAAAAATGAAAAGAAAAACTAATTCTATATTCTGGAAAAAAGGAGTATTTTGTAGTAATTTCCTTCGTAAATTATAAAAAAAAACAAAGAGTCACACGATCAGGTATTCTTTAATTAATGATCAGCAAAACAATCTTGGCAAGTCCTAAAATTTAGAGCAATTTTGAATTCTAGATTAATTTTAAATATATTACTATTGCATTTTAAGTACCATCAAAAGATCTCAAACGTTCTTTGAAACAAAAGTAGGTTTTTAAAAAAATGTACCTGTGCAGGGAAAACTCTCAAATACTATTCAATACAACCACAAAAATGATTTAAGAGTTTCTTCTTCAGACTTAAAATAGGGTACTGGGCATGGTGGCACACCTTTAACCCGAGCACTCAGGAGGCAGAGGCAAGAGGATCTCTGTGAGTTTGAGGCCCATCTCATCTACACAGTGAACTCCGGGACAGGCAGGAATACACACAGAGAGAAAAACCTTGTTTTGTTTGTTTCTGTTTTAGAAAGTGGGTACCTAGACTAAAGCTTGGGCTCTGGACTCGGAGCTGCTTTAGCATTCCAGTTCTGCCATTCCTCATGCTGACGACCTAGAGGACAGGAGGGAAGCTGTGAGAATTACAGTTACACTGTTTCTAAGACACTGGTAAGTCATGGCTACTGGACATGCAACCTAACAAAGTAAACTTACAGGAACTCCTAGAGCTCTCCACATCTCTTCACTGTGATTATGGAAACCAGCAAACTTTCAAGAGAAAGGTATAATAAAAGACGGCTCTTATTAAACAGACTCTAAAGCAATGAGAACAGCACCTTTAGGAGGTATTTATTACTACAGTAGCAATCTAATAATGTTTTGTCTTTACGCCTATTAAGGTTTCTAAAAGCCCTTTCTTTCTTCAAGATCATCTGGACTCTGAACGTGTTTCTCTTACTGAAGAGAACATGGTAAGAGAACTGACGAAAGCTTCCCCTGCTCTTCTGCCCAGTGCTCCTACCTGGCTATGCTAGAAAATGCTCAGTCACAGCTTGCAATCACACTGGAGCTAAAGCCCAGGAAAGATAGTCTTGGTTGTGACACTTCAAAGTCAGACCACAGAACTGCTGCCAGGAAGCAGAGAGCCAGCAAGTGCAGAGAGCGCTCTCACAGCAGCAGTGTAGGCGCTGGCCTGCACCAGCACACCCCATATAAGGCTACATTGTCCATTTACTTCTGTGAAGGAAGGGACCGGTCTGGGCTTGGCAACTTGCTTAATACATTTTAAAAATGGATTTTGGAGGATTTCAATAAAAAGTTTATTGAGCCATCAGCATAAGGTAGAATAGCCTTTCTAAAGGAAAGCATGCAGAAAAATGATTTCATGTATATTTTTTGTTGTTGTTTTGTTTTTCGAGACAGGGTTTCTCTGTGTAGCTTTGGAGCCTGTCCTGGCACTAGCTCTTGTAGACCAGGCTGGCCTGGAACTCACGAAGGTCCACCTGTCTCCCGAGCGCTGAAATTAAAGGCGTGTGCCACTACCACTTGGCTTCATGTACATTTTTAACAGAAATTTTAATACTTTTTATAATTGATCCAAAACCCAACATTTCATTAAAAAAATAGAAGAGGAAAAGGTTACAAAACTATAAATGTATTCAGCTTAAAACACGTATATAACACTTGAACTATTACACGACAAGCAGTTAAAAATCAACTGCTTCTAGTATTCTAACACTTTGCTTCTTAAGGAAAACTGCACTACACCTGTCCGACATTTTACACAGAAGCTTTCAATGGATCCTTTACAAGTTGATAAAATTTGCGTTTAAGAGCAGAATGATTTAATAGTAAGCTTATCAACAAGTCTGTCTAGTTGGAAACAGGGGGGCATTACTGTAAAATTACAGTCTAACCTTGGATTTCACTATAGAATCTACCTCAGCTTCTTCTTTTTTCTTTTTTTCTTGAAGACAGGGTTTCTATGTGTAGTTTTGGAGCCTGTCCTGTCTCCTGAGAAGTCGCTTTGTAGACCAGGCTGGCCTCGAACCCATAGAGATCCACCTGCCTTGCCTCCCGAGTGCTGGGATTAAAGGCGTGCGCCACCACTGCCCGGCTTTGCCTTAGTTTTTTATGGTTCAACTGAATGTATTTTCTACCACTCAACCAAATTTGAGGCTGGTTTTGGACTTCTTAATAGAAAGGGAGCATACTTAGAAATACTTTAAATCTCAATTAAAAGAAATGTACCAAACATCCATTACAAAGTTTTTCATAAAAACAAATTTTATAATATTGAACCAATGTTCTAAAATCTGGATATGCAGGCTTCAAATATATAGCTCACAGTATACGAATAACCAACCATAAGACTTAGTCACGAAAAGAAATACAGCATACAAGTCAATAAAAATTTTTAGTGAGTCAGTCCCTGGAAACATATCGGGTCCTGATTCTTTAAGTTTGGAGAAACAAGCTTCCAAATACTACCCAGTAAGAAGTGCTTTAATAACAAAGATGGGCAGAACCTAAGTACAAGGCGTCCGTTAGAAGAGGGCATGTCTCTGCTACCACAGTTATACAAAGAAAGAGCCCTTCTAGTCGGCAGCTGGATGGAACCTTGAAGAAAACTAATGTGGGTTGGTATAGAAAGGAAGCATAGTCTAGTAGAGGAAAAGAGATGACTAAAAGCATTGAAAAAAAATGTAAAGATACAGTCCCAATGAAAACGTTCACCAATTTCAGTTACTAAGCATAGGCTAATGACAATGTTTCAAACCTATAGTAAGAGGACAGGCACAACAGAGCGCTGTTAGAGTATCTGAAATCGGTATGCATCCTGGACTAAACCATACACACACACACACATACATACATACATACATACATGCACATATAAAGATGAGAAGACAAACTGTTCCTATAATACCAGGATAAAAATGTAAGTGCATGGAACAGCTTGATACTCAAACTAGCAAGGAAACAAATTAATTTGAAGGTAATTGTGAAGGACAGGTGACTGCCTGGACATATGTACACTGGGAGCAAGAGTAAACTATGACGAAAATGTTCAAATTTATCTTGAGATTGCTGACATCATTAACAGAAATAGAGGCGTCAATGAAAAGTCGTGCTTAGTGAGGATCGGGGTTTTAGTCTGCATTTTCATCTGAAATTCATGATGACCTAAAACTAAGGCTGAATATTCAGACTGCATAAAAAGGATTCCATATAATGTCAAGACATGAAAAAATAAGTAAAGAAGTGACAAAAACAGAGTATAACTCAATTACCAAAAAGTTTTCTGAACAGGAAGAGTCCCTTAAAGAAATGTTTTGTGAAAACAAAGTCGCTGTCAACCTATGGTAAATAAACAGATCGGAATAGACACGCCTACTTAACGATATATACTTTTGATTAAAATTACAATATATAGGTATAATTCATTTTATAACAGAAAGTTGAGCAAGAATGTTCTACAAGAATAGAAACTGGAAATTGACTTGAAAACCACTGGCATAGAGAAAAAGTTAAGATTTTGTGGTTAAAACAAAAAAGCTAAACTACAAACTGACACTCCTGCATTTTAGGCGTATCAGTAAGGACCCGGGATAGGGCATCTTATACATAACCCAACAGATCTTGAAACTGTTCACGAAGCACGCTAAAATACAGGTATAATCGCACACTGTAAATAAAGTTCTGCAGGTGAATAACTGCATCTAGACCTCGGGTCTAGACAAAAAGTCAGACAACCATATCCTACACCTGAAAGACGAAGGCTACTCCAGGGACTAGGACAGAGGCTTGCCTTCTCTCCGCACAGCAGGCATTTCTATACCAAAGAGATAAACAACAGCAGCGGAGTTTCTTTCATTGCTTTCAATGAGAGCTCATCCGACCGATATCTATACCTTAAACCGCCAACCACTTCCATCAGAAAGGTAAGGAAAAGGCCAGAGTTAGTGTAGCCGTGGGCTGGGAAGTACCGCAGCTTTTCTCCTGCCAAACTAAAAAGGTGAGCGAATATGTGAACAGACTCCAGAGAGGCTAGGCTGGTCAAATATTTCAGTTATTTTATGGTCTTTGGAGTATTAAAATATTCAAGGACGGGTCACCAAATCAGCTATGCAAATGGCCTAAACTCCGAAACTTTCTCGTGTGCTTGCCAACTCTAACAAAATTCTCAATAAAGACTGTATGTACATTCACCAAACAAAGCACCGGATTCAGTTAGTCCAGAAGTTATCTGTAAATCCAGCCTCTTAAAAGAAGTGAAACACAAGTCCTTAAAAGCCAATTCCATGTGTTTTCTCCTGTCGAAATCACTATTGCAATATTTTAAAAAAATGTGGGAACTGCCTTCTTCTCCAAGCCAATACAATTCTCCACAGAGAAGCAACTTTACGTTCTACTTAGCAGTTTCAGAAGATTTACTGATAGGAACCATTATCCAAGCATTCTGACAAACAGTAACTGTGTTTCAGAAACAATCTCACATTAAAACTTGCAGGGACATTTGAAAGAAAACTCTTAAGATTTTTCTTCCATTTTATACAATTACAATTTTTAATGCCAAAGTTGCTTTCCTTCTCAAGACCGTGTTTTCTGTTCTTTAGTTACACTATGCTTTAAGCAAATGAGGTTTGCACCACATGAGAGAAACCAGGCCGTATTTTTCACTGGGGGCCATTCTGAATTCCAGATCTGTCCTGCCAATTGTCAGTCATTTCAACCCTTCCAGTCAGCTTTGTAAACAAAGGCTTAATGCCAAGTGTGATATGCGAATTTGATTAAATGAAACTTAACATGGTCATCACTTACTAAAGCAGGAAGCAATATAAGGAAAATATACCACGTCGTTCTAAAAGGTGTAAAGTTAAGAGTCACAAACTCTAAAGTTCCGATACAAAGTGTGAAGCCTTAAGCTCCAAACACCCAAACGAGTTTTTACCACAGTATTATTCAAACTGAAGCTGATTTCCCACACAACCAAGACGAGTTCGAGAAAGCCTTAAGAAAAGCCTTTTTCATTGTTAATTTTCTAGTAATTCCAAGTTGCTTAAAATGAAAATAGAAAGAATCTATGCCATGGCACCTATTACCAGCACTTAAAACCTTGCTTTTCGAGCAGGACTCTAAGGGTTTTGTTGCTTTTGGCTTGTTAAAGGCAAAGGCAACATTATCTCTGGATTGCCAATAGTTTCTCCTTATTTGGCTAACACCGAGAGATCCCAATCGGACTACTATAAAACTTTAACATGCACAAAGCATCCATTTTGAGAAAAGATTGGGATTAGCTTTCTATTTTTTTACCCCCCAGCCCCAAAAGGAAAAGTAAAGTTTGGCAAGTGTCTTTGTAGAGTGTTTATTCTTCTCTTTCTAGTCCCGGTGCACACTCGGGAGCCAGGGCTCGGGGATCTGTGACACTGCGACAAACTCTTCGAGACCAGCAATCATAGAAGAGGTGGGCAAGCCCACTTGGGAAGGCTTCCCTAGCCGATACCCTACCAGCCCCTCTCTTTCAGCCACTGCAGATCAGCTAATTACACCCCGTTTTCCCCTCCCCAGTGACCAAGAGTAATAAAGGAGAAAACAGGAAATCGTTCGCTCAGGGCACCCGGCTCCGGCTCTTGATTACTATTATTATCGTCATCATTGGTAATCAACTCCGAAAAAGTACACCAAAGCCCATGTCCACCTCCAGGCCCAAGGGGGTCCCTCTGCCCAAGTTACCGATCCCTGTTAGTGGCTTTCAACCACCCTCCCCCGCTACAGTGGATCAGTGACACCGGGCCTCGGCACAACCCATTACACACTCCTGCTCGTCCTGACCCAGAGTCCCAGACACATGTCCACAAATAGCCCTGGGGTCCCCCACTTCTCCCAGAAGCCCACAGCCCCATCTTGTCCCGCGCCTAGGAAATCAGCCAGCTCCCAACTGCACCGGCAAGCGGGGGTCCGAAGGGGGCCTGGAGCCCCGCGGCCAGCCTCCCCCGCCGGAGCCGCCCCCTCACCCGCAGCAGGGAGGCTCCCGCCACCACCACCCCGGGGCCTTCAGGACCGGCGACCGGAGAGGCCCGGGCGTGGGGTGGTGGGGGTGGGGGTCGGAGTGCAAGCGGCGGGCGCGCACAGACCTGGTGCAGGGCGGTGAGTCCGTCCACATTGGCGTAATTGATGTCGGCGCCTCGGTGCAGCAGCTTGAGGACCTCGTCCGTGTCGCCGCTGGAGCAGGCGGCCAGGAAGACGGCGCCATCGTCGAACTTCACCTTGGTCTTCTGGCGCTTCACCACCGGCGGCTCGAGGTCCGTCTCCGAGCCGATCCAGCGCTTCAGCTGCTCGTTCCGCTTCTGCTTCGCGTCCGCCATCTTCATCCCCCTCTCCTGCCGCCGGCTCTTCTTATCGCGAGCGGGGGGGAAGGGGGCGGCGGCGAGGGAGAGGCGAGGGGACGCGGGGGGTGTGCGACCGTGGCGGCCACCGAGCCGCCCGGAGCCGAGCTGCGAGCCGGGGAGGAGACGCTCGAGACTTCCAGTATCCCACAGAGCACTGGGGCGAGCCCGGCAGAGCTGGACCTCTCTTCCTCCCACAGACGCCCTCCCGCCCCCCGGCACGGCCCGCCCGCCCGCCTGCTTGTCCGCCCGCCCGCCCGTCCGTCAGCCGCGGCCCGGCTGAGCGTAACTTCGCGAGATCGCGGCCGGGGAGGCGCCCTGCGGCCTGTGCGCATGCGCGCTCCGCCTTTTTTCCCCCCTCCCCTCTTTCCCCCGCCCCTCCTGCCCGGCCCAGGAAGAGCGCGGCTGCCGAGCGCGGCGGGGGCGCCACCGGAGGGAAGCGGGTGTGGCTGGGACTGCCGGGGGCTGGGACGATCCTGGAAAGGGAGGGAGGAGACCGGGAAGGAAAGGTTGTCCTGCGGGACCCGGGGCTCTTGGAGGCCCGCCGGTCGGCCGGGAGAGGCGGTCCCGGGGTTTTGACCTGCCTCCGGGGCTCGTCCGGCCCGCGCGACGCCGTCGGCCCAGGGCGGAGGGTTTTCCTATTGGCTGCGTGATTTGAACCGAGTGGACCCAGGTCGAGCCTTAGGTGGCTCTGGGGGTGCTCTTTCCGAGCAACTCGGGGGAACCCGGGCGGCGCAGTCTTGCTGGAGAGCGTTTTTTTTTTTGTTTTGTTTTGTTTTGTTTTTAAAAAAAAGTGGGGTGTGAGTCGTCCCTAGGGCCCGGGTGGCGGTGACCGAGGTGCTCGCCTACTGACTGACAGGGGGATGATGACCTACGGTAATTGCGGTCGCTTCCTGCTAACACCCACAGTAGAAATGTCTTTCCCCTTAGACGTGCTTGTTATTGTTGTTTTGTTTTTTCTGTCTCTTAAGCCTGTTCTGATTCCTCTTCCTTCGTGGCTTTCAGCCTGTGTGGCACTGCCCAGGAGGTTAGCTCAGCCTTGTTAACTGGTCCTGACCTTTTAAGGGATTTATGGTTCCAGCTCCATTGCTTTCTATGGAGTAAAGACCCGGCTGCGTCTAGAATTCAAAAGGAATGTGTGGATGAAGGCCGTTAATTCGACCAATATTTATCGAATACCTGTCTAGTAAGTCGTGACTTCCCTGGGCACTGAACAGACAATAAATAGGATTTCTTTGAACTTGTTTCGTAAATTCACATGCTGTAAAAAAAACATTATATAAAGGGGTTTTAACTCTGCCTTTTCCACAGAAGCACTCTCGCACCCACCCACCCACACTTTTAGGTCCAAAATAAGCCATAAACCCCTACCATTGAATGTTTTGGGGTCCTCTAGAGTCTTCAGTCTTGAGACTGAGATCCCCCTACAACAGAAAACAGTTTCAATTATAGATCAGACTTGCGGGGGCTGCCCATCTCTGTCCTCCCCCCCCCCCCCCCCCCCCCGCCCCAGTGCCAGGCTTACAACCGTGAAGACTTATTTTCTTATTCTCAGCATGTTGCCCTTCTGGTAGATTACATTAGAATAATTAAGTAAAATCTGCTTAGGAAATCACCTTCTTTATAGAATAGTCTGAATTTCAATTTTAGGAATCGCAATAGAATCTAAGATAGGATAAAAATACTCCCTTTGAAACACAAAACAAGTGTGCCACACATGAAATACACCATGGTGTCTTCATAAAATGTGCCAAGGATCGTAGCATCAGACCTTCATATAACAATGGTAATAATAGTGTTGGGTCGTGAATTTTCCTAACGCTGAAATATAAAATCCCTCTGTAATGGAACACAGCCCTCATAATAAAAGAAAGGAATTAAGGACAGCCCTGTCAGCTCCTCTGTCTCCCTAGAAAAAACGATTTTTCCTTGTTTTCTAAGAACGTTCTGGTCTATTTATTGGTTCTTAAAAGTGGTCTTGGACTATATGTTGGTATCTCAAATTTTCCCTTGGGCAAGAGGGATTCGATGGGAGGTATGGCGTTTCTGATCCAAGCACTTATTTCAGTAATTGAAAATAATACAATAACTAAACAGTAGTTTATTAAAAAACAGAATTAAGTCCAATTCCCCAAATATGTCAATTAAAGAAAATTAAGCAGAAACCTCAAACCTTGGGCTGTTTACTTGTCCAAACTTTATGGAGTTTAGCTTTTCTTCATAACTTTTAAGGTCAGGTAGCTCTTCCAATTGCTACCTGCTCTGTCTTTTTAGAATACATACACAGACACACACACACACATATGTACACATTATGTGTGTGTATATACATATATATGATATGTATATGTGTGTGATAAACATATATACCCTGTATATATAATGTGTGTATATACACTGAAGACCTATAGTTAACTTAAGATGAGCATAAATTTTTATTAGCACATACAGAGCGCAACCATTCGTATTATAATTACTGAGTGATTGGCCTAATCAGAAGCTGAAGAAATACAACTATTTCCATTTCATAATGACCTGTATGCAAGATAGGAAATGAAATGTTAAGAGAGTAGCACGTGTTTAGAACCTAAAGGGGAGTTTGCAGTCAGCTAACGCAAGATATTGCAATAGTCCCAATCAAAGAGTTGACCTGAGTCAACAGTGAACCCCTGCACTTGCTTTGGACTACACTTAATCTCGTCTCGAGTTCTGGGTCATGGCATCTAAAGTCTTTTGCCTCTGTGCAAAGCCAGTGAGACTCACGCCTCAGCCCAATGGGTCCTTGCACTACACTATGGGCAGACTTTCTGCTACATCGGACTTTATCCCCAAAACCTAACCTTGGCATACTACAAGTTGTAACTACTCTTTCCATGAACCAACAGCACTGGTTCCCCCAAACCTGGAAGTCAAATGACTTTCAGCGTATTGAGACAGCCACTGGAAGGAAAATTTATATGAAAGTACTTAGGTGGCCGAGAAACCCTGTCTCGAAAAACAAAAAAAAAAAACAAAAAAAAAAAAAAAAAAGAAAGTACTTAGGTGCTTTGGGAGAAAACTAACAGAAATTTTGGAACTAACTTCTAGAAAGAAAATTTAAGTGTTTGATCCCTGTTTGGAGAAAACAGTATTTATTTAGTTAAGGGGCCCATCAATTGTTTTTTGACTTTGCTTGTTTTTGAGACAGGTAGCACTGGTTGTACTGGAACTCACTATGTAGACCAGTCTGGTCTTGAACTCAAAGAGATCCGCTTGCCTCTGCCTCCCAAGTGCTGGGGTTAAAGGTGCTGTGTCCTGCTCAATTGTTCTTCTAATTAAACCCCAGGGAAAGCTTCTAAATTCCCCAGGGTAAGGTTTTTTTTTTTTAAAAAAAAAAAGATGCAGTGATAACACAAATAGCATCTTCTTTAAGGGTATTTACTGTGTCTCAATTTTGGTAGGCGTGAATAATACTAGTTCTGTCATCTTCAAGATCAAGGAAGCAGAACGTATGAGAAAGAAAAGATTCAGGTCTTCACATTCTTCCGTTCGCTCCCTTTCTTCCCCTTACTCAAACACAGAACAACTCTGCTTCCTTGCCTCAGAGCACCTTTGTGTCTGGGGATGGGGGCGGGGAAGGAGAAGTGGCTTTCAAAACTGTTTCCTTCCTAGCTTCAAGTGGCCCTCCCCCAATTTCTATTTAATAAGAGTTCAGGACCGTTAATGTGGTTGCAACTAGCGTACGAGATGACTAGGAACCTATGGGAAGTATGTTTGCATGCTATTAGATTTCAATTAAAATGATATTTTCTAAATCTGTTTGCCTTCTCTCACAAAAAATGCTGATCCATCCTAACGTGGGTTGTTATCTTTTGTTAAGATGGAGAAGAGAAAACCAAGCAGAGGGGCTTTATCTAAGCTGCCCTTGGTTGCTAACGGTGAGAGCAAGTTTTCATGGAGAATAGAACTTCTTGTCTAGATGAATTAAGATAAGAGAGAAGCTTGTGTCTCTTTTGGACTGTAAAGATTGGTCCCTCGTACCTGGAGGTACCTCTGTGACTGGGACAGACTCTCAAAGAAAATGGCTCAAACTGCTTCAGAGAGGCTGGGATGTAAAATGTCCCCCAGACACACCCGTGCCACCACAAGTATAGAGAGAATGCAACAGTTTGCTGGATCTGAGGTCGGCCCATAGAGTCACTGTGACTGACCTATTGTCAGTCATTAATCCTATGTTCCTGAATTCATTCATTCTAGTTGCAGAATGAATCGAATAAATAAAATACCCTGCCATCAGTGAGCTTAGACCGGAGGAGTCCAAAGCAGCACTCGTTGCATTGCACCACAGAGTCTCCAATCAATATCAAACATTCTTTGTGTGTGTGTGTGTGTGTGTGTGTGTGTGTGTGTGTGATGGAAAATGAGCACATTTGACATTGAGCCTCCCACAGGAACACAGTTTTTGCTTTATCTTGGCCACAGGCTGAGAAGCAATTGAGAGAGCGTAGGAGTGGCCACTACAGGAAGCCTTGGGGAAGGCAATGATATGTGTAGTAGAGATGGGCTATGCACGAACATGGGAGGGGAGCACGGTGTGGCGCACACGTGTAAAAGCATAAAAAGAACAGCCAGGATCGGAGCACACAACAGTTGGGAGGTTGTCACAGGATCCAAAGCTTAGTAACAGATCACTAGAAGGCTTCTATACAAAGTAGGTGACACATTTGTCACAATGCTGGGAATGGTTGTGTGTGTGTGTGTGTGTGTGTGTAGGCAGCTCTGGATAAAATGTAGAAGTTTTATTTGTGAAGCACTTTCCTTTTTGATAGCCATTCATACTGTGACTCCTGCTTGCTATTAGTGAAATTAGCTAATCACTGGCATAAACTGAGACCATGATGTTTGTTAAAAGGGCTTAAAGTATGACCCATGTCATTTTAAAACAAAATTCTCAAAGGCTGAAAAGTCATTAGTACAATGATATCCCCTGGTGTTTGTACACTTCAATGGGAGTTGCCTTTTCCTGTCTGGAAGTCTGGCATGCATGGTGGCTAAAGATCCAGTGGAGAGCTAATGGATGATGATGGTTGTGTGTCCTCCTCCTCCTCCTCTTTCTCGGTTTTCTCTTTTCTCCATTCTGATAGACTCTTGGGACACTAGAAATGGCCTAGTGGGTTGTCCCTTTTGTGTTACAGCCACACACTTCGAGTGGGCTAAATGACCCAAAGATTCTTGTAAACATACAAGGTACATTTATTGCTATCATGCTAAATGAATAGCCGAGGATTCAGAACACCCTGTTGAGGAATGATGGCGACTTATGATTAGAAATTGTTCACGACTCTTGGAGGCCTCTGGGCTGTCCCTTCAGCTGGGAAGGGTGGTAAAGTACGCCTGAAACTCTAGCGCTTGGGAGGCTGAGGCAGGAAGATCATGACTTCAAGGGTGGCACGGACTATAACACAGGAAGACACTACCTGTCTCAAAACCACAGCAAAGAAGCTGGCTGTCCTGTAGGCTGAAGGGGTAGCTTAGCAGTTTAGCACTTGCTTAGACTATGTCAGGATCAGGGCTCAATCTTCAGTGCTACAAAAATTAAAAGCAACAACAAAAAAATGTGTTTAAAAGACCTGGGAAAATAGATATAAATTAAATTCTAATATGCATGTGTGAGCGAGCATGAATGCATGCGCACATGTGTGAGCACGCACACACACACTGCAATGCATAGCGACATCTGTTTTTCATTTCTCTAAATGTCACCTGTCTGGCATCACTTCTACTTTCTATTAATAGTAGGATAGATGTCTGCTTGCATAGAATCTGGTGGTATTTCTTTGTCCAATGCGTACATGAACTAGTTGGGATTCTTGATCGCAAATAACAGACAATGATACTGCCTTCATTTTCAGCTGCCATGTGAAACATGACCACAGAGATGAAGGCTTAAAACCAAACAAAATTTAAACCCACAGTTTCCCTGTGCCGGGAGTACGTGATACATCAGCAGCATCCTCTGCTCAGCATCATAAGGGGCTGAGATCGGGATGCTGGTAGGTACATTCTCTCTGAAGGTTGGTTCCAAGTCTACTGTTGTTGCTATTCTGTTTCATGTAGAACTGTGGTCCCATTTTCTTGCTGGCTATTAGCCAGCCACAAGCTGTTCCTAAGTCTTTGTTGTATGGTCTCCTCCTCCATTAGACAACTATCAACACCATGTCTGTCTTTCCAGACCGGTAGGCAAGTCTCTGGGAAGGATGGATCCAGTCTCTCTTTTAAGAGCTTTCCCTCAAATTCAAGTGCATTTGAGATACTTTCTCCTTTTTCCCCTTTTCATTAGTCATTGTTAAAATGTACACTGAAATTTATCAGTTAAACTTATTTTTTGGTGGCACTAGAGATGTGAGTCAGAGCTTCTTGCATGCTAGACAAGCATGATAGCACTGAGTTACAATCTCACCCAAGTCTTTTTAAGTCACTTTTAAGTGTACAGTTCAGGGGCAGTGGTACAGTAGTGTTTGGTGCATCCGTTGCCAGTGTCTGTTCATAGAAATTGCTCACTTTGCAAGGCAGAAACTTGGCGTACTGAGCAGAATTCTGTGCCCTGTACCCTCCAGTCCTGAGCAACCGTGACTCTTGGTTCTGGGAGTTTCACTACTGAGTACTTCATAAATAGACCTACATAGTATCTATCCTTTTGTGAAGAGTTGATTTCCCTTAGCCTAATGTCTCCAGATTGTATCCATATAGTGGCACGTGTCAGAATTTCCTCCTGCATATGAATATGGATATGGATGTATCATGCTTGACGTATCCTTTTACCCATTAATAATCATTAGGTTTCTTCTAATTTAGGCTGCTGTTGTAAATAATTATGAGTATCTGATCTCACTTCTTTGGTATAAATACTCAGGTGTAGGATTTCTGGATTATATTGCTATTCTAGCTTTAATTTGTAAAAGTCCACAATACTATTTTGTGCTCAAAATCATTTTACACTCCAACCTTTCAAAATATTTTACTCTTCTCCCCAGCACCCCCGAATCTCAAGCTAGGACCCAGGGCTTCATGAATGTATGACAAATGCTCTATCACTGAGCGCACCCTCTACCCAAAAAGCATTTTTTGTTTGTTTTTGTTTTGTTTTTCGAGACAGGGTTTCTCTGTACTTTTTGGAGCTTGTCCTGGAACTAACTCTCGCAGACCAAGCTGGCCTCAAACTCACAGAGATCCACCTGCCTCTGTCTCTGGAGTGCTGGGATTAAAGGTGTGCACCACCACCACCCAGTGAAACTTTTTTTTTTTAATCACTAAGAATCAGCAGGTTTGGAGCATTAATTGCATTGGTCAAAATTCATTCTTTTGGTTTGTGTAATAATATCTTATTATGGAGCTGGAACCCTTTACTTTCCCAGTCCCTCCAAGTCTCCAGTGGAGAGGATTATATATTCTATAGAGGTAAGAATTTTAGGGACCAACTTTGAATTCTGTTTACTGTATGGGCAAACATATTTATGTGAAGGATAATGATTGGCTTCAGAGTTAGTGTGAAGGCTGCTAATTAGCCACCATAATCAGTAGAAAAAGAGATGAGGAAGATGATATCAAACATCACTGTGAGTGAGAACCCCAAGGAATGGCATTGTTGGTGCCACTGCCCCCCCCCACCCCCAGAGTTCTGCCTCCTAGCATTCACCTTTCCACAAAGCCTTTGTCTCATTTCTGTGTTGCTCTGCGTGACCGATAGGTCCAGCAAGTGTAATGATCTGTTGCTTCCAACATGAAGAAACGAAAAACATTGTGACCTCAGTCTTGGATCTCTATCACGTTGGTGAATCACTGTCCCTAGGAATGTTCTGCTGGCGTGTTTGCAGACACTGGGGCAGCCTTACAGAGAAGCTCGCGTAGTGAGGCACGAAAGCCTCCATCTGAGTGTGGGAGCCTTCTTAAAAGCAGACTATCCAGGCCCAATTGAGCCTTCAGGTAAATCATTACAGCTCTGAGTGCTAGCAAGGTAAAATGTTTGTTTTTGTTTGCTTGTTTGTGTCTAGGAGTTTTACACAAAGATGAACACAGAGTAGCGACTTGTCATAGGGAAACTACTAACCACAGTTAACAGCCCAGTCCTTTGCAAACGGACTGTTGGTTCCACTGTTGCAGATGATGCTTGCTGACCCTCTTCACTACAGTTTTCTAAACCAGAATAATCTCTAGCTGCATTCTAAATATTTACCCTTAAATCCACAAATAAGTGTGGTTCTCGCCCTTTATCAAGGAAGCTTCTACTTATAACAAATGGAGAACATGACAGAAAACTGTAGCTGATATAATAATAATAATAGCCTAGGTTAAAAGAGAAATGTAACAAAATTGCTTGTGTAAATTTTATTAGGTTATTGGAGAAATTTGCAAACTGGTTGCATTTTTTTTTTCAAGACAGAGTTTCTCTGTGGCTTTGGAGCCTGTCCAGGAACTCATTCTGTAGACCAGGCTGGCCTCGAACTCACAGAGATCCTCCTGCCTCTACCTCCTTCAGCAGATCCTACCGGCATGCGCCACCACAACTGGATGCATTTTAAAATGGTATAAAAGATATTTGCTTTATGTGTTCAAAGATATGGTAATGATGTGATCACGTAGGGATTTAAGTGGATGGATCTGTGGCTTTCAAATGATGTTGACAATTTCTTTTCTGATGTTAAAGATAAAACGAGCCTGAGCAATGTGAGGCAAATCTGGCAATGTCTTTGAAATTTTGAGTCCTTAGCAGGTATTTGTATGAGGCTTCCGTTTGGGCCACCAACCAACTCCCAGATCATGACATGGAGATTTATTATTAATTACGAATGCTTGGCGTTATCTTATGCTTCTCCCACTCTCTCTTATACCTTAAATTCATCTGTTTCTCTCCATCTGTGTTTTGCTTTGGGACTTTTTAACCTTTCTTTCATTCTGTATGTCCTGCTCTGTGTTTGTCTGGCCACTGCCTGGCTGGCTATGGACTTCCCTCTTCTCTCTGTGTCTTCTCTCTTCTTTTTTGAGCCTAGGTTCCTCCTCCTACTTATTCTCTCTGCCTGCCAGCCCCGCCTATCTCTCTATTGCCTCGCTATTGGCTGTTCAGCTTTTGATTAGACCAATCAGGTGCCTTAGGCAGGCAAAGCCACACGTCTTTACATAGTTAAACAAATGCAGCATAACAAATGTAACCCATCTTTGTCTAGTTAAAGTAATATTCCACAGCAGGTATTCCCATAGATACTATTCTTTCAGTTTCTCTGTTTGAACACTCCCTATCCCCAGGGCAAACGATAACCACAAGACCTTATTATACCCATTAGGCAAAGTGCACTGCCATTGAGCTACATACCTGGCCCCTGAAAATCTGTTTGCCTTTTCCTTCTCTTCATGTATATGTGTGCATGGTGTGTGTGTGTATGTGTGTGTGTGTGCGCGCGTGTGTGTGTTTGATGTGCATAGTCACATTTGCACATACAGGTGCTTGTATATATGTGTGTCATGTGGGTACTATTTGCTTTCTTGTAGCTGTAGTAAATATCAGACAAAAAGTAAATTAAGGGCCAGAAATGGTGACCCACACTTTTAATCCCAACGCTTGGGAGCCAAAGTGAGGCACATCTCTGAATTCTGAGTTCAAGGCCAGCCTGTTCTATGTTTGCGATTCCAGAAAAATCATGTAGTGATACCCTGACTCAAACAAAACGAAACAGACAGACAAGTTTGACAGGGTTTATTTTGGTTTATGGTTCCAGGGGGAGAGAGTCACGGTTGATCTTTTAGTCAGCTAGCATGTCAATTTGACACAGCCCAGGTTATTGGGGGAGGGTGCCTCTATCAGATTAGCCTCTGGAGGTGTCTGTGGAGCACTTTCTTTATGGCTGATTGATTCAGAAGGGCCCAAGCCACTGAGAGTAGTACCATCCCTAGTTAGGTTGGCCTGGCCTCTGTAAGAAAGGTAGGAGGATGTGAGACTAGAAGCCAGCCAGTAAGCAGCACTCCTCCACAGGTTTTGCTTTAAGCTTCTGTCTTGAGTTTCTTGATTGACTTCCCTTGATAACTTAAGGCGACACAAACCCTTTCTTCCCCACTTCCCTTTGGGTGGTGGTGTTAATTTAAACCCAGCAGCAGAAAACTAAGCTATAACAGAGGAGAAGGCACGTTAACTTTATAGCCTAATACCCAGGGGAAGCTTGGCAGCAGGAAACCTCCCAGGCTTTCTCTTTTCACAGGTTGGAGGTGCGGCCTTGCCCTCAGGGAAGTGTTCCTACAGTTCCACTGCAGAGCCGGAGGCTTCTCTTTAAGGATACTAACCTGTTTGACAACTGAAGTCTGTTTTCCAGCACGTGACTTGACTGCGATCTTAAACTTCACAATGCTTTTTCCCTTCCAACCTTCACAGTTTTTTTCTCCTCCACTGTCTATTGCTCCTTCTCACTGTAGACCCGTGAACGTGTAGTCAGTAATAACAATTGTGCAGACTCAGTGTTATGCTGCCTAGAAACTCATTCCACCAAAGAAATTAGCCCGTTGCCTTTGAATTCAGCCTCAAGTAGGTTCTCAGAACATGGACAGTATATAGCCTGATTCCTTGCCAAAATATCATGAGTTACCCCTTTTTTTGTGATAGCACCCTTGTTCCCCTCTGTAACCTCATCAATTATCCACATTTTTCTCAGCATTTTTATCTTCCATGCTCTCAAGAATGGCTCTGCTTCTAACATGAACTGCTTTTCTTTGCCAAAGTTCTAAAGTCCCCCACTAAGAAGTCTGAAGGCATAAAAGACATTGACCAGGATTTTCATAGCACACCCTAACAATACCAATTCCTGGAGCCATTACTTTCCTGTTGATATTATATAATTCCCAGACAAAAATCAAGTCACGGAAGAGCCCCAGAGAGATAGAACCCATCACGTCAGGGAAGGCACCACTGCTGGAGCCCAAGGCTGGCAGATCACATTTTTACCCACATATCACAAGCAGGGAGGCGGGACTGGAAAACCCCAAAGCCCGCCCCCAGGATATACTTCCACAGCAAAGGCTGTTCCCGGAAAGCTTCATTATCTCCCAGAACAACACCACAAGCTTGGGACCATGTATTCAAAGCGTGAACCTATGGGCGACATTTCTCCTCCAAATCACTATAGTGGATGTGGATGATGAGTCCATGTTGGGAATTTTTTCCCCATTTCTCCCCAGTTTATTCTTTTTGAGGCAAGGTCTGTCAGTCAGAGCTGGAGCTCACCAATGTGGCTATCCAGCTTCTCCGGGGGCTCCTTGCCACCACTCTCAGATGTTGGCATTACAGGTGGGCTGTCATAGCGATTCTGCATATATGTATGTTCTATAGATCTGAATTTTGGTCCTCTTGTTTTTGAGGCAAGTGTATTATCCCTAAGCCATGTTTCCATCCCCTTGCCTCTGGCATGGAATTTTAATAGGGAAATAGTTTTGGGGGGAAGAATGTTGAGGAGGTCATTGCACTGTGCTAATGGCGCATGTCATGGCCTGTGGCACATTTGAAATGTGTATATATATATATATATATATATATATAAATGTATATAAAATTTATTTTTGGTAATCAGAATGAGTGTGATGCACTACCGTGTTGTAGTGGGGAGAAGGCTATAGGAATTCTAAATCATATGTAATTTCTTGGGATTCTCCAAACCACCATGGATTAACTTTCTCCAAATGCCAGTGGCTCCTCCGGTGATGTATTTATTTATGGCCTCCACAGCTTACTGTCTCAGCTTCCCCTTTCTCAACATATTTGATTCTCCAAACATCACCCCGTAGAGACTGGTCTTGTCAGGATAAATGCTGACGTGACCGGACGGTAGAAAGAATATTTGTTAGTATTTAGCCGTGGTTACCATCCTCCTTTGAAGGGTTCTCTTCATCTTCCACGAGATGAGAAGAAACCACAGTCTTCCAGTTTTCCTCCCAACTCCGCCATCGTTTTTAGATGCCCCAAATAGGCACTCACTTTTCTCTTCCAACGTCTTATTCCCACCTTCTTAATATCTATGTAGTTTTCCCTAGACGCTCAATTCAACGTCAGATGTAACATTGATGTTCCAGACTTGTACGACGTGAGTGGACATAGCATCTTCCCGCGTGTGCTTGCTTTTCCTTTTCTCTTCCTCTGGGAAAATGCTTTCAAGTTCCACTGGACAGTTATCCCAGGGAGAGGAGGGAGAAGGAAAGGTGGGCGTGGCTTGGGGGGTGCTACTTCCATGTGCTAATTTATTACGGTGTGGGGGGGAACTGGCTGAGGCGTTTGGTGAATACACAACGGCTGCCCAAGGACTGGAGTAAAACACAAAATCAAGTAATGCCACCCCTTGAAGTGAAAACAATTCAGACTCGAAAGACACATGGTTTTTGACCGGAAAGGACTGGCAAGAGAGACGGACGGAAAGGTGGGCAGGAAATAAACCATTCAGAGTCATTTTCTGCCGTGTTTAGTAATTTAAATTTAATTCTTTCAGGTTTTAATCCACCAACTGATTATGTCCTGGCTTCCAGGAGTGTTTTGCCTGGCTCATACTGTGCTTAAAACATTGAACTAATTATCAACATCTAAAATATGAAATTTTATTCCCTTCTCCTTTTGACTAAGATCAAGTGTGAAATTAGAAAACTTCACACCAAAAATCAGAACTTTTTCCTACCTCACCCAAATTTATTATCTCCTCTTTATTACCGTTATATATATATACATATATGTGTATATATATATGCACATATGTCTATGTAATCTACTGATTCTGTGAAATTCTCAAAGAAGGGAATAGAGAGAGAGAACGAATGAATGAAAAAAGAAAGTTATTAAGAGAGAGAGAATGAATGAATGAATGAAAAAAGAAAAGCTATTAAGACCCAAACAGAACTTCTGGCCTCTCTGAGTATTTGCCTGTATTTCACAGCGTCTGTTGTGACTTCGCTGCAGCCGTCCCTATCTGATCTGCTCTGCAGTAGTCCCTATCTGATCTGCTTTATTTCAGTCGCTTCTGCCCCCTGTTCTGCTGCATTGGGCTTTGGCAATTGCTATTTTGGTTTTGGGCAATGGGGAGTCATTTAGGACCTCTTAGCAGGAGATTAATAGCATCAAATATCGGCATCAAAAAATATCATTCTGGAGGAAAAAAAATCAAGGTCGAATTGTGAGAAATGGAGAAAAAAAGTGCTCTACAGAAATGAATCTGACAATTCTGTAGCAATGCTGTAGGCAATGTCTGGGGAAGGGGAGCAAATTGCTGACACTGGGCAGATTATTGGAGGCAGGACTGCAGCTGTATGGGAGGGACCATTGAAGACAGCCTTAGCTGGGTCAAGGACAGGACACATGGACAGGAGGGCCTAGACATCAGTTAAGCTGGATTGTTGACAGTGACTGGAACCAGAAAGGACGCGCCATCGTTTCCTAGTGGATGATGGATGGCAGATCTGATTTTATCCGAAAGCTTCATTGTTCACTCCGCCTATGGACAGGTCCCTTCTGCGATTGTTGTACAGATTTCCACCTCTCTGTTCATCAGGTGAACTCTCTCACTTGCTAGTCACTGAAGCTCATTATTCTTGAGAAAACTCCAAGAAGCTAATGAAATGCAAAGTAAAATGGAAGTTTAAGAACTTTGTGCTGCTAGGAATGTGGTTTTTAGGCTTGCTGGGAACAGGGTTTTGTGCTTGCTAGAAATGTGGTTTTTGAAAAACGGGACTTGCGAAACCACCGTGTTGCTTGCTTTAAGATTGCAGTGTAGCACATTAATAAAAGCACAGAGACAGAAATTGAGGTTCAACCTGAAGACCAGAAAAGTAAAACAGCCAGCCACTGGCTCTTATCTCATCCTCAATCCGAAATGGCGATCCTGCCTCCAGGAATCTCAGAATGAGACTGAGCCTGGGAGCTGTCTCCTCCTGTTTTATAATTCTCTCTAGTTCTGGGGTTAAGGGTGTGCACCACTACCGCCTGGTTTCTATGGCAAGCGAGTGTGGCTATTGGGATTAAAGGTGTGTGTCATTGCTGCCTAGTCTGTAAGGCTGGCCAGTGTGGCTGTTTTACTTTTCTGATCTTCAGGCAACCTTATCCATTAAAATACACATGATCTACCAATACATTTCTATGCTGAGCCTGTATTGTGAGGAGAGAGATTCTGAAAGACGAGTCATTTAAGGAATTTCTCCAGGGTGACGTACATGATTTTCACTAATTCACACTAATTTTCAAATTGTAAAAACTCTGTGTTTGCCCTGAGCATTCTCCACGTTTTCCTAGCCTCTCTCACCTTTGACTCATTCTCTCTCTCTCTCTCTCTCTCTCCCTCTCTCTCTCTCTCTCTCTCTCACACACACACACACACACACAGAGTTATTCTCTATAGCTATTCTATATGAGATTTTGTTTTTGTTTTAATTTACTTCCAAATTAGTTCCTCTGAACATTGTCTTTACTGACCTTATTTTTAATACTGTAAGTAAAATTATGCAGCCATGCCATTTATTTCACGGCTATTTAGTAACTCTTGTATCACTACTAGAGTCTAACAATATAAGAAGTTCTATGTTTCATTAATACTCAAGAAAGTTGAAAAAATGCTTATAGGGTGTAAAATTATATTTGCCACATGTTTATAGATATATAAACTATGAATAACTTGAGATTTTGAGTTATATTTGCCACATGTTTGTAGATACATAAAATGTGAATGACTTGAGATTTTAAGTTATATTTGCCACGTGTTTGTAGCTATATAAAATATGAATAACTTGAGATTTTAAGTGAGAATGACTTCAGTTTTTTAAAGGCAAACAGGCAAGATATTTACGTCTGGGAAAGTAAATGATTTGTACATTTCTTTTAGTATTGTTAAGCACGAATCTTGGCATGGATAAGACTCTTTCTCTCTACTGAGACAAGATCTCTATGTAGACCAGGCTGGCATCAAACTCACAGAGTTCAGCCTGCCTCTGCCTCCTGAGGATTAAAGTCTTGCACCGCCGTGTCCAGCTTCTTCTTTGTCCTCAGATTTATTTTTATTTACTTATTTTCGTGTGTGTGTGTGTGTGTGTGTGTGTATCTAGGAATGTATACCACAAAAGTGTTAGGAAGCCAGAAGAGGGTGTCAGATCCCACGGATCCAGAGTTACAGGGATTTTTGAGCTACCTGACATGGGTGCTGTGAACTGAATTCCGGTCCTCTGGATATGTGCTCTTAATGGCTACGCTCTCTCCCCGGTCTTTCATAAAGACTATGTCAATGCTCTAATCTCTCAGGAAGAGGACTATTAGCTGCCCTGTCACCACAGCCCATGGTTTCTGACAGAAAGGAAAGTGTGAACATCTGTCCTCACGGCACCGTCCTTCTGCTTTTATAGCCATCTTTTTTTAACCTTCAAACTGTGATACTTTGAGTTGTTTTAATCTTCACACTTCTATCAGAGCTCAATACTACTTCGTTTCTAGAGCTGACCACTGGTATGGTGCAGTTTTCTCGTTAGTAAAGATTTCTCACATGCTAAGTTAATGCCGAAAACAAGCATTTCCTCTTGCTAGGACAAGAGAAATGAAGGAATAAAACGGATAAAGAATAAAGTGTCATTTTTCATCTGGATCATGGCGATAATTATATGGTTGTTATGGTGGTTTGAGTAAGAATGGCCGCCTAGGCTCATATAAAGAGAATGCTTACACGGTGACATTATTTCAAAGGATTAGGAGGTGTGGCCTTTTTGGAGTAGATGTGGCCTCGTTGGAGGAAGTGTATCACTCGGCGGTGGGCTTCGGGGTTTCAAATGCTCAAGCCAGGGCCAGTATCTCTCTGTTCCTGCTGTCTGTAGATCCAGATCCAGAACTCTCGGGACCATTCTAGCACTGTGTCTGTCTACTTGCCACCATGCTTCCCACCATGATGATAATGGACTAAACCTCTGAAACTGGAAGCCAGCCCCAGTTAAATGCTTTCTTTTATAAGACGTGCCGTGGTCATGGTGTCTCTTCACAGCAATAAAATATCAACTCTGACAGTGGTAAGAGCACCTTAATTTTATGAAATTATAGCTAAAAAGAATTGAATGCATTGTGACTGACATGTACTTCAGTACCAAACAAGACAAGGACAGACTACTTAGTGCTCTAAGATGTCAGTGTACCTAGGAAGCATGTCACATTCCTATCCAAATGATACTTTTCCTGTTACAATATTCAGCATATGATAATAAATGGTAATCCTCAGCAGAACCCAGTTTTGCTTATCCACTTTTTCAAAATTTTGATCAAACTGCTACAAAATAAGAGCAGTGGTTAAGCCTGATTGTCACCATGATTAGATTAAGAACTATGATGGGGGAGCTCCTTTCTGTGGCGCCTCCTCGTCAGCCAGCTAGTCAAGATGGAGCTGAGTCTCTCCTTCCCAGCCCCTGGCTGTCAGAAACTCATGCAGTGGATAGTGAAGACAAACTTCATGCCTTTTTAGAGATGCTCATGGCCACAGACATTGATGCTGAAGCTCTGGTTGAAGAACGGAAGGGTTATATGGTCCAAGATGTGATGAGAATGACAGACAAGGTGTTTTTATGAAGCAAGGTCTTGACCCATGCCAGAGTGTGCTTGCTATTGAGTAAGAGGCTTTTGTCTTCTAGATCAAGGAGAACTGAAGAGAGGAAATAAAAATCTATTTGGGGTGCATTGTGGGTGCCAGTCTGAGTGTTCTCAATCTGGTTATTATTGAGAGGGAGAGAGGGAGAGGGTATATTCCTGAATTGACAGATAATACTGTGCCTCAGCAGTTGGAGTCCAATAGAGCTAGCAGAGTAAGCAAACCTTGGTCTCTGTAAAGGAGATGATGTTCATCAATATGTTGTCAGAAAGCCCTTAAAGACAGTAAGAAGCCCAGGACCAACATACTGAAGATTGCTGTGATATTTTGTGTTCTGATAAATAAAGCTTGCCTGGAGATCAGAGGATGGAGCTAGCCACTAGCCACTAGCTCATTGAAGTCTGAAGGTCTGTACAAACATAAAGTAATAAGGCACCCAACAGAGAGGAGCTCGGCTCTTTTCCATCTTAGGACTTGGAGAGGTGAGAGGTGACTGTGGCTGGTCCTTTCCTTTTCTGGTCTTTTGGCTTTTACGCCACTATCTGACTCTGGGTTTTTATTATTAAGACTAATTAGGATTGTGCTTCACCAGATTCCCTCACTTTAGGCCTAGAAACACAGAGCCAAGTGACCATGGACTGACGTCTTCACCCTACACCCTGGTCGCTGTGATGGAAGCTGTCCCGTTCATCACACCCTTTATCTCATGGTGTGATGAACCCTCTGAAACCATTAGTTAAAATACATAAGTCTTCCCATTGTATTGTTTTTAGTTTTTTTTGTGGGGGGGTCACAGTGACACACAAGTAACTCAGGGTGAAAATGTAGATGATCACCAACCTCCTCAATGGTCCCTCATACGATCCTTACCTCCTCATGTCCACATCACAGTAGATCACTCATGCCCTTCAGAATGCCTGATCTACATAACCAATAGAAAAGCAAGGATATTTAGAGTCATTTTCTAGCCTTGGCCACAAAAGCACGAGGGTTTCTGTCCTCCTCTTTCAGGATTACGTACTTGCTGCAGTGCAGAGGTTCTCAATCTTCCTAATGTTGCGACCCTTTAATACAGTTCCTCAATGTTGTGGTGACCCCCAGCCATAAAATTATTTTCATTGCTACTTCATAAGTATAATTTTATAAAGGAAAGATGTCTTAATTGCTAGAACCATCAGAAAATGTGGTTTCTCATTGTCGCGACCCACAGATTGAGAACCTCTTCACTTCTGTGACCCTGAAGAGGACACTGTCATATGAAGATCTCCCAATTCCAAGAAAAACCTTTATGTGACTCTGTGTTGACTGTGACCAAGCAGACCTAGAGCTGGAGTCATCTATCTAGTCTGTCTTAAAGTTTTGACCTGTAGACACAATGGAGTAAGGATTGTTTGGTGTTGCTTTACACTGCTAAGCGTTAAAAGGGTGGGGGGAAGTTATTATGTAACAATATGCAGTGTTTACTTGTTTTTCTAAAATATATTAAGACTCAAATAGTGTAGGTCATACTACATTTGCAGGATTTTAAGGTAGAATTTTAAGCTCAGTTATATGAGCATATTGCAGTCATTTAGAATTGTATGCAGTGGTCAATTGGTGTGATGATTTGGGAATATTTAAAAAATAAGAACCCATTTATCTGTAGAGCCAAGATAATCAAGATAATCAAAAGAACTTGATGAAAAATAATTATAAAAATAGATAAAATCCTCACAGAAATTATACTCAAGAGGTTTTTATCTAGGCCCGGGGAATTAGACATTTGTAAGATGGGATGTTAGCTTTCTATTATAACAGCAAAAATATTTTGAGACAGTCAGCTAATGAAGTTGAAAAGCTTATATTGGCTTACATTTTAGAGGCTTTGGTTGATGACCCACAATGTCCGATTGCTTTGGCCTGGGGCAAGGCAGTATACAGCATGGCATGAAGTATGTGGCAGAGTGAGCTGCTCACCTCACTGTGGCTGCGAGCAGAGACAGGAAGAAGGAGTAGGCTCCCTCTGAAGGGGCTGGTAGGACCATCCTCCTCATGTACACCCTCAGCGATCAGATCTTCTACGACAGGGATTACACTTCTTTCCAATAACCCTAAGGCAGGGACTAAGATTTCCCATAGGGAGTCAACAAAGTCTGACATTAAGTTGGGGCAGGACCAAGCCCCTCCTCCCTGCATGAAGACTGAGCATGCTGTCCCACCATAGGGAATAGATGTTGGAGATGATGTAGAGTCAGGGGAACACCCCTCCACTGCTGGTGGGAGTGCAAGCTTGTACAGCCACTTTGGAAATCAGTAAGGTGGTTTTCCAGAAAATTTGTTATCAGTTAACGTCAGGACCCAGTGATACCACTTTTGGGCATATACTCAAAGTATACTCAATTATACCACAAGGACATCTTCTCAACAAGGTTCATAGTAACATTATTGGTAATAGTAGAACCTGGAAACAATCTAGATGCCCCTCAACTGAAGAATGGATAAATAAAATGTGGTACATTCACAAAGTGGAGTATTACTCAGCAGTAAAAAACAATGATATGAAATTTTCAGGTAAATGGATGGAACTAGAAAAAACTATCTTGAGTAAGGTAACCCAGACTCAGAAAGACGAACACGGTATGTACTCACTCATAAGTGGATATTAGATATAAAGCAAAGGATAACCATAGAATCTATAGCTCCAGAGAAGCTAGGTAACAAGGAGGACCCTAAGAGGGACACATGGATCGCCCTGGGGAGGGGAATTAGATGAGATCTCCTGGGTAAACCGGGGGCAGGGATGGCAAATGGGGTAGGGGGAGGAGAAAGGGATGGGAATATGAGGAATGGGATGGTGGAGATGGGGAGGGATGGAGTGGGAGAGCAATGAAAGAGATATCTTGATAGAGAGAGCCACTGTGGGGTTAATAAGATGCCTTTCACTTTCCTTCCCCTTTCTCTTTTCCTCCTCTCTAATGTCCTTTCTTCACTGCTTCTCAGCCACGTCTCCCCAACATGTTTATCTACATGTTCTCTCTACCCTTATTCTCCTCATTGGTTTTTCTTTCCCAACTTTAATCTTGGCCTTGAATAATGGTTAATCTTTATTTTCAACTTGACTGGATCAAAAATCCCTACGAGATTAGGTGCACCTGGAGATGTAACTGTGAGGGTTTTTTCCCAGGCGTTAACTGAGAAGAATGACTCAGCCTGAAGGTGAATGGTACCATCCCATGGCCAAGGATCCTGAAACAGAACAGAAGGTGGGAACGGAACTAGGCAACCGAGGGTTGGCATTTCCCTGTCTATTCCTCTTGGCCTATCGTGGCATGAGTTACTTTGTTGTGTCAGGCCCTCCCTCCCACGGTGGAACGGAACAAAACTGTAAGCCACTTTAAATCTTTCTTCTTTAAAATTGTTTCTGTCTGGTATTTTGTCATAGTGTCAAGACAAGCAACAAACACACCTGGCATCTATTTGAGCTGTGATCTTAGCTGACCTGAAAAGTTCAGTTCTACTGTGTTTGATTAGAGCTGGTTCGCAAACTGGCATTTCATAGCCGAGTTTGGCTTGCAAATGTGTTTTTGCTTGATTTAATCTAGGCTTCTCCAAATGTCAAGTGTCTGTCACAAATCTGAAACACGAGACTCACAGATTACATCAAGCAAAAATATTCTTATGCCCTTTCGTGGTAAATTTTTTCATGCTGTAGATTAGTCTCATTGTGTGTAGTCATTGTCACACATTGAAGAAAATGTAAAATCTTATTCAGATATTTAAGAAGAAAGGAGTGCTTATTATAAATATTTTAGTAAAATGTTAATGTTTAGGGGCTGGAGAGATGGCTCAGTGGTTAAGAACACTGAGCGCTCAGCCAGAGGATTGGGTTCAGTTTCCGGAACCACATAGGCTGCTAGCAACTGCCTGCAGCTGTTCCAGGGGATCTGACCCCTTCTTCTGACCTCTACCGACACTTGCACACACATAGCGCACATACTTAGGTGCACATGCACACACACACACGTGCACACACACATTAAATAATGGATCTGAAAAGAAGGCTTAAATCTGATATGAGGACTGCCACACTGTCCGATTTCTAGTGAAAGATTCCAAGGCTGATGCCTTTACAGTCAGTATTTCAAAGCTGTGTAAAGCACGTGAGAAGTCTGCACCAATATCATCTTAGACACCAGCTAGGACCTAGTGCAGCAGGTAGTAAGAGACAAACCGCTTTCCCCCCATGACCGTTGTGTTCTCCTGGTTCATAGTAATAGAGCCCGATGTCTTTGTTCTCCTGGATCATCTAGGGCAGATTCGATTTCTTCTATTCTCCTGGACAGTGAAGCATCATATTCCTCACAGTTCACACGCTGGGCAGGGGCTGATAATGAATTGAATTGGATCTGGGAGCCTGTCCGAAGCTCTTTTCATATGCGGTATATATATGAACACTGTGAAAATCCTCAGGGCAAGGACCATAAGTCAACCTCACTCTTTCCAAATATCTACCACTGTCGTTATTGATAGCGTTTGTTCTCTGATTATAAATTGATATCATTGCAAAATTGTAAGGAAATAATAACAAAAGGAGAAAACAATGTCTCTTGTAATTATATTACTCAGAATTGCTGACATTGTGGTATTCAAATTAACATACTCATGAATACATACACATGCTACCTAAAATTTTCATCTTTTGCATATGATTTACAAAAGAACTTGTCTATAATTAATTTTATAGCCTGACTCTTTGGCATCAGCATACATTTGTGATTTTATTACCACAATCAAGCTGCTTAACATAGTCATCAAACCCACATGGTTACCTTGTCTGTACGGTAAGGAATCTCTTAACAGATTTTTACACGGAGAATGCAGTCTTGTCAACTGTGATCTCCTTATTGCACCTTAGAGCTCTAAAAAGTTCCTCATCTTATGACAGAGTCACTTAAACACTTTACCTTCTAAAACGCCTCCCTTCACTCTTCCTCTCTTGCCGCGACAGTCACCATTCTGTTTTGTGCTTCTGTGGCTACAGCTATTGTACATGCCACACACGAATGAGCTCATATGGTACAGATCTTTCTATCTATTTCACTTAGCACATGGCCCCTCGTTATGAAGGCAGGATTCCCTTCTGTTAAGAGTTTAGATACTATTTCATCCTGTGTGCGTGTGCACATCTCATCCGGTCATCCATTGACTTTGCCCTTGGATATTTTGGTGTCTGCGCACTTTGCCTTCGTGAATAACGAAGGGAGGAGTATGGGGATGCTTGCTTCATTTCCTTTGGGCATATACCTAGGTGTGGAATGTCTGGATCCTGTGCTCGCTCCGTTTTTCATTTTTGAAGAAGGTTCGTACTATTTTCTATAATGGCTGCCCCAATCTGTATTCCCACAAACTATATGCAAGCTTTTCCTTTTCTCTATAGTCTCCCCAGCATGTTATATTTTGTCTTGTTCATTCCAGGCATGCCAATAGGTGTGAAGTAATATTATGGTTTGATATGCATTTGCCTGATAATTAGTGTTTTTTTTCCTTTTCTTTACACCTGTACATATGTGTGGCAATTTGAATACCATTTTTGGAGTAATGTGAAACTGTCTTTAAAGTTTTGATTGCTTAGTTCTTTTGAAACTTGATTTCTTATATATTTTATAACTTAATCCATAATGTATCCAGTTTGTTTTTTGTTTATTTTTGTTGTTGTTGTTGTTTGGTTTTGGAGACAGGGTTTTCTATGTAGCCCTGGCTGTCCTGGACCTCGTTCTATAGACCACACTGGTCTTGAACTTAGAGACCCACCTGCCTCTGCCCCTCTACTGCTGGTATTAAAGTCATGTGTCATCATCCCTGGCTAAGGTATATAATTTGTAAATATTTTAAATATTGAGGATTGAACCTAGGCCTAAGGCAAGTACTCTACCATTGAAGTACATTTCAGCCCTTGTTTTTGTTTGTTTGTTTTAAAACAGGGTCTAGCTCTAGAGTTTAGGTTTTCCTCGAGTTTGTTACACAACCCAGACTTGCTCAGTAACTGCAGCATCGTCGGCAGGCATTTTCCTTTTGCCCTCGAGTGACTGATTCTTTAGTTGGGTTTCAAAGAAAGGCTTTCTGTGAATTTACATTCACACAAATTCGTGAGTTTTTGAGATCTTTTTCTGTAAGTCAGTCAACATAACAAAGTTGATGCCGTGGTTCAGGGAATGCCGAGTTTGGTATTTGACATCGGGGGATGGAGTTTCACAGTTCTCTCTGCTCTGGCAACGTCTTGGAGCCTTTGTTTTCTCGTTTTCAAAAAGGAGACGATCTCTGAGTTATTATGAAGGTTAGGTTAGTTAATATAATGTAGCTGTCAGTGGTAAGTAATCAAAAAATAACCAGACGATCCCAGTTATTACAATGCTGCCTTGCTTCTGTCATGTACACATTCATACTGCAGACATGCTGGAATACACAACTCAACACGGTAACAATAAGGATGGCCAAGATTAAAAACATTGATAACAACTTATGCTGGAGAGGTTGTGGGGAAAAGGGAACACTTGTGCATTGCTGGTGGGAATGCAAGCTGGTATTGCCCCTTTGGATGTCACTGTGGTGATTTCTCATAAAATTAGGAAACAACCTTCCTCAAGACCCAATAATACCACTTTTAGGTATATATCCAAAGGATGCTCAATTGCGCCACAAGGACATGTGCTCAATTATGTTCATAGCAGCTTTGTTTGTCATAGCCAGAACCTGGAAACAGCCTAAATGCCCCTTGACCGAAGAATGGATAAGGAAAATGTGGTACATTTACACAATAGAGTACTACACAGCAGAAAAAAAAATAACAACAGCTTGAATTTTGCAGGAAAATGGCTGGAGCTAGAAAACATTATTTTCAGTGAGGTAACCCAGACAGAAAGACAATTATCACATATACTCACTCACAGGTGGGTTTTAAACATAAAGCAAAGAAAACCAGCCTACAAACCACAATCCCAGAGAACTCAGACAACAATGAGAACACTAAGAGAGACTTACATAGATCTAATCTACATGGGAAGTAGACAGAGACAAGATCTCCTGACTAAATTGGGAGCATGGGGACCTTGGGGGAGGGTTGAAGGGAGAAGAGCAGGGAGAAGAGCAGAGAAAAATGTAGAGCTCAATAAAAATCAATCAATAAAAAAAAGACAACCCAACAGTGAGCATCGCATTAGATACTTCTCTTACTATGAGTACCAAAATCCAAAATATTGAATTCAGAGAGAAAGGGTTTATCTCTGACTCGCAGTCTGATGGTGCAGTCCATCACGACGGGGAAGGCATGGCAGCTGGCGATTGCTTCGTCACACTCTGCAGCAGATCAAGTAACAGAGAAAGACAAATGCTCAGTTTTGTTTTTGTTTTGTATGTTTGCTTTTCATGACAGGGTTTCTGTGTGTAACAGCACTCATTGTCCCAGAACTCACTTTGTAGACCAGGCTGGCCTCGAACTCACAAAGATCCACCTGCCTTTGCCTCCTTCGTGTTGGTATTAAGGGCATGTGCTACCATCCCCTGCTGAAGGCTTGCTTTTAACCGGTTTTCTTCTTCCCCATTTTGATTTAGTCTGGGACATCAGCCCACGGGACAGGACTGCCCACATTCAGGATGGTTGCTGTGTCTCCTAGGTGACGATTCTAAACCCAGTCCTGTTGACAGCGAAGATTAACTCCAATAGCCATTTAACTTTGCTCTATATTAAACTAGAACTTTTTCTTTAAATTTTTTATTTATTATTGTGCGAAGTATTATTTTCTTTTGAAAAATTAATTATTGCTTTTCTTCTCATACATTACATCCCAATTGCAGTTTCCCCTCACCCCACTCTTTCCAGTCTGTCCTCCACCTCCCCACTCCCCCAGATCTACCCCTCCTCTGCTTCCCTTCAGAAAAGAACAGTCCTCCCAGGGATGTCAACCAAACACAGGGTACTAAGTTACAGTATGACAAGGCATAAACCCTTATATCAAGGCTGGTTGGGACAACCCAGTAGGAGGAAAAGATGCCCAGGAGCAGGCAAATGAGTCAGAGATACCCCCACTTCCACTGAGGACCTAGCACAGATCCATACGGACTCTCTGGTGGTGGCTTCAGTCTCTGTGAGCCCCCGTGAGTCCTGCTCAGTTGATTCTATGGGCTGTGTTCTTATGGTGTCCTTGGCCCCCTCTGTCTCCTACAATCCTTCCTCCCACTCTTCTGTGGCATTCCCTGAGCTCCACCTAATGTTTTTAGATCTCTGCATCTGCTCCTTAAGATAGAACTTAAAAACTTATGAGTATAATCTTATAAAGACATAGCCACCCTGTTGTTGCTGATTGTTAGAAGAAAGCTCGGATTATTAAAAAAAAATATGGAACTTTTGAAAACTGAGGATAGTCTATATTATCTATAAGTCTGTTTAATAGCTAGAAGTAAACAAAAAGAATCGATGATTCATTCTTTGAGGGAATGCATTTTGCTATAATATACGTAAAACGGTGCTTTTTCATGTATCTGTTACTAGTAAGGCATTGTATACGTCTAACCTCCTGCACATCCCATTCACGTAAGTTAAAATGTTTGTTCCCCCAGATCTCCACAAAGAGGTGCGTTCTACTTAAAGCTAAGGACAAAATTTGGCTACGCCTAGATTTTAGAAGTATTTTTAAAAGTATAGTTTGACTCATTGTGACTTCTTTTACCATGTAAATTGTCTTTATAGGAAAATCTGGATGAAAGAAAAGAGAGAATAAATCAACACTGGCCTGGAGGCCACTTACATTTTAATTTTAAACTTGACATCGAAAGCAATGTTAGACTTGAACTAAAACATTGTAAAGCAATGTTTTCGAGACCCTGGGGGCAACTTCAATCTAGCTCGACTGATAAATATTAACCACGTATTATGAGTCCAGCGTTGAGCTGGAATACAAAGATGAATTTAATGTGGATGTTGATGCTGGGGGGAGTTCAGTATAATTTAATGCGAGTCCCTGAATAGACAGAGAGAGAAATGAACAGCCCCAAGAGATGCCGTAGCTTTGCCACCGTGAGCAGATAAGCAGCGGAGCCAAGATGAGAGCATTTCTAGCTTGGTATTCCTTGCATAGCTTTATACTCCCTGCTCAGAAGTTTAACAAAGGTAGAGTTTTTACATTGGCTAGAGCGCTTGTGCCCGGGCTCTCCCCACAAAGCAGGTCGGGAACATTTCCACGATAGTCAGCATCTCAAAATAGCTGCTGGTCTCTGTAGCTTTGTTCCTACCTCTGAAAGTATGAAAGAAATCCTAATAATACAACTGGCAATGGATAAATGGTCCCCCTCAACACACATTTGAGCGCTTGCTATGTGCCTGGCTGTGTGTTATACCCTAGGAATATAAAGTAGACCCCAGTCGGTCCTTATCCTCGAGAAACTAATGATCTAGTGCGGGAACTAAGCCTGGGAAGCAATATTTTAGTAACAGTTCACAGCTCAAGCTGGTGCCTAAGGAAATGCATTCCAATTCTCCTCTTAAAAGATGTGTTTGTTAATTGCTTTTTGTTTGAAAACCCTTTCACCCCGGTCTAAAAATTTCCAGACGCAAACTCGATACTCCTTCGAGAGAAGTCGCTGTGGTTGGAATATGCAAATGGAAAGCGGCGCTCACTCCCTGAGCCCAAACCTCAATGCAGAGGGACTGGAGTTTTAGGAAAGCAGCCATTTCTCCATTCACATGAGCTGAAATGGCCTCAGAGAAAAGCCTCACCTCACCCCCCAAGCTTACCCTCGAGATTTTTAGATTAGGCCCCCGTGGAAGAAAATTAAGGGAGAAAGAGGGAGAGGGGGTCGGGATGGAGAGAGCAGAGGGAATATGAACGAGCAGGCTGATTTGTAAAGTTGTCATTGTGGACTAACGCAGTCTTAGTTCTCCAATGGCTGGGAAGGAAAAGAAGGAAAGAGACCCTTTAACTCTGAAATACCACACGTGGGAATCTCACCCATTGAGTAGGGCCAAATCAGTGACTTCAGACCTACACAACTCTTGTTCATTACCCTGATGTCCTTGGTGTCCTTGGTACCCATGCTATAGACATTATTCTACCCCAATATGCTTTTTTCTTTTTGAGGCCGAGGGACACTCTTGGAAAAAAGAAATCTGACTTTGACCTTACTTATAACATTTTCTCTTCTAGTGTTATCGGATTTAAATAAATAGCTTTCTATAACAGTGTAAATCATTATTTTAAATATAATTTCTGCATCTCTATTTACAAGTCAAGAATTTGTGGCTGACGTTGGAGATGCAGTAAAAAAAAAAAAGACGCCTATTCTTATTAGCTCTCCCGAGTCAGCAGAGAGGCTGGACATCCTTGCAGAGATTTACTTATTCTGGGATGGTTCACAAGAAGGGAAAATATTTTGGATGAATATATGCCTCCAATTCCACTGTCAACCCACTGTTATTTTAAAAATTCCTTTGCCCTGTTTGTATTACACAAGAAATGGACAGCCTGACAGAACGTGATGAGTATCTCACGAGGAAACACACATACAGGAAAAAGCAGCCACTTTGGTTTTTATTCTTATCTTTCCATAAATATGATCTCTGCAATCCATAATACATGGTGTTTGCTTACTTAGCTTATCACTCTTAGGGACATTGGACATGTAAGTTTTTGTAAGTCAAACTTCAATGGCGGTTCCACGAAAAAATAACATTTTCAATCTGCCATGGAAAAATACATTTAGCCACCCCCTCCAGATTCTAATTGCTAGAAAAGTTTATGTTTTGATTTGGGTACTCTATGTAATTCTACACAAATCAACTGTGTACTTTCATGTGCTGGGCCCTTTGCCAGGTGCTGGGAATACAAAGATATCAAACACGCAGTTCCTGTTCCCTTTAATTCACAGTGTGTAAGAGTGCATGCGCTCTGTTAGCTTTGATAATGCATTGAAAGATGTTAATAGGAGCAAAAGGACCACAGTGCTGAAGAAGGACAGAGAATGGAAGCATGATTAAAAATGTTTATTTCAGCTTCAGATATACATACATACGTACATACACACACACATATATATAATGTGTATGTATCTATCTGTCTGTCTGTCTGTCTATGTATCTATCATTCATTTATCCATCTATCTATTGATCGATCTATTAATCTGTCGATGTATCTATCTATCTATCCATCTATCATCTATCTATCTATCTATCTATCTATCTATCTATCTATCTATCTATCTATATCTGTCTGTCTGTCTATCATGTGTGTGTGTGTCTGGGTTTGTGCTTGTGCGTGCAGATACATATAGATCCCAGACAGCCGATCCTCTTGGAACTCGAGTTACAGACATTTGTGAGTCATTCCATCTGGGTTCTGGGAATCAAATTCAGGTCCTCTGCAAGAGCAGAAGAAGCTCTTAATCAATGAGCCACCTCTCCAAGCCCTGAAGCATCTTATATCCTAGGTGAAAGAGCAGGACTGGAGGAGAGCAACTCTTTATCCTGTTGCCATGACAGCATCCAGTGTCAGCTGTACCCGTGTGCACCACAGAGACCTGCTTCTCACATAGAATGGCTATCCATTCTCTACTTACCCTCCACCTTTTGTGAACTGCGTCTGCTGATAGCCTCCAGAGAAAGGTAGACAAAAGTCAAGTTGTGAAACTATTTCAAATATCTTTATTCCGCAGCCACGCTTGGTTAGTTTGTCGGAATATATTATTCTATATTGACATCTATTTTCTTTGGAGCAGTGAAGACATTTGCACGTGCAAGTGTGTTTTCTCATTTGTTGTAGACAAGTCCAAAGTTGTACCTTTAGCCTGTAAATCTGGGCATTTTTCCCCTTCTCCTCAAGCTTTCCATGTCCCTCTGATTGTTTGCTTGGTGGGTGTCTATTTTCATCCATTAGACTGAGTACTTCTTAGATACTTCACACCTCACTGGTGTGCTCAGGTCTTGTGTTACACCGAAGTAGATTATGGTGGACAGGAGGCTACTAGAGTCTCAAGTGAATGTAGGAATGTTAGGAACCCCACGCTACCAACTTTTGCCCGGCGATCTTGTTTGCTTCCAATTTCCAGGAAGATCTATACATGTTTTTATTTGGGTTCACTTAGTTATTTGGTTTCTCTAGACTTGTGAACTATAGGCTCAGTGTCCTTCGTTTATGGCTAGAGTCCACTAATGAGTGAGTACATATTCATCTTTTTGGGTCTGGGTTATCTCACTCAGGATAGTGTTTTCTATTTCTATCCATTTGCATGCAAAATTAAAGATATCATTTTTTTTTACCACCGAGTAGTACTCTAATGTGTATATATTCCACACTTTATCCATTCTTTCATTGAGGAGCATCTAGGTTGTTTCCAAATTCTGGCTACTCCAAATAGCGCTGCTATGAACATAGTTGAACAAATGCTTTTGTAGTATGATTGGGTATCTCTTGGATATATTCCCAAGAGTGGTATTGCTGGATCCTGAGGTAGGTTGATTCCCAATTTCCTGAGAAACTGCCACACTGATTGCCAAAGTGGTTGCACAAGTTTGCATTCCCACCAGCAATGGATGAGTGTTTTCTTACTCCACATCCTCTCCAGCATAGGCTATCATTGGTGTTTTTGATTTTAGCCATTCTGATGAAATCAGGTTTCTTTAAGGAAATGGATGATTCCCAGAGTGAAACAGTTAGGTGAAAATGGCGACTGTGACACCTTGCGCCAGCAAGCAAAGCAAAAAAAAAAAAAAAAAGCGCTGCCATTGGAACCAGCTTCAAGCAGTTTCCTCTGACTATTTTTGGAGCAGATTAAATATCTGTAAAGAATAAATGAATAATCACAAAAGACTTGCTAAATAAAATTTCATGAGTTCTGAAGGAAGAGAGAGAGGGAGAAGTAGAGAAAGGGAGAGAGAGCGAGAGAGAGAGAATAGGGGAGAGAGGAAATATGAATATATACCCGAATCTTATTCTGAAAAATGCTCATGTCTTCTCTGAAAGAACTGTTAAAATCACTTACCTGCTGGAATCACTGGATCTGGCAAAGATTATCAATAGGAGGCAAAAATCTTTGATGGGGAAGCTGATTGGGAAGAGGATATTCATTTAGTGCGTTCAATGTCACCCCAGAGAATATCTGTTAATAGCAAAGGGGAAAAAAAAAATCTTCCCTTTCCAATGGAGACAGCCCAGCCCTTAAGACTGTGATTAAAGCCAGGGTCACTGGCAAACAATCAAATAACTGCTAGTTAGCTACTCTGCTAAAGAGTCAGTGGGGGTAGGGTTCACGCCCAAAATTGTTGACTTAATCTAACCAGACTCTTATCGGGTCCTGCCTTTACAGGAGGGAGGAGGATTAAAAAAGAAAAGAAAAAGAAAGAAAGGAAGGAAGGAAGGAAGAAAGGAAGGAAGGAAAGAAAGAAGGAAGAAAGGAAGGGAGGGAGGAAGGAAGGAAGGAAGGAAGGAAGGAAGGAAGAAGGAAGAAAGGAAGGAAGGAAGGGAGGGAGGAAGAAATAAAGAACAAGACAAACGAAACCAGGAGGGGACAGCAGAAAAGTGACTCTGATTTCCACAGGAAAAGACAGTTCAAGTTTGAGAACCATTGAGGCATGCTTAGAATCGGGCACTCTTTTTATGAATACAAATAAAAGAGGTGGTTTTTGACTAAATATGGACACTGTGGTTGCTTGATTCCACTGATCTCTTTGGTTGCCGGCTGCACTAAACTCTCGACGGGTGTGTTTTCTCTTTTCAGTCAAAGTAAACTTGTCTCTAGTGTCTCTTTTGTCGATTTTTTAAAATAGAAGTCCTTTTCTATAATCCTAACTGTACCACTGTTGCATAGCTAGGGCACTTCGGACTTTAACAGATGATATTAGAGTCATATCATCTCTGAATGAAGCACCATAAGCATCGTAAGCTGAAGCAGAAGAGAGAAGCGTTTGAGTCATTCCTTGCTGATAGAGTGGATAGCATATTATCTTCAGGCTTCCTGGTATTAGAAAGGAAAGCCGTGGGTATGGCAGAACAGCTGCGCCCTGTTTCTGAGAGAGGAGAGCCTTCAGGCTCGTCCCTTTGGAGCTGTCTGCCTGGCAGCAGACTACCCTGCATTTTGCCACTGGTGACTCCACCCCTGGAGGCTCCTGAAATGCCCTCCAGTTTCCCCCCACTTTTCTTTTTTTTCTTTCTTTTTTTCTTTTTCCATTTCCTCCCACTTTTCAAACCGTACCATTTTCTCCTCTTATTGTTTGGCACAATTACTTCTGTTAGATAATAACTAGATTTTCTTGTACAGTTTGAAGAAGTCCATATATTTTCCACTTTGCTACTTTCTGGCAAACACTAGATAGACTGCCCGTCTAGCCTTTCTTTGTACTGCGTAGAATAGCTAGGCAACAGCTAGAATTAGAGAGTGGTAATTTTCTTGTGTTGGTGAATAGAGCACTTTATAACCCCATAATAACTTGCTCTTTTGATCTAGGCCAGTGCTTCTCAAGGTGTTGTTTCTGCATAAGACATTCTTGGAAACTGGTCAACAATGCAAGTTTGGGGATGCTATCAACCAACTTTCTTTGGGGATAAAAAGTTGGGAAGGAGTGTAGGCATCTAATTAAAAAAAAACACCCAGGTGATTTCTTTTTTAAAAAAATGATTTATTTTTATTTTATGTACATTGGTATTTTGACTACATGTGCATCTGTATGAGGGTATCAGACCTTCTGGAACTAAAGTTACAGACAGTTGTGAGCTGTCATGTGGGTGCTCAGGATTGAACTTGGGTCTGCTAAAAGAGAAGCCAGTGCTCTTAACCACTGAGCCATCTCTCCAGCCCCTCCAGGTGATTTCTTTTGCACATGAATATTTTGGAAACACTCTAAGCACCAGGATTTCCCCAATTCCTTTATTGAGTTTCTGAGGCCCATCATACACAGAATAGTAAAGAACCAGTCACGTAGGATGGTTGCAGAATGCCCAGAGAGAAGAGTTTCCAGAGAAAAACGTTACTGCCATTCTGGCTGGCTGTCTCCCCTTCTGCTGCGAGTCCCCACATTAAAGTGTGTAGTAAAAGACTGTGACATCAACCAATGGCAGGGACTGTGACATCAACCAATGGCAGGAGGATAAGCACGGCTCAGCTACAGAGAAGAACGGCATCTTCACCAGGTGGTGGTGGCGCACGCCTTTAATCCCAGCACTCTGGAGTCAGAGAGAGTCAGGTGGATCTCAATGAGTTCGAGGCTAGCTTGGTCTACAAAGTAAGTCCCAGGGCCACACAGAGAAACCCTGTCTCAAAAAACCAAACAAATGACTGGAAAGCTCAATGAGCCAGATCCAGAAAGAATAGCCTTGTGCACTCCTTTTAGGTGAGAATAAAAAGGTTTACTTGAAAGCAGGGATTACTAGGGACTGGAGAATCTGAAGAGTACAGCGGTTGGGGAAGGGTAGAAGAGTGGATGGGCATATATGGTCATATCACAGTGAGCCCAGCAACTTGTACAGCTAATATATATTAAAAGAGTGTGTGACTCACCGGAACAAAAGGAGGCCGAATTGACACGTATTTATAGAAAAGAAGAGCAGAACAGTAGCTCCTGGCATGAAGCCAGCATGTTTTTACACTCGACAGTATGAACAAAGGAAGCCTTCCATTTTCATATTCAGAAATAAAGAGTTAATAAAGAACATTGGAAAAGGCACAAGAGAGGGTAGAACGGAGCGAGATGATCTATTTCGAAGGGAAAACTTGTTATGCACCGTTCGCATAAACATTGCTATCTGCCCTTGGCCTGTTGACTCAGCTGGTTGGAATTCAAAGTCCCAGGCTGAGTTTCCTACAGGGAATGAAGAAATTATTCTTCTGCTGTGGGCACAGTGTGTGTTCTATATCATGACCTACTGTATCACTTCCAGACGGAACAGGCAGAAGGAAAATGATTGGGCATCATTTCTCATTCATCTCTATTTTTAGGCAATAAATAATAAAAAATGAGCAGCAAATAATAAATTTTCTACAGGTCTTCCTCCCCAAATGTTTTATTGGCAAAAAGTTTTTTTTTAAAAAAAAAAAATCTTGAATTGAATAAAGGACACAGTAATTTTTTCTTGTTGCATGTTTTTGAGACAAAGTCTCCTATAACCCAGGATGGCCTTGATCTTGCCATGTAGCTGAGGTTGATATTCATCTTCTAATCTCCCTGCCCCTGAAACATAGTTCCTTGAGGAAAGTTGATAGTGTACACTTGCACAAAGATGATAATCTTAACATAAAATAACTTGTGGAATGTTTCATTTGGTAAAATTGCTTCATTAAGTATTTATATCAACATATAAACATGTAACTCTCTTATACTGAACAGGTCTGGAAGACGCTTTTAAGACTTTGAGGGTAAATCTGTTAAATCCTTAAGAAGGAGATACAAATGAAATGTCCTTGAAAATACAGCAGGCCCGTCTCTAACACTAGGGACGTCTCTGCACCCTAACACTAGGGACGCTTCTGTGCACTAACACTAGGGACGTCTCTGTGCTTCCGTGAAGAACCTTTTCTGCCTCAGGCCCTTGCCCCAAGGTAAACCTTGAACATTAGGACCCATCTTTTGGCAGACTGCTTTGTCAAGATTCTGAACGTTGTTATTTTAAAAGGACACACGTCAGAATCGTCACAAACTGAGAAGTTTCCAGGAGATATACAAAGAGCTGAAGATCAGCAGAAATGGAGGCGTGTTCTCTTTATATCTCACCACGCTTCAATATGAAAAATGTCTCTTCCATCTCTTCAGTGAAATTCTCCAAAGATTGCAAAAACAACATAGCTGAAAAAACACTTTTTTTCTTCTAAAAAAAAAAGAGACACATGCAAATATATATGAATTTCTACAAGCTGACATCCAGCTACCTTGATCTTGAGCTACCTCTGTGAAAATACGTTTTACGTAGGGGGTGATGTCATTCAGTAGCCATTGTTGAGAGGTCGCACTATTACCGGGGTAGATAATTCTTGGGATCTATTTTCAAAACTGTATTTTAAAACATGGCGAATACCTCCTGAGTAAATTGGAAGCATGGGAATCATGGGCGAGGGTGAAAGGGGAGGGGGGAGAAAGGAAGGGGAGCGGTGAAAAATATATAGCTCAATAAAAAACAGTAAAAAAATAAAAATGGCAAACAATACATTGAGTAGAAAGACTTCATTTTTCTAGATAAGTAGCCAAAGGGGAAAAATTCTTTTCCTTTAAAGGGTTATAAGGCGCTTACAAAGAATGTGTTTGAAGAACGCTAAGAAAGAATATCTTTGTAGGGGTCCTAATCGTCAGGGCAATAGGAGGAAAAAGAAAAAATCAAACCACAGTGAATTAGTTTAGCAGATCATTACAGTATCTGCTCTATGAAACCCTGGGATCACAGAAGTAATACAAACAGCAAACAGCGTATATGTAGCATGGAGATCATTTCTAACCTGCAGGGATCATAGCTACTGATGGACGTAACAGTCCTCAGCTCAGCCCAGAAATTTATGTGAGCCCCACGTTTCTCCATTTTTTTTTTGTTTATAGAATCTCCCAATCTAGATTTTTTTTTAACAGAAAAGCATCAAATTATCGAATCTTGGGAAATTCTTGAAGACACTGTTTGTCAATTCAAATAATACATCTGCAGGATGGGATTTACCCTGGCTCCTCCCAGTGGCTCTTTTCCATTTGTGATTGCGATTGCACATCACCTGTCTCGGCCACATAAAATGCTGAAGTGCTAGACATAGATCATCGTGTGAACTGTATCAAAATGAGAGGAAACACTCACTACTATTCAACGCTTGGTGAACAAATGAACAAAATATGCATTTTATGGGGCGAAGGCCACCCTAGTGCCCTCCCCCACTGGCATGGGACATGTGAACCTGTTTCTACGAGATGAATGAGATAGGAATGTTAATTTTACTGATTCAACACCCAGTGAATCAGTGGTAAGAATCTCAGTCTCTCTGTCTCTGTCTCTGTCCCCCCCTCTCTCACACACACTGGGTAACATAAATCGATAGAAATCACTGTGTACTTGTCTATATGAAAGTCCAGAGTCCATAACCTTATAGATTAGCTCTATATAGTTTCAATCTAGTATTTATGCCTAGTAAACAGTAAGTGGTTTCCAGGGCTTAATAGATGATGCCATTCGAAAGTGACAGAAATTATGCCTATATGACTCTTATCTTTACTAAGGTCCTACCACGTGAAAATCCAATACCGGTCATCGGTAGACATAAGTAGCCTTTGTTGTGTATGAATGAGCTTGTTTTAATGAGTTATAGAAATTCAGGTTGAGGAAAAGATAACAAATTGTTTTAGTTTTTTCAAAATGTGTGCACTGTTAGAGTATGTGTCTGTTTGCGGTAGGTGTACGTGAATACGGCGGAGGGCAGAGGAAAGCTATCAAGAACTCAAGAGTTGAGTTGGCCACCTCCTTACCCTGTGGCTCCAGAGACTGAACTCTGGTTGGCAGATTTGCATGGCTAACCACAGGCGTTTGTACACTCGGAAACATCTGCATGGCTAACCACAGGCGTTTGTACACTCGGAAACATCTGTCCAGCCCACGTTTTACTTTTCTAGGTTGGTGTTTAGAACTGTCACCCTCTCAGTTGACACCAGTTCAACGTGTTAGATGTTGTGAATTTTTGCAGGATTTTCTTCTGTGTTTACTCAACTGCAGGCTTGTGCATTTGTATGTCTCTTCTGTGTGGCTGCCTCCAGAGGCCAGAGGTGGGTGTCAGATACCCGAGAGCTGGAGCCACAGGCGGTTGTGAGCCACTGACATGTGCAATGGGTAACAGCCTTGGGTCCTCTTGAAGAGCAGCAAGCACCATTAACCACAGAGCCATCCTTCCAGCTCCTCAAGTAATCTTTGAAAATTTAAGTGTAACACACTCACAGAAACATACATGCATGCTAAATTAATGAATAGATTTCTTTTGTTGAGAAAATTGTGCGTTGTTTTAAAAAGTCCAGACTTAATGTCTTATTGTATATACATGTATATGTGTGTATGTGTTTGTATGTGCATGTGTATATGTAGGTGTATGTGTATCCATAGACGTATGTGGTCAGAGGTTGATGTTGGGTATTTTTTTTTTTTTTAAATCATTCTCCTTATGAAGTAAGGAAGGGTCTCTTACTTGAAACTAGAGCTCGCTCAGCTCACGTGACTAGCCTTGATAGTCCTCTTGCTTTAGGGATTTCCGGTTTATGACTCCCAAGGGTGGGGATTATAGGTGGGTTACCAAGCGCTTTACTTACTGAGCCATTTCCCTAGCCCCCAAGGCTTAAAGTCTTTTTGAAATGATTTGGCTGCTTTGATGTATTTGCCTATTTACAAAATATCCCTATTTTGTACATTTAATGTTTTTTAATCCTTCCTGATCCCACATCTGATTGAACTTCAGATCACTCATTTCTGCAAAGTATATGTCACCTACACTCTTTATTAACACAGTATCAAGGGTCTAAGCCAAGTGTCCAGGATTACTTCTAAAGTATTCACCGGAATTATTAGATGAACATCCTTTGGTATGACACCTTGTGAAAATAAAGATATCACCTGAAAGGGGTATTAGTCGTAGTATCTAAAAATATATAGACAACATTGTTGTTTTCACCTTTTTAAGGTGATAAAACTAACTTTCAAATGAACTTTCTTGCAAAGAAGGGTAAAGAGGTGGCACATTAAATTCTCATTAAAGCTGGAATCTGTCAGAGACTCAAGTAAGCAACTTTACTTTAGTGTATACACCTATAATCACATTATGTAATGTCTCTTGTCTGAATAGCTAAAGCAGGTCATATATCACAATCAAAACAGTGGTAAACAAGCATGGTAACCTAGAAACGTGATTAAAAATTGCATTATGTTACATAATCAAAACACTTAAGTAGCTGAACTGAAATGGTCGCATGTGAGTGAGCCTATCAGTCTTATAAGAAAGTTTGCTGCTTGCCTGTGGCAAGAATGCTGGGCTGCTAACTTGGAACTTGTGTTTGATTACTTCCACAGGTTAGACTGTTATGATAGTGTCCCCCTGATACCCAGAGATCCTCTGGATCGTCTCCAGCATGATGGGATAAAGGAAGTTCTCTAATTACAGTGGAGGGAAGACCGCCCGAGTTTGGAATGCTTTCTTTCATCTTTGAATATATAATATGCACATTACAGAACCACAGCCCATTGCATGGGCAAACTGCTGATGAATGCGTATCGTGGACTCAGCAAAAGCATCCTAATAAAGCACAGTGTTCTTGCTGAGCGTGGCGACAAATGCCTATAATCTTAACTTCTGGGAAGCTGAGGCAGGAGGATCTTGAGTTCGAGACTAGCCTGGGCTACAGAGCCAAAGCTGTTTCAGAAATAAGAAGTTCCTCTACCGCATTTCTAATTTGCTATCTCCTGCATTTATATCTGATTCAGAAAAAGTCTGAACTATTGTACCGTACATGCCAAAGTCCCAATGTGAGAGGCAGGAAGTGATGTTTGGAGCATGGCATGTGATTCACCGGGGACTGGAAGGAGTCACCAGGTCTCATTATGCTGAGTACATAAGACGGCAGAAGTGCTGTCTGACTGGGTCACTATCTAGTCAGTGGGGCAAGCAATATTCCAGTATGATGTTGGAATATTACGGGAAACGTTGTGGAATGCTACGGGAAGACAGAGTTGCATAGACTGTGGGTCTTAGAACTGTGCATCCCCATAGGGGGAATTCCAGAAAGGACAAATGAAGGACTCCACGCAAAGGTGATGAAAGCCTGGATCCTGCCAACAGCTTGAGGGAAGGGGAAGGAGCCCGGCAATGTGTAGGATGTATAATAGGCAAGATTAGGTCATTGGGTAGATAAGAGGCAGGAGTGGATGGAACGCACATCCATGACATACACACATACACAGAAGAGAGAGATTTCTGACTTCATTGGAGGTACTGCTTATCTTCACTCGTGAGAAAATAATAAAATGGTGTGAGCAGAGGAAGGTGGGGAGCGACGTGTGATCCTGAAGGTCAAGTGTCCCTGGGGTACCTTTGCAGCTGTATCCATACAACTTTAAAATATTTGCTCTATCTGTATGGAACCGGGAGGCATAGCCCCAGTTTCTTTGTGTGTGTGAAAGTCAGAAGGAAAGAAGGAAAGATTTTCAGTTTTTCTCCCTTCACCTGGTTTATGAGGCAAGGTCTTTTTTGTTATTTATGGGCACTTGATACAAATGCCCCCAAAGTGGATTCTCTTGTCTGGATCTCTCATCCTGCGCTGCGCTGGGAGTGTCCTGGGGTTGGGATTTACCAATACCACATCTGGCTTTTGTAACACAGGTTTTAGGGTTTGAACTCACGGTTGCCCAGTAGGTGTTTTACCCACTGAGCCGCCTTGCTGGCCTCCATCGAAGAGTTTAATAGAGTCTGAACTTCGATGACAGGCACAGTGCCGTTTATAGACGGCGAACGTGTCCCTGGGACTGTTCTCGGAAGCCCTGCACCTAACATCTTAAATACTCCTACACTCTCTGATTCAGCTTCGAATGCTACCCCGTCCTCGATTTCACCAAAACCAATTATGTTTGCACTCAGGGAAGTATATGAGAACTTACTCACACACAGCCTGGAAGCTGGAGCTGTTTTGATGTCTCCTTGCTTGCTTCAGTAACAGCTCCTACTATGTTGGCTAAGGCTGAGTCACGTTCCTTAGTTACCCTTAGTTGCCCAAACTCTCCTACGTTGCCTGCTATCAGAGCTCCGAGATTTCATGCCTAGGACTTGCTGGGAGGTGATCTGAGTCAGCCAAGCCCTGTCGAGCCTGGGCTACTACGTCTTTGTGATGAACGTCTACCGTCTATCCATCACCGAGCTCACACTCCTTCTAGGAAATTTCCTTAATGCGTTTCCCTTTGGTGGTTCCCTTCTTCTCCCTGAGCTCTGCTGGTTAGGGTGAAGCAGGCACCACTCCACCCTCCAGGAGGATGGACAGTCAGTTTTTCACACGCTCTCAAAATCTCAACTCCAGCTAGGGACTCACAAATGACGTCATTCAAGTAGAAACCTTGTAGAATGCAGTATGCTTCATGTACTTTGAAAAATTCCTCCTTTTTCCCGTCCCTGCTCCCTTTTCTTGTGACTGCAAAAGTAAGCAGCTTGGGTAGGTGACAGCAACCTGAAAATGAAGTCATCTGCAGGAAAAGACAGAGAGACCACATCTTCCCTGTGTATTTAAATCACTGGGATTTTTCAAGTTGAGTTGTTTTGGTATAAGAATTATTTCTAGTTCTTGTTGTCCTTTTACTGAAAAAAAAAAAAGCCAGCTAAGGTTGATTCACTATTCACTCAGTTAAATAATTACCAAGGAAGTATACAATGTCAAGACTAGTGAGGTGTGGCTATGGCAAAGTATGTATTAGAGGCAAAGGTCTTTTGCCCTTGTGGCTTTCACATTGATTGGAAGACATCCTTGGATTTCTTTAATATTACTTAATGCCTGCCAGGACTTTGCTCTGTCCTCAGTGACAGATACTCCTGACTCTGGGTTTTGCTTGCCAGGTGATTCACCGCATCTCCAGCACTGAGCATGCATCCTCCTTTCCTCCCTGCGCGAAGAGCCTTACATTTTATAGGTATCAGTTTTGTGGACAAGTTCATTCAAGTATCTCACTAGATTGGGAATCGCGGCCACCGCTGGTGTTTCCCCAGCTGTCTGATCTCCGTTAGCGCAGACCTTATTCTAGGCTGTTGATGAGTACATTTATTAATTAGTGCTCATGCTTTGTTTGCTGTGCTGATTTTCAAATGTCATAGAATAGGAACGGAGGGGAAAAAATTTAAAGTCAGATGGTGAGAAGGAATGTGGGGGCTGTGGAGAGTTACTGAGAGATGAGTACACATTTGCTCACAAGCACTGTTTACGCAGCAGTGTTTCCGAGGCACTGATCAGAGAGAATGATGCTGGTCCCAGCTAGCATAGCAATCTTTTACCTTCCTTCTTACTTTTCCTCCTTTATTCGGTTGAAATATGCATTAAGTTGCTATTTGGAACTGTTTTCGAGGTTGAACTACAGCATTCAATCCACTACATACTCGTCTTTATGCAACTGGTGTTCTATGGGAATACATTCTAAATACATGGAGTTTAGAGCCTGCATGTAAAATCTCATCTCGAACTTCGCAGTTCAATAAGCAGATCAAAGGATGAGGGGTGGGCACGGTTATGTCACTTGTCCGAAAGCAGAAAAAGGGCGGAGAGAAGATCCAATGTGTTTGATGCTGGATTCCTTGTGAGTAGCAGAAAAATATTGAGTAGGTGGGAGGCACACAGTGTTCAGAGTGAACCAGTGGGGTAGCATCTGGTAAAAGATACTTGAAATGCAAGTTGAGTACATTCCGAAATAGAATGCTGGGAGCTGTAAAAATGCTGGGAACTGTAAAAAGAACTCAGGCAGTTTTCAAGTGAGATGAAGATAATAAAGAAAAAAAAAGAAGAGAAAAGAAAACAAACCAACAAACTATAGACCAGGGCCTGGGGAGATGGGTCAGTCGTGTGAACTACTGGTTACTTTTAAAAAGGACCCAGGGTGGATCCCCAACACCCACAGGGTGGCTCTCAAGACACTCATGACTACATTTCCGGGGAGTCTGGTGTTTTCCTCTAAGCTCTGCTGGCACCAAGCAGACACATGGTGCGCTCACACATGCGAACAGATAGTCTTTCATACACATGAGATAAGGAAATACATTAAGAAAGATACTTTCAAAGGTTTGAGTTTTCACTTAGCTAATGTTGTGATAGTGTTTTGAGAGAGATTTTTAAAAGGCCACTACTCTCCCAAAAGTATTTTATGCCTTTTGATAAGGGGAACGTAAAGATGATCAATGTATACATATGCACACACACATATAAATACACATGCATTGATACATACAAACATACACGTGCATGTTCTATAAACTACCCTTTTTTTCAACATAGGGGGAATCAGTGGGATGATGCTATCAGGTCCATTTCATCTTTAGCAAAGCCCTGGATTACTTGTCAAAAACACTCACTGATGATTCTGTCTCATCGGGACTTTTAAATTTGGAAGTCTAATTGGAATTTCTTACTCTCTGTTTTCAGAAGACTTTCTAATAGTACTCAGACTCTGTAATATCTGCCGTTGCTTATGGATTTCTGTTGCAGATTTCTTGTTGTAGTTAGACAGGAAATCATTCAGCCATGCTCTTGACAGCCTTCCTTCACCAGTCAGATGTCTTCCTATTCTAATCTGGCCGTACAAATGGTGTGTTTCTATTGAAGTTGCAGTCTTCAACCGGAGGTAGGAAAGTGTGTTGAAGCTAAGGGATCACAACAGGGGTTTTAGAGTTAATCTCATTCTTTTCCTGACAATGTCTTATGTAGCTTTACTGTAAACTCACGGTGTAGGCAAAGATGACCATCGTATAGATGGTCCTTCTGTCTCTACTCTCTGAGTGCTGACATTACAGGTGTGTACCTCCACACCCAGGTGCTTCATTAACCTTGGTTTTTAGTCTCCTTGGCGTTTGTTAGCCTACCAAGAATTTTCTTTCAGATCATCCAATATCTGTCAAGAGGACCTAATCTATACTAGTAGATATTTCTGCCAGGTCCTTAATCTATATTCTAGTTGTATGTTAGGCCAAAACCTCAGCCACATAATGGTTGCATCTGCCATTATACTGATCAGGACTCTTTCAGTTGCAACAGAAATGATTCAAATCATTTTGATTTAAAAAGGGGATTGGTTCAGATAACTAAACAATCTAGCAGGTAAGTTTCCAGGTATTATATAATAATCACGAAAGATTTGTCTCTATAAAAGCTGGAGGTGAGAAAGGGGTTGGCTAGCTTGCTTTAGTAAAACCCTGACCTCTCCTCCCCTAAAAAAAACTGGGGAAAGAAAGAGTATGGTTGGCTTACATTGCTAGTTCACAACCCATCACTGAGTGAAGTCAGGCCAGGAACCGAAGCAGAAAACACGGAAGACCACTACTTACAGGGTATCTCTTTCTCTCAGACAGCCCAGGACTATTAGTTTAGGGATGGTGATGCCCACAGGAAGTTGGGTCCTCTCATATCAATCATCAGTCAAGCCCTCTCTCACAGGCATGGCCACAAGTTATTCTGATGGGGACAATATTCTTCAGCTGAGGTTTCTATAACAAATCTTTTTCTGTCCTGCCAGCCAGTTCCCCCAAAATAACAGGGAGATTTCTTACTAATTATGAAAGATTGGCCTACAGCTTAGGCTTGTTCCTAAGTAGTTAGCTCTTATAACTTAAATGGACCCAGTTATATTAATCCATTTTCTATCATGTGGTGTTACCTCTCTTCCATCTTGTACCTCCTATTTCCTCTTTGCATCTCCTGGCTTTTCCTGTGTGCCTAGATTCCTCCTCTTCTTCCTTTTTTTCCCCTGGAAATCCCACCTATACCTCCTACATAGCTATTGGCCATTCAGCTTTTTATCACGCCAATCACAGCAATACACCTTCACACAGTGTACAAATATCCCACAACAACTTCCTGCTTCCCAGGGGGTTCTAAGTGGTGTTCAGTTAACCACAAAAACTAACCAGGACTGTGGGGACGAACTAGGCCCCAGGAGGCCTGGACTAGCTGAGGTGAGGCTGAAGAACTGGCTACCAGGAACATCATTTGGGGTTCTGTCCAAGCCGTCGCACAGGGCTGAAGAGAGGACGGTCGAATTTAAAGCCAAATAAAGCAGACGGAGAGTCACCAAAAAGAAGAGGTTGCAAGTCAGGGTCTTGATTAGTGCATAGGAAGATTCTGAAGGCCCACACCAGATACTTGCAATTTAGTGAACTCAGGCACTGGAAGGAGAAGCAAGACCGCTGATTTGCGGGCTCGGTGTCACATGACCTTCGGAGTTTCCACCGCACTTGCCATTGTTGATATCTGGAAGCGCCTAGCTTCCTGTCCACCCCTCTCCCTCCCCCCCCCCCCCCGCTACTTGTTTTATTTTCTAATTCATTTACTTATTCATATATGTATATGTATAGGTACACATGTGCCACAGCCTGCGTGAGGAAGTCCGAGGATAACTTGAGAGAGGCTGTTCTCTCCTTCTACCATGTTAGGTCCTGGGTGCTGATTGAACTCAGGGTGTTAGGCTTGGTGATGAGTACATTCACCCACTGAGCCACATCCCTGGCCCTGAGATCCATTCCTTTACTCAATAGCTATTTCCTAATGCCCACTACGCATTGCTTGAGGTGCTGGAGAAGCAGCAAGCCAAAGGAAATTTCAGCCCCAGGGAGCTTTGTATTCTGCTGGAGAGAGCAAAGTTTAGGGAAATGATGAGCGTTAGCCTTAGGGATATTGAGAAGCATCATGAAAGGGAGCTAGGGCAGGGTATGGAGAGTGGGAAAGTTTTGTTTTGATTATTCTTTAATTTTTTTCCCCATGCAATACATTTGATCATATTTCCTCCCCATCAACACCAACTCCTCCCAGACCTTTCTCACCTTCCTACCCATCCAACTTTGTGCTCTCCCCCCTCCAAAAACCACCAAAAATGAAAATCAAAGCAAAAAACCAATAGCAACAACAAATCCCAGTGGGAAAAAGTAATACCAAAGCAAAACAAAGTACATACAAAACCATGAAGTTCATTTTGTGTTGGCCAACTACTCCTTGGCATGGGGCCTGCCCTGGAGTGTGGTTGTATTTCCCAACAGGCACCACTTGCAAACAGTTCTTTGGTTAGGGGTGGGACTTTGTGTCCACTTCTCCTTCTCAGCGCTGAGATAGTGTTGAGTTTGACCCATGCCTGTCTCCTGTGTGCTTCCACAGCCTCTGTGAGTTCATATGTGTATCAGATCTGTTATATCCAGAAGACGCTCTTTCTTTGGGGTCATTCACTACTTCTGGCTTTTCCAGTTTTTCTTCCCTCTTCATCATAGATTCCCGAGTCATGAGGGGCAGGGAGTAGAGCATCTGGAATAGAGCAAGGCTCCGAATGAACCCATGTGGAAAGCTTGAGAAGAAGCTTTGCATGCTTAGGGAATCTGTATGTGCACGCCTAGGGAACCTGTATGTGCACGCCTAGGGAATCTGTATGTGCACGCCTTGGAAACCTGTATGTGCACGCCTAGGGAATCTGTATGTGCACGCCTTGGAAACCTGTATGTGCACGCCTAGGGAATCTGTATTGCACACCTAGGGAATCTGTATTGCACACCTAGGGAATCTGTATGTGCACGCCTAGGGAATCTGTATGTGCACGCCTAGGGAACCTGTATGTGCACGCCTAGGGAATCTGTATGTGCACGCCTTGGAAACCTGTATGTGCACGCCTAGGGAATCTGTATGTGCACGCCTAGGGAATCTGTATTGCACACCTAGGGAACCTGTATGTGCACGCCTAGGGAACCTGTATTGCACACCTAGGGAACCTGTATGTGCACGCCTAGGGAACCTGTATTGCACACCTAGGGAACCTGTATGTGCACGCCTAGGGAATCTGTATGTGCATGTCTAGGGAACCTGTATGTGCAGGCCTAGGGAACCTGTATTGCACACCTAGGGAATCTGTATTGCACACCTAGGGAACCTGTATGTGCACGCCTAGGGAATCTGTATTGCACACCTAGGGAACCTGTATGTGCACGCCTAGGGAACCTGTATTGCACACCTAGGGAACCTGTATGTGCACGCCTAGGGAATCTGTATGTGCATGTCTAGGGAACCTGTATGTGCAGGCCTAGGGAACCTGTATTGCACACCTAGGGAATCTGTATGTGCAAGCCTAGGGAACCTGTATGTGCACGCCTAGGGAATCTGTATTGCACACCTAGGGAATCTGTATGTGCAAGCCTAGGGAATTTGTATTGCACACCTAGGGAATATCTGTACGTGCAGCCCGAGTATGCTGCATGTGTCTGGGGTCCACGGGAGGAGGTCAGTGGCACAAGGAAGAGAAAGACTGCAGGAGGGCCCCAGGGGAAGGATCTTCCATCTCTCACATGGGGCCCTGCATCAGACGATAATTGCTTCTGATCCTTCTGAAACACCAGCTCTTTGTGTCCAAGGTCCAGAGGGTAGAAACGGAATGAATCAGAGATAGGGCTCAGAGAGCCCAGGGTGAGTAAGGCAGAGATAACCGGGCTCAGGCCCTGGCCACACTGAATCCCAGAGGGCCGCCACACCCCGTTCGTATTCATCTCTGTCTTCTAGCTGCAGTCTGAGTGGAGTGGGAGTGTGGGGTCTTGCACCCTCCCTGTGAGAATTCCCTTCAGATCTCTCTGCACTCTCTGCCGGGATGAAGAACACGGAAGACTGGCACACAGGGGTATGAGGTCAGAGAACTCTGAAGCTGATACTGTGTTTAAAAGGAATGTCCACGCTTTCCCCTCCCCTTAAGGTATCAGGGGACCTTTCTTCCAGCGGAAAGACTGACATGCAATGATGCTTTCCAGATTTGGTCTTCATTTGAACTCTAATTATGTTAGGTTGTATACAGAAGACACTGTGTAGTGACATCTACACGTGTCTTTATTATGCACCTTAAAGTAATTTTTTTTCTGAAAAAAATCACTATTTACTTTAAATAATGGGGCTGATAGTTGATTTTTTTTCTTCTACACTTTCATTGTTGAATGGAAATGTATTCCTGTCAGTGTTTTTCTGTGTCCTGGGACTTGCTCTGTACACAAGCAGGCTGGGCTTAAACTCACAGAGATCAGCCTACCTCTGCCTCTCAAAGGCTGGAAGTAAAGGCGTGCCCCACCGCTGCTCAGCTGGCATAATAATTCTATATGAAAAACATGGGATAATCGAAAGTGAGAAAGTGAATGCCCGTACTTAGATTTGTGGTTTGTAGAAAAGAAGACTAGGGTAGAGTAAAACTAAACCAAGTATTTTGAGAACTTCTTTGAAGAACATTCTTTGAGCATTCTTTGCAATTAATACTGATTTTTTTTTAAAAAAACATGAAATTGAAAAAGTTTTACTCGAGTTTGAAGTTTGTCGTTTAAACTATACAAAACATTGAAATAAGTTTTTCTTTCTTTTTAACTATTGGTCCTCTTTATTTTTTAACACATTGTGATTATGCCTTGCATGATATGTATCCTTGTTATGGGAGAAATACTACATGTTGGGTTATACACTTTGGGAGAGTTGGCTCATCATCTCTTTTATATATTGATGCCCATGTCTCTACTTCTAAAGAATTAGTTATGGTCTTGAGACCCAGCAAACTTACACACAAATGTGTGCAACCAAAATAAAACGTTTTCTTTCTCTTTTTTTTTTTAAATTTTTTTATGGTTTATTTAACTTTATTTTATGTGCATTGGTGTGAAGGTGTCAGATCCCCTGGAACTGGATCTTCAGACAGTTGTGAGCTGCCATGTGGGTGCTGGGAATTGAACCCGGGTCCTCGGGAAGAACAGTCAGTTCTCTTAACCGCTGAGCCACCTCTCCAGCCCTTTCTCTTTTTTTTTTTTTGTCTCCTTTATTTTTCCATCCTATTTCATGTCCATGTGTTTAATTAAAATACATGGTCTTGACCCATTGAGATGGTTTTATAACCCATTTGAAGGTTGCAGTCCACATGTAGAAAAGGAAACACAATTTTGGGAAAAAAAATTGGCTCTTTTGGATTGAGAACTAAACCATAAGCTCTTAACCAGTGAGGAGATGCATGTGGCTGCAGAGGTGGGGCTGGAGATTACCTGGGGGTCTTATTCCTGGGCTAGGGGTTTGCTCTCTTACATCTTAGATTTCTAGGCATGGAGACTATGTGTAGCTGTCTTGAGACCGGCCACAGAGGTCATTTGTTTCCTGCTATGCCTTCAGCCCTGTGCCACTAATTAACTACGTCACCCAGCAGAACTAGCGAAGTCGTAAGTTCTTGAAGCACCTGTTATCTATTCGCACAAAGATTTGCTGTAGCTTTTATAAGTCTAAGTCTTGGTAACTATGGAGAAGGGAAAATTAAGCGAGAGCAAAGTTCCTTTCTGCAATTACACCCGAGACTCAATCATTCATCCAAAGGTCACTGCAAAGGCTTTATGGGCTATGAAGTTTCCAGTCTGGCCCAGTGTATTGAAGTCAACACGCATTGCCCAGAAATTAATTATCAGAACATCTATTGCTGAAATCTCTCAGAAGACATACTCCGTTTTAAAACCCAGTTTGCATTAGACAATAGGAATGTGTTGAAGCAGTTAACTGCATCGGCTGTCCAATTTCTGACCTTGTCTCTCGGCTCCCTTCGCCTTGGGAGGATGGGACCAAATCTACAGCTCAGAGTGTTCCCATTTCTCTGATAAGGGCATATGCAAGTCTAACTCCTGGCTGTCCCCCCCCTTTTTTTGTTGCATTACCATGATACCAAATATTCTACTCTTCTGTTTTTTTTTTTCAGAGGCTGAGGATGAAGGGACCCCAGTGTGTCGGTCCTCATGTCCCGGATCCATCTCTGATCAATGCTCCGCATCTTTCTCTTCTGCAACCTCCTGAAACTTATCTGAAAGATTCCCAAGGGGCTTGAGCCTAATTATTTCTAAACGTCCAAGTCTAATATGGTATCTTGTTCTGGAAATGGTTCTGAGCCACTATGTTCATCTGAAAACTTCAGTCATTTTCATGGCTGCATTTTGTGTGTGAAAGAGTCAGAGACTGATTGACAGAATAGAAGTGTGTACCTTCCTAGCTGCTTTAAGTGACAAAAGTGGGAAGCATGGATCTAGGTTTTCAAAATTTAACACAAAATAGTATCAGGTATTCTAGTTCAAGAGGATTTAGTGTGAACACGGAAGCTTTCATTTTGGTGAGAACAATTTTTGGTGTAATCAAGTAACTGCACATCTCTTAATATGTATACTTTATCTACACCATGAAATGGTTTATTAAAGACCAAAACATAAGAAAGAAAGAGAGAGAGAGAGAGAGAGAGAGAGAGAGAGAGAGAGAGAAAGAGAGAGAGGGAAAGAAAGAAAGAAACAGAGAAAGAAAGAAAGAGAGGGAAAGAAAGAAAGAGAGAGAGAAAGAGAGAGGGAAAGAAAGAAAGAAAGAGGGAAAGAGGGAAAGAGAGGAAGGAAGATGGAAGATGCTTTATACTTTCTGAGTAAGTTCTCTACCCAAGTAATCTGAATACTATTATTCACTTGGGACTTTTATTTTAAAGCAGTTAGAAATCAATTTAACTAATATTGTCACATGAAAAAAACACTCCGAGAAAAAAAAGCAGGAGAAAATAGGAGGTTGTTTTTCCTTCTTGTTTTCATAATTTCTTTTCTTTTTTAAAGAAAACAATCTATATTTTTTCATTTTACATACCAAATCCAGTTTCCTCTCCCTCTCCTCCTTCCATTCCTTCCACCCATTCCAATCTCTACCCCCCATCCACTCTCAGAGAGGGTAAGGCACATTGCCTTGGGGAAGGTTCAAGGACCTCCCTACTATATCTAGGCTGAGCAAGGTATCCATGGAAAAAGAATAGGTTCCCAGAAGGCCAGTACAAGCAGTAGGGATAAATCCTGGTGCCACTGCCAGTGGCCCCACAGTCTGCCCCAGCCACACAACTGTCACCCACATTCCGAGGGTCTAGTTTCGTCCCGTGCTGGTTCCTTCCCTCTCTGGCTGGAGTTAGTGAGCTTCCATTAGCTCAGGTAGACTGTTTCATTGGGTGTATCATCATGGTCTTGACCTCTTTGCTCATATTCTCACTCCTCCCACTCTTCAGCTGGACTTTGGGAGCTCAGCCCAATGTAGTACATTTGGAGTCTGATACTTCAAACTACTTGTGTGAGCAATTTAGGTACTGGAGAATAGAAACATGCTGTTTCCAATTCTCTGGAAGGACGAACGCCATCGAAAGTTCTACAAAGAGTCCTTTGTGAGAGTGATGACAATACTGGGTCCTTCTTTACAGAAGACAGTTTCTGAACAGACAATATCACATGACCTGATGAAATAATTAATTAATGCACTGCCATTAATCTCGATGTTCTGTGTGATGCCTTTGATGTTGTGTAGTGAAGTTGGTATTTACAACATAGCCTGCAGCACACTGAGCCTGCTGTTCGTCATCCGATAGCTACTCTCCACTTCTTCCTGTGTTGCAATTTGCGGCGACTGATCAACAAGTGACATTTCCTAGACTGTGGGTTTCATGAGTAGACTATGAAAACCTAAAGGTTCTGCCCAGGTCCTCGGAGGATGAGGTACATCGTTTTCTACATCTCTTCTACCTAGCAAGTGGATGTGATGTTGAACCATCTTTGATAAGGGTAGTGACCTTCTAGGCCAGCATAGGAATAAGGTGGTAGAGTCCCATGATGGAGCATCTAGATCAGCCCACTTCCACTTTAACTGGGATTGTAATATACACACACTAGAGTTATTTGGGATGTCTTTGGTTTTCAGAGACAAGGTTTCTCTGTATAGCTCTGGCTATCCTGGAACTCACTCTGTAGAGGCCTCGAATTTACAGAGATCTGCCTGCCTCTGTCTCCCAGAGTGCTGGGATTTAAGGCATTCATCACCACCACCCATCTGGGATCTCAATATAGAAACTGAACTTGCGTACTAAAGCATAGATTTTGGTAGGAGTCAGGAAGTGGGCAAGAGAGCATCATTATAGTTATCTGGAAAGCCACCTGTTATAATAATATAGTGAAGAATTGCTCTCCACAGTGACCGGGAAAGCAAGTAAATGCTGATGGCTCAGGGGCAAAACTCAAATGTTAAAGAAAATGGTGGGACATTTTAGCTGGCGCTTTCTCCGCTGAGCTTTTCAAAACTGACAAGGGTCAGAGGGACTCCTTGCAAAGATGGAAGACACCATTTTCCTAAGAGAAGTGATGTCTATCAACGGCTAGCAATTGACGTTGGTAAAGCCAGTAATTCCAGGTCTTTGGAGAGTTGAGAGAAGCAATCAATTCTTCAGGCCAAAGTCAAGTCATGACAAAATACAGCTGGAAGCAATGAGGATGATAATATTGTTCAACTTCCTTATTAACTTTTACTAACCCCTTTGCAAGTACACACATACACCCACATACATGCACACACTAATAATAATAATAGTAACAATAATAATGATGATGATGCTTTAAAGGCATGTTCAGAAAGTTATAAGGTTTTTCCTCATTGGAACCATATAAGGAAGACACGCCTTCTTACCATACAAATGTAGCTTTAGGTAAATTCATCTACCCAAAGATTTTCAAAATAAAGGATCCCCGGGTTCCATGATTTCTCAGCCAGTCCACGAACACATAAAATCTGAATGGATCCCATTGAAAGGTTTGTTCATTCTTATTCTTTCTACAAGCTAGTAGTAATTTCTCTATGGGCTTGTGCTTCTTCTTCCCTGCTTATACGTCCACTCCTGCCGTTCCCACCTAACTTCAGAAGGTCAAAGGTCTCTGCTCCAGCTCTCTCATACAGCACATTCATTATTCTTTAGAATACCTGCAGTAATTGGAGATTCGTAATAATGCTAACTAGACGACTTGTAATAAAATCGACCACAGTAGCCAGAGGGAAGAATCCTTTAACTGCAATTTATATGAATTATTCTAGTGCAGACAAACACAGTCGTATCATAGAGGTGGCCAGCATAATGCTGAAAGCACAAAATTGTTATTACCTCAAAGTAAAGGAGCTGCAGAAGAAATTTGAACTTAAGGAGCAAAAGGGCCGACTGAGGAAACTTTGGTCGCATGTTAAAGAATGCATACTAATTGTGTCAAATCGCTGTTATTTACGTGTCTCATGATAGATTTGAAAGAGATATACTGTCTTATTTTTGAAATGTACCACATGTTTCTGGGTTTTGCTTTTGTGATGTTAGAGATTGAACCTTTATCAGGTCAGGTGAGGACTCCAAGGCTGAGCTACATCTGCAGCCTCTCAATAAGGTAAAATTGTATCCTTTTTGGAGTCTTAGAAAAGGGTAATACTGGAAGAAGCATTGGTCACAATTTAAATGTTACTAGAAAGCTACAGAGAGGGACAACATGCCATTTTTACTTTTTTTTTTTTTGAGGTAAGCTCTCTTTATGCAGTACTGGTTGTCCCAGAACTCACTGTGGACCAGGCTGGCCATGAATTCAGAGACTCACCTGCCTCTGCCTCCCAAATGCTGGGATTAAAGGTGTGTACCACCTGTGACTGACACCTTCTTTTAAACTTAAATGTTCTTAAGTTAGCACACAAAAATGACTTTAGTTACAATATTTTCATGCACGTACACTCTGCCTTGTTTATATTTAATCTCTATTATTTCCAATCTTCCCACTATTCCCCCCTCCCAACGAAAGTTTTCTTTCTGCTTTCGGGTCATCCGTTTAACATTGGGATTGCATTTTTTTTTGCTATTATTTAAATCATATGGAAAAAAATTGTAACTAGATTGCAAAATAATTAAGAGTCTTTATAGAACCTTAGTATGCTTTAATTGTATATGCAATCAAAAATCTTAAGATCACATTCACGTTATGGCAGCTAGATAACCTTGTATCAATGTCTACATTGAGAGTTACGGGCTGTCTACTGCTCCTGAGCCAGTAATGCCCTTGTTTAGAATTGCTAGTAACTCTGGATGCTGTACATTGTCTAGAAAAGTCCAAAGAAATCAGCGTGGAGGAGGTTAAGCTTTGGATTTGGGTATAATGGATGTGCCTTTCAGTTTAAATATAAATGTAACATTAGGTCATTTGAGGTGAAGAACCATGCAGGAGACAGTAACAATGTACCTCTTTCTTCTTTCTCCCTTTGATGAAGTTTCTTTCTTTCTTTCTTTCTTTCTTTCTTTCTTTCTTTCTTTCTTTCTCTCTCTCTCTCTCTCTCTCTCTCTCTCTCTCTCTCTTCTTTCTTTCTTTTGCTCTCTCCTCTCCCCTTCTCTTCCTCCCTTCTTTCCCTCCCTCCCTCCCTCCCTCCCTCCCTCCCTCCCTCCCTCCTTCCCTCTCTTCCTCCCTTTCTCCCTCCCTTTCTCCCTCCCTCCCTCTTTTCTTTCTTTCTCTCTTTCTTTCTTTCTTCTTTTTTATAAAAAGGTTGAAAATATACTTTGCTATTTTTTTCCATATTTGATAGTGATACAAGGAGATAGCCTTGCTGAAACAGTGTTACTCCACATAACACTCTTGTATCCAAAGCAAATACTAGTTTTCAGTATTTTGTATTTTTTAACTAGGATTGTGCAGGTCCCGGTTATGAAGTGTATTCATTCTGCTATAGCTAGAAGGCTTGGCAAGTGATTTCCAGTGAAGCACTCTATACCTTATTAGGCATGCTACCTTTTTTTATTAATTTTTTATTTTTTTTGAACAAAAGAGAACAGGGAAAAACAAGCTCATGGAATGTTTTGAAAACATTTTATCTTGATTTTTCTAATAAGGGAAAAAATTAAACCTGATCAGCACAATGATCACTTTTTCCAGTTTTATGGGCATTTTGTTTTGGGTTAATAAAACGGTAGCTTCTCTCTACAGAGCCTTCAGTATCGTTCAAACTGACTGTTATTATTAAAGCCTACTATGATACTAAATGCTAATAAAGTATGGTGCAATCTATCTCCTAATGAATATATTGATTTTGATATTTCCTAAAATTTCCTGTTGAAATAAGAATGACAAAACTTGCATTTATTTTACTGGTGAATTTGAATCTACCCAGACATAATAAATGATTGTGACTATTCTTTCTTTTTTCTTAAGTAATACTGATGTATTAGTAGACTTGAGGGCTTGGGATACCCAAAGAGCTATTAACTTCTTCTCTGTGTCCAAACCAGAAAATTCCCTGCTAACGTTCACTTCCATCTTATAAGTAAAGCTAGTACCAGATATTTCTGGAATCTTTGCATTGCTTAGTCATTCAATAATGTCCCTACTCCTTCCTTACCTCCCACTGAACTGAGAAAGAGGCCTTTACATCTTACATGTCTCTACTTAGACACTGGCTTTTATGCATCTGTTGCTTGTCACCAATCAGAAAGGCACTGTAATCCGAGGTCTCTGATCCCTGCCATTCACCGTCTTTATAGATGAAAAGGCAAAAGGATCATATTTGGTCAAAATCAAATCAGATCAAAATAAAAATCAAAAATAGTTGCAAACCCTCTCTCTGAGGTCTAACCTTTTTGGGGGATCAGAAGGTGCCATACACACTTCCAAAGGAGGGAAATAACCCAAAGTCCTACCAAACGATGATACCCATGAACCTCAACAATGACCAGCATGGCATGATAATCCTAAGACTGCAGGGGTGGCACACACCCTTGATGTCAATCAGAACTCTCTAAATGGACTTAAGACCTGTTTAGTAAGAGGAAGACCATGCCTGGTTGGAAACCCAGGGCTAGTGAAGTCCTATATCCTCGGGGAGAGCCAACAATCACCGCTCTACTAAACCAGCAAATCTCCAACTACATTCTGAATATTTGTCTTCACACCCAATGATAAGTATAGTCCTCACCCATCAGCAAGGAAACTTCTTGCAACAGCAGAGACTGTTACAGAAAGTCATAAGCAATCAAAATATATAGTCGTGAAGTCCAGTCCCAACCGATGCATCGACAACACAACTCCTGCACCTGAAACTTAGGAAACATGGCGGAAGACGGGGCTGAAAGATTCTAAGAGTCAGAGAAGTAGGTAATTTTCTTTTTCGGGTGGCATTCTGTGTCCTAGTAATTTCGGAAGCTACGCCCATAAAATCTCACTACCATGCCTGCCTAAAGGTGAGCTGAACGGGGACAATACTAATAGACGTGCTCTTAATATGGACATGGGACAGCTCACGAGGCCTCACGCCTCTACAAAAAATGACAACCAAGTAAGGGATGCGGAGAGTAGGAGAAATAGTCTTCTCCAAGAAGGAGTTAAACCAATTAGTTATTCGGTATCAAATGATCAGCCCTGAGAATATATATACAAGTAGCATTATGCAGACGGAGCAAGTTGTACTTATTTGTTTAGGAATATACACACACATACAAAACATGCATATATATATATATGTGTGTGTGTTATATATAATCACACGCACACATATATCAATGAAAAAAGAGGCCATGAACTTGAAAGTAGCAAGGAGGAGGGCATGGGAGGAAAGAGAAGGAAGAAATGGTCTAATTATAATATCATCTCAAAAAATAAAAGAATTTTAAAAGGTTGTAGTGAAAGAAAATAACAAACATGAAAAAGGCCTCCGAAGGTGCCGCTTGCCCATGCTCACTATCCCTCCCAGAGCATGAGGTTTATGGAGGCAGGATGTGTTTTTCCAGCGCCTGTAGCCCCTTCTACCTCTGTTTTGGCTCTAGAAGCCAATGCACCTGTCTTTCCAGGGCTGACCCCTCTTCCCTCAACCCATCTCTCAAGGGCTGACAGTCTCATGGGTGCCACCCTCAGCTGCCGGGGGAGAGTTGTATGCTAAGATTGTGGTTGGATGAAACTTGGGTGTCTATGTATGAGCAATTAGTGGCCCATAGTTGTATTTGATGGAAAAGGGAAAAGGCCACATACCACCTCTCTTTCAAAAGCCACTTTCGATTGTAGAATTCTAAACAGTCTGGGGTTTCAATTTTTCAAACATTACTTGTCATGTGATTATAGAGTATATTTGTCAAAAGATCTGTACCATCATTCCTCTTATTCTCGAACACCCTCTGGTCACCGGCAATTGTGGTGTGATGCTTAGACCTTTCAGTACAAAAGCAGGGGATACTCCCAAATGAGTCACCCTTTATTCTTTCCCATTGCGTAACCACTCAAAAGGGCCCACATCGAATCTTTTTTTTTTTTTTTTTAATTCTCTCGGTTTTACTCGCTTTTAAAATATTCCTGTTGGGACACAACTTAGAAGCTTACGAATAAAAGCTCTTTTGCTTTCCAGTTGTTCAGACTGGCTTGTTGGTCATTCCATAACCCGAGTGAATGGAGCTTTTAGAAATGCAAATTGATCAAAAATCATGCATGCAGTTCCTGCTGTGTCTGATGCACACGGTGGCCCTGTATAAAGGGGACCGCTTGGGCATGCAGTTCCTGCTGTGTATGATACACACAGTCGTACTGTACAAAGAGGACTGTTTGGCTTGGCTGAAACTTGGCTCTGTTGTGCGTGGAGGAAGTGGAGGCACTTGCTGCACCACCTAAAGGGCTGTGTTTGAATGTGCCCACGTGTGTGTCTATGTATGCGTGTGCTTGTGTGTGTGTAGGTGTGTATACTCACACCATGGTGTGTGTAGAGGAAAGAGGACATGACAATGTCAATTCTCTTTTTCTACCATGTGCGTCTTTGGCATCAAACGTGGTGGCAAACGCCTCTGCCCTCCTAGCTATCTCACCAGTCCCCAGTATTTTTTTCTGATGCGGATTTGTATTAACATAATCACTTAGCATATTTATTCTTTTGTTTCTTTAAAATAATTTACATAAGGAAGGAATTACCCTCTTCTTCCATAAAGTTTCGGGCGCACACATGCTTGAGGAAGAGTTTAGTTATTTTGATTTGCTCTATGGTTGTAACATAGTCATGTTTTCTATTTTAATTTTACATCTATTATCCCTGTCTAGAGTTGAGGATTTATTGGCATATAATTTTTCATAATATTTTCTAATCTCTGCTGTAGTGGTGGCTGCTAGTAGGTACTTTTTTGCTTTGTGTAATTGAAAACGGGTAGCTCATTCTTTTCCAAAAGCGGGAGGAAGATCAATGGCAGGATATAGGATGCTCTGGATTCATTGTAGCTATAGGACGTGCTTTGAAGACACCGAGCCAAAGCCTCTGCTGTGGTTGGGGGCCTGAAATGCGTCCGACGTGTCTGCTTCTTTTTCAGCATTCCTCAAGGTAGCCACCTAAGCAAACTTTTCTTCTTCCTAAAGAACCAGATAATAGATATTTTAGGCTTCTGCATGTCTTATGATTTCTTTTGCAGCTATATTGCTCTGCCGCTGTACTGCGAAAACAACCACAGGCAAGCCTATTCATGACTGCTGTGATCCAATCAGCCTGCTTGAATGGTTGCAGAGATTTGAATTTCATGTGTTCTTCGCATGCGACCAATATTCATCTTTGGAAACAAGTATCGACTCTTTAAAGAACATAAAACAAAACAAAACAAAAAACCTAAAACAGTCTTAGCTCCCAGGTCAGGCACAATTTGGCAACAGGCCAATTTGTCCCACAGCCCAGAGTTTCAATTCCTTTTCAGATGGAAGCCACTTCAAAAAACCTGATTCCCAGAGGGAGGTAGAACAGAGCAAGCCTCCGAGTGACCCACAAAGGATATCCGGTGTTTGGGGGGGGGGGAAGGAAAACTTATTTTAAATCACTTTAGTTGCTTTCTAAATTATACCCCCACCCGGTTCAATCTAATACACCAATTCTGTGTTAAAATGATAAGATGGTAGCATATAACTAGAAGACGTAAGTCAATGGGATGAAAGGGAGGGGCTCTGAGAACCAGCCAGGGGTTAAGACCCATAGTTAAAGAGCTCATTAAAAATTCTGACACTTCATCCATCCTGTTCACGACAAACTTTCATCTTGAAATCCTGAATATCCATCCACCTACACGTCTAATAATGTACTTATTGTTCCTCCTTGGGGGATTTTGGAATGTTGATAGTGAAGAAAAAAAAGCCAGCAGGATTTTAACGTAGATCTGCAGCCCTCTTCAGAACGTCAGCAAGGCCCAAACAAAGAGATCTGTTAAGACATTCCATCAACAAAAATATCTCTTCCCTCTCTGCCATGGCAACTCCAAAATAGTAAAGAATATGTAATATGCAGTATCCTTGTTTGAACCGGGATGCCGACGCTCACGCAGCCAGCAAGTGTCTATTTCGGTGGCAAGAAGAGGCCGTTGCTGAAGAGAGATTGTCGGACCCCGGAGCTTTTGTTGAACGTGGTCATTTGTTAGTAGTGGAATTGAGAGATGGGCAGCGTATTCCTTCTGCACAGGCTCAGGACTGTGCAGTCAGGCCGTGTATTTGTTAACTGTTAGAGCCTCGATTTGTGCACAGTTTGGTGTTTGTTCAATAACCTTCCCACCCCCGACTCCCTAGGTGGGCCAGAGCAGGAAAGAAAAGAGATGGTGGTACCTCGAGTCATACATGTTGGAGCTTCCTGTCCTAGAAATGTTGGTGGGGAAACAGCCCTTATTTGATCATGTCCTGGGAGACGGAAAGGAAAAGAAGTTGTGTGCAGAATCTCTCTAAGTCCCTCGGGGCAGCTGAGTGGGAGAAAGGAGGCTCTTTGGAGAACTTACAGTTTATTCTTACAAAACAATGTAACCTCTAAGAAGCCGAAAACATTTGGAGAAAGTACAGAAATGAAAAGCATTATTGTGTGAAGTTCAAACTCAGCGGGTGAGAAAAAGGTGCTCTATAAAAAGGCTTAGACTTTGTTTTTTGCCTTGGAAATCCTCTGGGCTGCAAAATGATTTGTTTAAATGTGGCACTTAAATATTTAAATGTAGCAGGCCCTATGTGTTTAGTTTCTTTGTTTAACTGGCGCATACTTTCCCAGCTGTGTAGTGATGAGCACGAAGAGCGTGGCTGTTCTATATTTATGTGGTTCAGTTTTCCAGAGAATTTGGAGTCCGGCCTTAAGTATGTCCAGTGTTGTTCTTCTGCGTTCGTGGTCACAGATCCTCACATATGTGTATTATTTTAAATGTGTCTGTGTATAGTGTCTGTACGAGGACATGTTTGCATATGTGTGTACACGCACCTATATGTGTATGTATGTGGATGCCAGAGATCAACCTCAGGTACCCTTTCTATCACTCTCCACTGTATTTATTTATTTACTTATTTATTCAGAGACAGGGTTGCTCAAAGAGTCTGAAAGTCAACGATTGGTTAGCTTGCTACCCATCAGTCTCTACGTCCACCACTAGGCTGCCACTGCTAAAGTTACAGATGCATACCGCCATGCTAGGCTGTGCATGCATGTTGGGGATATGAACTCATGCCTGTATGGCAGGTACTTCATTGACTGAGCCATAATCCAACTCCAAATATATTTGCTGTGGGATAATGCTCTTGTACACTGTAAAGATTTTTTGTCACTCATATTTGTTTAATAAAGTGCTGATTGGTCAGTAGCCAGGCAGGAAGTATAGGCAGGGCAACCAGACTAGGAGGGTTCTGGGAAGAGGAAAGGCAGAGAGATGCAGTTTTCAGCCAGATGCAGAGGAAGCAAGAGAGAGGGTACCAAGCCACATGGCTAAACATGGAAAATAATTACGGGGTAATTTAAGTTGTAAGAGGTAGTTAGTAGCAAGCCTGAGCAATAGGCCCCACATTTTACAGTTAATATAAGCCTCTGTGTGTTTCTTTGGAACTGAATGACTGCGGGACCAGGTGGGACAGAAACTCCCATCTACACATGTTAATATTTATATACTCCAAATCCATTTTTCTGATATACAATTAACAACACAAAATAGAAATAAACATAATTTACTATACAAAATTTCAGAGATTTTAGAGAATTCCAAGTAACATCTCTGTTTTTTTTTTAAATGTGGAATTTCTTCAGCTGCTGGGCAAATCTTTTAATTATTTATATTTTAAGCAACAATTCTTTCAGCATATGATTTCTTTGTGCAATGCCAGTATGTAATCTAACACAACAATTGTCATTCAGTAACATGAGGCAGCCAAGAAAAAAAGATTTAAAAATAATTGCTTTGCTGATTTTGTTTAAAAAAAAAACAATGAAAAATGTTTTTGAAGAGGGGAAAAAACACCTCAGTGTTTATCCCCTAGTGAATGGTTTTATAAAGAAATGAATCTTGTGTCTCCAGGCACCCTGTCACACAATACATTGGATTATTCTCAAGTAAAGAGGGACAAATGTGGATTCCATGGGTCGGTCAAGACATCACTGAGTACATGGAACCTTTCCCTGGGGTGATCATTATTGGATCGAGGCCAGCAACAAGAATTTGGCCTTGAGGACATCATGAGCTGATGAGAAAGCAGAGAAATTGAAAGGGTGCATCATTTTCTTTTCCACCAACCAACCTTTATTAATCTCTAGGAAGATTGTATATAATTTAGAGAAAATAGTTTCCATGCCTGGGAATTGGAGCCCAGGGCAAAAGCAAATGAAAGAATTTAAACAAAACAAAACAAACAAAACCAGTCTGAGAGAGAGAAAAAAAGCAGGAAAATGTTGATTCCATAAAGCATAGGCTGGATTCCACACTAGACAATGCTCCAATTAGATATAATTTTAAATCACGTATATGTTCTTAAGACATAAGGAAATATGTGGCTCTAACCAGGAAGCTCTGCAGATCTTAGAGTTAATATAACAGGCTCTAATGCTGCTATGTATGCCATGGGAGACCATTAATCTGAGAGATCCTGTGTAGTGTCTCCTAATGATTAACCTAGAAGACTCTGCTTCCTAAGAGACCGACTTGTGGCTATTGTTGTATCAACATTTAGAGCAGCCTAGTGCTACTGGCTGAATTGGGGTCCCATTTTTTTGTCGAAGCCCTAGTAATAGGACCTCAGCTTGTGAAGGGTGGAGGTGGGGTCTTCAAAGAGGTGATTATGTTAAATTGAGACTTCTAGATTTTAAGACCATCCGTTACAAAGCAATAGCACGCCTACACAAGACCAACACACATACACACACACACACACACACACACACACACACACACACACACACACAAGCATTGCCTCATCGAAGGCTTTGACCTGTGTAATCACAGACAACTTTGTAAGCTGTGTGTGTTCCTCCCTGTGAATTTAAAATGCAAAACATAGCTATAGCACCATGAAGTCGAAATATATGAGTATTGTTACTCACACACACACACCACACAATAGTAGGAAAGCAACTGGTTGGGAGGAAGGGGATGAATAGAAGTGTGTGTGTGTGGGGGGAAAGAAGCCTGTATGTGGGTGGGAGTAGATTCGCAATGCATTGTATGCAAGTTAGAAGTGTTCAAAAAATTTACCAAGTGTGATCCTTTCTGTCAAATTAATTATGAGAGATGTCCACCAAGAACAATATAGGTTATTGCAATTGTTCTTGGCTGTCCACAAAAGCATGATGGTATGACCTTATTGCTTAAGGTGCCACATACATTGGTCACAGGGTATAGATGGAAAAATGAAGTTGGTATTGACCAGAAAGCTTCTTCCCCTCTTGCTAGCAATTGAGAGGTGGTGGAAAAGTCACTATTGGGGGCTTACTTTGGGCCAAATTACCAGTTCAAGGTCAGGCTGGGATAGGCAGCTAAACCCCATCTCAAGGGGAAAAATGGCCTTCTAAGGCTAATGGGCCTTTATTTATGATAAATATGTTAACAATACTCATATATTTCGACTTCATGGTGCTATAGCTATGTTTTGCATTTTAAATTCACGGGGAGGAACACACACAGCTTACAAAGTTGTCTGTGATTACACAGGTCAAGGCCTTCGACGAGGCAATGCTTTTGAAGTTTTTCTTTGAAGATTTGCTTCGGTGTATTAGCAGTAGGAGAAGGACAGAGAAAGTGCTTTGGAAAAAGCTATCTCACTGCAGAGGAGGTAGAATCAGAACACAGGCGTGCCTGGAGCAGCCTGTAAGGGGTTAGGACAGCCTTCTTCAAAGCCGTCTGGAGCAGTCACAGAAAGCCAGAGGATTTTCTAAAGCTGAATTTATGTTCCATCGCACACCAGATAGATGCTTCTGATCCGTGTGTTAGAGATCTAGGGGTCACTGGGGTGGTCCGCAGTGAAATCCAGGAGTTGGGTGAAAGGAACCATGTTCCAAACTATACTGACTCGATACTGGTAAAAAGGACAAAGACTGAGTTATATCAAGATCGTAGGATTACTCACAAATATTTTAAGGGGGCAGGGGAGATGGCTTAGCCCCAAACATGCTAAGAAATAGAGCTAACTTTTCTATGATTGAAATTAGTACCCAGTTTTGAGCATTTGTTGTACACAAGACTTGAAATACCATGCATGGTGTCATCAAACCCTTTCCTCCAAGCTTGTGGTCAATGTCAAGCGCCCTTTGTATAGCATCCATGCTGCTGTGTGAGAGCTAAAGGGTTGCACGTGACCTGGGTTGTTCTAAGTGAGTCACTCAGGAATATGCTAGAATTTACCTGGCCCTATTTATCAGTCCTCCTTGGTTGTATGAAGCTGTCTGCTGGTTCCGGAGAAGGAATGTTCCCTTGCTAGTGATGGTCTCTGTTGTTCCCTTCCTCTGCCTTCCCAGGGCTCATTCAGACTCCCAGGGTCCAACAAGTTTTTTTCTTGCATTTTCTAAATCTCCTTCTCCTTGTCCTCTCCTCCCATCCCCTTCCCTCCCCTCTCCTTCCTTCTCCTCTCCCCTTCTTTCCTCCCCTCCTCCCCTCTCTTATCTTCCATTCTCCTTTCCTTTCGTCCCCTTCCCTCCTTCCCTCTACTCCCTTTCCCCTTCCCCTCTCCTCCTCCCCTCTCTTCTCTTCCATTCCCCTCCCCTTCCCTTTTCCCCCTCCTTCCCTCTACTCCCTTTCCCTCCCCTCCTTCCTCTTCTCTTCTCCATTCCCCTCTTCTCTCTTCTCCTCCCCTCTCGTCTCCTCCCCTCCCCTCCATGGCCTCTACATCAGCTCCTGCCTCCAGGTTCTTGCCCTGTTTGAGTTCCTGTCTTGACTTCCTTCAGCGATGAACAGCAATGTGGAAGCACAAGCAGAAAAACAAAACAAAACAAAACAAAACACAAAAAAAACTTCCTCTCCAACTTGGTTTTTGGTCATGGTGTTTGCTTGCAGCAATAGAAATTCTAACGAAGCTCCTTTTCCTTTGGTCCCTATCCTAATTCTGCACATAGATGATGCAATGAAAGAGATGATTAGAATCAGCCTTGGTTTTGAAATGCAAAGAGATGTCTAGTCTCCCCTTTTGCACAGAATTAATTTAATTTCTGTTACTGTAGCACAACACTGCCTCCTCAGGGTTGGTCCTACTGAAGCGTGTCATGTTCAGCACTATATAAGGTTATTGGGGATGATTATTTTATGAATGTGTGCAAAGGTCTCTGATTGTTTCCACTCGCCTTCCTTTCACAGTCTTCCCCTGATTTTCAGCCTTTTCCCTGATTGTTCTTTTATGCTCACATACCCTCATCATTGTCGTCATAGTAATAGTAATCATAATAACAAAGAACAAAATAAAATAAGTGCTTGTGATTGTGTTATTTATCCAGTTCAATCCATTTTCTTACAAGCATAATCTTGTTTATGGAAGAAGTATATAATATATAGTATTAATTATATATATCGCATCTTACATAGTATAAAAAACACATCATATAAATTATACTTTCTTTATTCATCGCTGGATAGGCATCTAAGCTAGTTCCACAGCTTGGCTGTTGTGGCTCGTGTAATAAAAAATGCTCTGCAGGGCTCTTTGTTGTATGCTTGCTTCCATTCCTTCGGGATTAAACACAGGTATGCTGTGTAATATCTTATGTAGTTCCCTTTTTAGTGTTTCGAGGGAACTTCATACTGATTAACATGGTGGCTAGATTAATTTAGTAACAGCATTAAGTGTTCCATTTTCCCATATCCTAACTAGCACTTGGGTTGTTTGTGGTGTGTGTGTGTGTGTGTGTGTGTGTGTGTGTGTGTGTGTGTGTTATTTCCTTCATGGTAGCCATTCCAACCAAGTGAAATGATGAAAAACCAAGTTTTTTTTTTCCTAGCTCTGTGAAGAATATCATTGGAACCTTAATGGGGATCACACTGGAACTTAAGAGTTCTTTTTTTTTTCCTGGTTTTTCGAGACAGGGTTTCTCTGTGGTTTTGGAGCCTGTCCTGGAACCTGGTCTTGTAGACCAGGCTGGTCTCAAACTCACAACTTTAGAGTTCTATTGGTAATTTAGCCATCTCACAAAGCTGATTCTGTCAATCCACGAACACAGGAGGACTTTCTATCTTCTAGTGTCTTTTCTTAAGTGTTTTCAAGTTTCCACTGTTCAGTACTTTCATCTCTTTGGATAGGTGTATTTATGGATTTCCTTTTGAAGCAATTGTCAATTGGTGTGCTTCCCTGGTATTTTTCTCAGAGCGTTTGCCATTAATGTAAAGCTGTGGCTTTTATATATTGATTTTTTTCTTTTCATTTTGCTCTAAGAGTCTAGAATAGTTTTGTCATAGTGCGCTATTGTCTACAAATAAGGGTGGTTTGATTTCTTTCTTTCCTTTTTCTTTTCATTTTGTGGATTTTCCTTCCCTTTCCTTCCCCTCCCTCCCTCCCTCCCTCCCTCCCTCCCTCCCTCCCTCCCTCTCTCCCTCCCTCCCTCCCTTTCTGCTTTGTCTCTCTGGATAACAATTCAAGCAATATTTTGAATGAGAAGATAAAAAGTAACCACTGTTGTCTCCTTCCTGATTTTAGACTGGAATGCTTTTAGATTTTCCCATTCAACACAATGCTAGCTATGTATTTGTTACACGTATGTTTTATTATGTTACTACTTACCAGTCTTCAGGGCTTCTTTTTTGAAAAGTGGTGTTGATTTTATCAAAATCTCTTTTGTGTCTATTAAGACAATCATGGGATCCCAGTCCTCCGGGCGCCCGGGCGGGCCGCACTTCCTTTGTTTCTGCGGCCTGCCTGCACCAAGGAGGGTAGGCGCTTTGTTTGCGAGCTGCCCAACCAGCACGGAGGCCTGATCTCTCGGCCCCAGGAGAACCAGCGTTGGGGTGAGTTTCTGGCCGCGGCGCCAGCCAGGGACAGGGATCTCGGGGGTCCCTTGGCCTCCTGTCTTTCTTGGGCTCTCTGCAGGACCTCTATTCCCTGGGTACTGCCTCTTTCTTTTTGGCCCACCCAGCTTCCGTCCAGAGCCCTCCCCACTTGCCCCCCCCCCCCCCCCGCCCTCTTTTGGCGCGTGGCATTGGGAGCTGGGTCCCAGTCCTCCCGGCGCCCGGGCGGGCCGCACTTCCTTTGTTTCTGCGGCCTGCCTGCACCAAGGAGGGTAGGCGCTTTGTTTGCGAGCTGCCCAACCAGCACGGAGGCCTGATCTCTCGGCCCCAGGAGAACCAGCGTTGGGGTGAGTTTCTGGCCGCGGCGCCAGCCAGGGACAGGGATCTCGGGGGTCCCTTGGCCTCCTGTCTTTCTTGGGCTCTCTGCAGGACCTCTATTCCCTGGGTACTGCCTCTTTCTTTTTGGCCCACCCAGCTTCCGTCCAGAGCCCTCCCCACTTGCCCCCCCCCGCCCTCTTTTGGCGCGTGGCATTGGGAGCTGGATCCCAGTCCTCCGGGCGCCCGGGCGGGCCGCACTTCCTTTGTTTCTGCGGCCTGCCTGCACCAAGGAGGGTAGGCGCTTTGTTTGCGAGCTGCCCAACCAGCACGGAGGCCTGATCTCTCGGCCCCAGGAGAACCAGCGTTGGGGTGAGTTTCTGGCCGCGGCGCCAGCCAGGGACAGGGATCTCGGGGGTCCCTTGGCCTCCTGTCTTTCTTGGGCTCTCTGCAGGACCTCTATTCCCTGGGTACTGCCTCTTTCTTCCTGGCCCACCCAGCTTCCGTCCAGAGCCCTCCCCACTTGCCCCCCCCCCACCCTCTTTTGGCGCGTGGCATTGGGAGCTGGATCCCAGTCCTCCGGGCGCCCGGGCGGGCCGCACTTCCTTTTTTTCTGTGGCCTGCCTGCACCAAGGAGGGTAGGCGCTTTGTTTGCGAGCTGCCCAACCAGCACGGAGGTCTGATCTCTCGGCCCCAGGAGAACCAGCGTTGGGGTGAGTTTCTGGCCGCGGCGCCAGCCAGGGACAGGGATCTCGGGGGTCCCTTGGCCTCCTGTCTTTCTTGGGCTCTCTGCAGGACCTCTATTCCCTGGGTACTGCCTCTTTCTTTTTGGCCCACCCAGCTTCCGTCCAGAGCCCTCCCCACTTGCCCCCCCCCCCCCCCCCCCCCCCCCGCCCTCTTTTGGCGCGTGGCATTGGGAGCTGGATCCCAGTCCTCCGGGCGCCCGGGCGGGCCGCACTTCCTTTGTTTCTGCGGCCTGCCTGCACCAAGGAGGGTAGGCGCTTTGTTTGCTAGCTGCCCAACCAGCACGGAGGCCTGATCTCTCGGCCCCAGGAGAACCAGCGTTGGGGTGAGTTTCTGGCCGCGGCGCCAGCCAGGGACAGGGATCTCGGGGGTCCCTTGGCCTCCTGTCTTTCTTGGGCTCTCTGCAGGACCTCTATTCCCTGGGTACTGCCTCTTTCTTCCTGGCCCACCCAGCTTCCGTCCAGAGCCCTCCCCACTTGCCCCCCCCCCCTCTTTTGGCGCGTGGCATTGGGAGCTGGATCCCAGTCCTCCGGGCGCCCGGGCGGGCCGCACTTCCTTTGTTTCTGCGGCCTGACTGCACCAAGGAGGGTAGGCGCTTTGTTTGCGAGCTGCCCAACCAGCACGGAGGCCTGATCTCTCGGCCCCAGGAGAACCAGCATTGGGGAGAATCAGCATTGGGACGAGCCAGGGTTGGGCACGGAGACCTGATCCCTTGGTGCCAGGAGAGCCAACATTGGGGAGGCCGCGTTGGGTAGGCAAGGAGACCTGATCTGGTAAAAGAAGATCCATAAGGGAGTATTTGGAAGAAGAGATGGGCAGACGACAAGGCAAGAATTCGCCCAACAAACTGAAAAGCAACATGAAGCCACCAGAAACCAGCGACCTCACAACGGAAGGACATGAACACCTTAATCAAGAAGGAGAAAAGATCGACTTCATGAAAGTTATTGACGCCTTTAAACAGCATGTAAAAAACGCCCTTATAGAAATGGATGAGAAATATGACAGAAAGTTTGAAGAATTGAATAAATCAGTGAATGATACCCTAGAAAACCAAGGAAAAACAATCAAACAGATAATGGAAACAGTTCAAGACTTGAAAACTGAAATAGAGGCAAAGAAGAAAACACAAACAGAGGGCCGGCTGGACATGGAAAATCTAGGTAAACGAATAGAGACTACAGAAACAAGCATAACCAGCAGAATACAAGAGATAGAAGAAAGACTCTCAGATTCTGAAGATACCATAGAGAAAATAAACACACTGATCAAAGAAAACTGCAAGTCCAACAAACTCTCATCACAAAACATTCAGGAAATATGGGACACAATAAAAAGACCAAACCTAAGAATAATAGGAGTAGAAGAAGGAGAAGAAGTGCAGCTCAATGGTCCAGAAAATATATTTAATAAAATTATAGAAGAAAACTTTCCCAACCTAAAGAAAGATATACCTATGAAGGTGCAAGAAGCATACAGAACACCAAATAGGCTGGATCAAAAAAAAACATCCCCTCGACATATAATTATCAAAACACAAAGCATTCAGAATAAGGAAAAAATATTAAGAGCGGCAAAGGAAAAAGGCCAAATTACTTACAAAGGTAAACCTATCAGACTTACACCTGACTTTTCCATGGAAACCATGAAAGCCAGAAGGTCCTGGATAGATGTACTGCAGAAACTGAGAGACCATGGATGCAAGCCCAGATTACTATACCCAGCCAAGCTTTCGTTCACTATAAATGGAGAAAATAAAATTTTCCAGGATAAAAACAAATTCAAACAATATGCAGCCACAAATCCAGCCTTACAGAAAGTAATAGAAGGAAAATCACTAACCAAGGAGTCCAATAATGACCACAATAACTCAAGCATCTAGAGACCCTTCATCAACACAAACCAAAGAAGGGATACACACAAACTCTACGACTAAAAAAAATGACCGGAGTTAACAACCACTGGTCATTAATATCACTTAATGTCAATGGTCTCAACTCACCTATAAAAAGGCACAGGCTAAGAGATTGGATAAGAAAACAGGATCCAACATTCTGCTGTTTACAAGAAACACACCTCAACCACAAAGACAGGCACCTACTCAGAGTAAAGGGTTGGGAAAAGGCCTATCAAGCAAATGGACCTAAGAAACAAGCAGGTGTGGCCATACTAATCTCTAACAAAGTTGACTTCAAACTTAAATCAATCAGAAGAGATGGAGAGGGGCATTTTATATTCATAACAGGAACAGTTCATCAGGATGAAGTCTCAATCCTGAACATCTATGCCCCTAATATAAAAGCACCCACGTACATAAAAGAAACATTGCTAAAATTCAAGGCAGCCATCAAACCGCACACACTAATAGTAGGAGACTTCAACACTCCTCTCTCACCAATGGACAGGTCAATCAGACAGAAACCTAGCAGAGAAATAAGACAATTAATGGAGGTAATGAAACAAATGGACTTAACAGACATCTATAGAACATTCCACCCAAATAGGAAAGAATACACCTTCTTCTCTGCAGCTCATGGAACCTTCTCGAAAATCGACCACATAGTCGGTAACAAAGCAAACATCCACAGTTACAAAAAAGTATTACTAACCACCTGTGTCTTATCAGATCACCATGGATTAAAGTTAGAATTCAACAACAAGGCTACCCCCGGAAAGCCCACAAAGTCATGGAAACTGAACAGCCAACTACTGAACCATACCTGGATTAAGGAAGAAATAAAGAAAGAAATTAAAGTCTTCCTGGAATTCAATGAAAATAAAGAAACAACATACTCAAATTTATGGGACACTATGAAGGCAGTCCTAAGAGGAAAGTTCATAGCACTTAGTGCCCACTTAAAGAAAACAGAGAAAGCTCACATTGGAGACTTAACAGCCCACCTGAAAGCTCTAGAAAAAAAAGAAGCAGACTCACCTAGGAGGAGTAGGAGACTGGAAATAATCAAACTGAGGGCTGAAATCAATAAAATAGAAACACAGAGAACAATCCAAAGAGTCAATGAAACAAAAAGCTGGTTCCTGGAGAAAATCAATAAGATTGACAAACCCCTATCCAAACTAATCAAACGTCAGAGAGAGAATTTGCAAATTAATAAGATCAGAAATGAAAAGGGGGACATAACCACAGACACAGAGGAAATTCAGAGAATCATTAGATCTTACTACAAAAGCCTATATGCCACAAAACTGGAAAATGTAAAGGAAATGGATACTTTCTTAGATAAATATCATTTACCAAAGTTAAATCAGGACCAGGTGAACAATCTAAATAGACCTGTTAGTCGCGAAGAATTAGAAGAGGTTATCAAAAACCTCCCTACCAAAAAAAGCCCAGGACCAGATGGTTTCAACGCGGAATTCTACCAGAACTTCCAAGAAGACCTAATACCTATACTCCTTAATGTATTTCACAATATAGAAACAGAAGGGTCATTACCAAATTCCTTTTATGAAGCTACAGTTACTCTGATACCAAAACCACACAAAGACTCAACCAGGAAAGAGAATTACAGGCCGATCTCACTCATGAATATCGATGCAAAAATCCTCAACAAAATACTGGCAAACCGAATCCAAGAACACATCCGAAAAATTATCCACTATGATCAAGTAGGCTTCATTCCTGAGATGCAGGGCTGGTTCAACATACGAAAATCTATCAATGTAATACAGCATATAAATAAACTGAAAGAAAAAAACCATATGATCATTTCATTAGATGCTGAAAAAGCATTCGACAAAATTCAACATCCATTTATGTTAAAAGTCTTGGAGAGATTAGGGATACAAGGGTCATACCTAAATATAATAAAAGCTATATACAGCAAGCCGACAGCTAACATCAAATTAAACGGAGAGAAACTCAAAGCCATCCCGCTTAACTCAGGAACACGACAAGGCTGTCCACTTTCACCATACCTCTTCAATATAGTGCTGGAAGTTCTAGCAATAGCAATAAGACAACATAATGGGATCAAGGGGATTCGAATTGGAAAGGAAGAAGTTAAACTTTCGTTATTCGCAGATGATATGATAGTGTACATAAGCGACCCCCAAAACTCCACCAAAGAACTTTTACAGCTGATAAACAGCTTTAGTAATGTGGCAGGATACAAGATCAACTCCAAAAAATCAGTCGCCCTCTTATACACAAAGGATATGGAAGCAGAGAGGGAAATCAGAGAAGCTTCTCCATTCACGATAGCCACAAACAGCATAAAATATCTTGGGGTAAACCTAACCAAGGAAGTGAAAGATCTATTTGACAAGAACTTTAAGGCATTGAAGAAAGAAATTGATGAGGATACCAAAAAATGGATGGACATCCCTTGCTCTTGGATTGGGAGGATCAACATAGTAAAAATGGCAATTCTACCTAAGGCAATTTATAGATTCAATGCAATCCCCATCAAGATCCCATCAAAATTCTTTACAGATCTGGAGAGGACAATAATCAACTTTATATGGAAAAACAAAAAACCCAGGATAGCCAAAACAATCCTATACAATAAAGGATCTTCTGGAGGCATTACCATCCCTGACTTCAAACTCTATTACAGAGCTACAGTAATGAAAACAGGGTGGTACTGGCATAAAAACAGAGAAGTCGACCAATGGAATCGTATAGAAGACCCGGATTTTACCCCACAAACCTATGAACACCTCATTTTCGATAAAGGAGCTAAAAGTATACAATGGAAGAAAGAAAGCATCTTCAACAAATGGTGCTGGCACAACTGGATGTCAACCTGTAGAAGAATGAAAATAGACCCATATCTATCACCGTGCACAAAACTCAAGTCCAAATGGATTAAAGACCTCATTATCAGCACGAAAACACTGAACCTGATAGAAGAGAAAGTGGGAAATACCCTACAACAGATGGGCACAGGTGATCGCTTCTTAGGTATAACCCCAGAAGCACAGGCATTAAGGGCAACATTGAATAAATGGGACCTACTAAAACTGAGAAGCTTCTGTAAAGCAAAGGACACTGTCACTAAGACACAAAGGGAACCTACTGACTGGGAGAAGATCTTCACCAACCCCGCAACAGACAAAGGTCTGATCTCCAAAATATATAGAGAACTCAAGAAACTAGACTTTAAAATGCTAATTAACCCAATTAAAAAATGGGGCACTGAACTGAACAGAGAATTCTCAACAGAAGAACTTCAAATGGCCAAAAGATATTTAAGGTCGTGCTCAATTTCCTTAGCAATCAGGGAAATGCAAATCAAAACAACTTTGAGATACCATCTTACACCTGTCAGAATGGCTAAAGTCAACAACAACAAGGATAGCCTTTGCTGGAGAGGCTGTGGAGGAAGGGGTACCCTCATCCATTGCTGGTGGGAATGCAATCTTGTGCAACCACTGTGGAAGTCAGTGTTTCGGTTTCTCAGGAAATTTGGGATCAACCTACCCCTGGACCCAGCAATACCACTCTTGGGAATTTACCCAAGAGATGCTCTATCACATGTCAAAAGCATTTGTTCAACTATGTTCATAGCAGCATTGTTTGTAATAGCCAGAACCTGGAAACAACCTAGATGCCCTTCAATGGAAGAATGGATGAAGAAAGTATGGAATATATACACACTAGAGTACTACGCTGCGGTAAAAAACAATGACTTCTCGAATTTTGCATGCAAATGGATGGAAATAGAAAACACTATCCTGAGTGAGGTATCCCAGACCCAAAAAGAAGAACATGGGATGTACTCACTCATAATTGGTTTCTAGCCATAAATAGGGGTCACAGAATCTACAATTGGCGAACCTAAAGAAGCTAAGTAAGAAGGTGAACACAAGGAAAAACATATCGTTATCCTCTTGGATAAGGGAAGTAGACAAAATTGCCGGGGAGAAAAGTGGGATCTTGGGGGTGGGGTGGGAAGGGGGTAAGGGGAGATGGGGTGAGAAAAGGTAGAAGGGAAGGAGGGGGGACTTGGGGAAATAGGAGGATCGGGATAAAGGAAGGTTGGATAGGGGAGCACGGAACCACAATCCTTAGTTAAGGGACCCACTTTAGGGTGGGCAGGAGAATTGACCCTAGAGGGGCTCCCAGGTGCCCAAGCTGAGGTCCCCAGTTAGTTCCTTGGGCAGCTGAGGATAGGGAACCTGAAATGACCCCATCCTAGCGCAATACTGACGAATATCTTGCATATCATCTTAGAGCTTTCATCTGGCGAGGGATGGAGATAGAGACAGAGACCCACACTGGAGCACTGGACTGAGCTCCCAAGGTCCCAATGAGGAGCAGAAGGAGGGAGAACATCAGCAAAGAAGTCGGGACCACGAGGGGTGCACCCACCCACTGAGACAGTGGAGCTGATCTACTGGGAGCTCACCAAGGCCAGCTGGACTATTACCAAAAAAAGCATGGGATAAAACTGAACTCTCTGATCATGTCGAACAATGAGGGCTGATGAGACGCCAAGGACAATGGCACGCAGTTTTGATCCGACGCAATCTGCTGGCTTGGTGGGAGCCTAGCCAGTTTGGATGTTCACCTTCCTAGATATGGACGGAGGGGGGAGGACCTAGGACTTACCACAGGGCAGGGAACCCTGACTGCTCTTTGGACTGGAGAGAGAGGGGGAGAGGAGTGGGGGGAAGGGGAGAGGGGTGGGAGGAGGGGGAGAAGAGTGGGAGGAGAGGGAGAAGAGTGGGAGGAGGGGGAGGGAAAGGGGAGGCTGGGAGGAGGTGGAAATTTGTTTTTTTTTTTTTTTCTTTATTCTTCTTTTATCAATAAAAAATGTTTAAAAAAAAAAAAAAAAGACAATCATGGGTTTTGTTTTTGTTTCTATTTATGCGCTATATTATATTTATTGGCTTGACTATGTTAATCATCTCTGAATTTTGGGAATGGAATAAAATTGATTCTGATAAATTATCATCTTACTGTGTTATTTAATTCCATTTCAAAGTATTTCATTAAGGAGTTTTGCATCTATTCTCATCAAGGAAATCACTCTATAGTTTTCTCTCTTTCACGTGTCTAATCAGGTTTTCTGAAATATTAATTTTATAGAATGGTTTTGGTGGTGTTCCTTCTTTTACTTTGTGAAATAGTTTGAATAATACTGATGCTAATTTTTCTTTAAAGAAATTTAAAGGTAAACCATTAGATATTGCACTTTTCTTCAATAGGAAAATTTATTAGTTTCAATCTCAGATTTTTTATTGATCTGTGATCTTCTGATATTCTCTTGATCCAAATTTTGTATGTCAGATGCATCTAGGAATTTATCTATTCCTTGATTTTCATACTTATGAAATGTAAATTTTCATAGTATTTCTTAATGATACTTGGGATTAGTGATATACACTATAACATCACCTTTTGATTTTGTTTATTAATTTGTTTCTCTTCTTTCATTTTCCTAGTGACTTGTCATTATATTTACTAAGTATAATCTCATTTTATCTTTGTACTATTCTTAATGTTTTTTTTTTCCTGTTCTTTGGTTTTTCAAAAGATTTCTCTGTGTAGCTCTGGGTATCCTGGAATTTGCTTTGCAGATCAGTCTGTCCCTGAACTCAGAGATACATGTTTTTGCCTCTTGAATGCTGGAATTAAAGGTGTGTACCACCATACCTGGCTTATTTCATTCTTTTTATCTTCAGTTTATCAATTTTAGCTATAATCTTTATCATGCCCTTCTTTCTAATTTTGAGTTTTGCTTGTTCAGACTTTTCTACTTTGAGATACATCATTAGATTCACACACACACACACTTATAACTACAAATTTCCCCTTTGAATTATATATCTTCATAAGCTCTGGTTAGCTGTGTTTACAGGAATTTACAAATTTCTCCCTTGTGGCCAAGAACTCAATATAAGATAGGTCATGGACCTAGGGGAAAAGCTAATACTGTTTTTCCGTTAAAGGAACACAGCAATAAAATGACTACTAATGTCATATTGCTACTATACCCATAGATCAGTGTGTCACTCAACCCTCATCAGAGAAGCTTCTTCTTGCAGTAGATGGAAATTAATAGTGACCCTCAACTGGACAATGTACACAAAGTAAGAGACTTTGGAGTACTGAGTACGAAATGAAATGTCTTCTTCAAACCCTTCACTTCAAAGCTCAGGGATGCATTCAGAAGAGGAGGCAGAAAGTTTGTATAAGCGCCATAGGTGATGGATGACTCCAAGAAAAGAGTGTCCTCCAGACCCAACGGGACTGATGCACATGTGAACTCAGAGAGACTGTGGCAGCACACACACACAAGGTCTGCAGAGGGTCAAGCCAGATGGGGTCCCAGCCCTGAGAAGGAGAAGTGGACCTGGAATTCCACTCCTAACCAAGAAGGCATTTGCAATTGATGGCCTGCTGGAAAAACGGAAATCACTTTCTTCGATGGAGCGTCACTGGGAAGATCAACCACACTCAAGGGCAGGCCCGATACGCAGGTCTAGTTGGCCAATACAGAATGAACTCAGTGGTAGTTTTTGTTTTCCTTTGCTTTGTTTAAGCTTTACCTTTCTCCCCCCACCCCCCCCGTCTCCCTCCCTCCCTCCCTCCCTCCCTCCCTCCCTCCCTCCCTCCCTCCCTCCCTCCCTCCCTTCCTTCCTTCCCTTTCTCTGTTCCTTTCTCTTCTTTTTTCCTTTCTTTTCCTTTCTTTGTTTTGGTTTCTCTGTAGCTTTGGGGCCTGTCCTGAACTAGCTCATGTAGACGAGGCTGCCGGGCTGGCCTCAAACTCACATAGATCCGCCTGCCTCTGCCTCTGGAATGCTGGGATTAAAGGTCTGCACCACCACTGCTGGACTCTTTCTTTTTTATTGGTCTTTTCTCTGTTTATTTTGATGTTTGTTTTTGAGATTCTTGTTTGTTTCTTGCCTTTTTTGTTTTGTTTCTTGCTTTTTTTTTTTTTTTTTTAGAGAGAGAAAGAAGGAAGAGCACATAAAATATGTTGGGTGGAGAGGGAGGTGGGGAGGATCTGATAGGAGTTGGTGAAGAAACACCTTCAAAATACATTGTATAAAATTTTTCTTTTTAGTAAAAAAGTCTCCCTTAAGCTTTTCAAGATTCAAGAGTATATTGTTCAATCTTCATGTGTTAGTCTATTTTCTGAAGTTTCCTCTGATGTTCTTTTCTAATTGTATCACATCATAATCTGACAAGGCACAAGAAATTATTTCAGAGGGGTCTGGGACTGTGGCATAGTGGTAGAATGCTTACTTAGTGTGCAAGAGGTCCTAGGTTCAATACCCAGTACTACCAAAAAACAAATTTAAAAAAGTTCTAAAAAGAACAGAAATCAAATTTTGGGACTGGAGAGATGGCTCAGCAGTTAAGAGCACTTGCTACTCTTGCAGAAGAACAAGGCTTGATTTCCAAGAACCACAAGGTAGCTACAATCACCTGTAATTTCAGCTTCAGGAGACCTAATAAACTCTTGGGGATTTGTAGGCATCAGGCATGCACGTAGTATGCGAATGCACATGCAGTCAAACACACATGAAATAGAAATAAATAGGTCTTTAAAAGAGAAATTATTTCAGCTGTTTGTTACTCACTGAGATTTGTATTATGACCTAAAATGTGATCCGCTTTGAAGAAGGTTCCATTGCCTTTTCATAAGAATGTTTGTTAAGTCTGTTTGCTCTATGATGTAGATTAATTGAGGTTTCTGGGCGGTTTCCTTTTGTCTGGACAATCTTTCTTTGGATAAGTGTGGGGTATTAAAGTCACCCACTATTATGGTATGTAGACTTAGGTTCTTATCCAAGCCTGCTGTTTGACACCGTGTGCATGAAAGGTTAGGTCGCCTCTCTTCCTGGTAAATTGTTCTCGAACGCTTCCAGCTAATTTTGATTGGAAATCTGCTTTGTTAGGTTTCTTTTGCTGGCAGTCTCATTTTCAATATTTTTACTTTCAGTCAGAGTGTGCATTTGTCAGTGAGGCTTAGTCTTGCAGGTGTGAATGTTGGGTTGGGTTTTAATTTGATGAGTCATCCTGAATCTCTTCATAGGAGAGTTAAGACCATTTACACCTAGGTATTTTTGAAAGACATAAGCTAACTTTTGCTTTTTATTCTGATTGTTTCAAACACTCTGCATTCCTCTCCCTTTCTCTCTCTCTCTCTCGTAAAAGTTTACTGGCATTTTTAATAAATAACATTCGATTAATTCCCAATTCTTATTTATTTTTCCAGTAAAATTTTTGTTTCCTGAACTTGTGTTCTATATCCCTTCCTTCCTTTTCTCTGTGTGGTTTTTCTTGAAGTATCTTTTGCAATGTTGTCTGGTAGCCACAAATTGCTTTATGTTTGTATTTACCTTGGAAGGTCATTATGTCTTCTTTGACTTCAATGGATAACTTCGCTGGATATAATTTTTTTTTTTTGCTATTTTATTTTAGGACATGAACTATATCACTCCTGGGTCCCCAGGGCTTTTGGGTTGCCGCTCAGAAATCTTTGATGGTCTTGGAAATAACTTTCTGGTTTTTCTTTCTAGTTTAACTTTCAACTTTCTTTGTTCTGTACCCTTCACACTGTAATATCACATGATAATTTATTTTTCTGGTCATGTCATTTTGGAGTTCCATATGTCTCCTGACTTTGGATGTATGCATGTCTTCCTAGATTCGGAGATTCCTGCTACAATTTCATTGACTAGGTTTCTATATCTTTAATCTGCATCATCTCCTTCTTCTATACAAACAACTTCTAAGTTTGGCCTCTTAATCATGCCCCAGATTTTCTTTATTAGTATGTCAATACAATAATTCTGTGTCGATATTTTATCTACTTGGATTATTCTATTCACGATGGTTTCTGCTGAATTTTAGTTGATTCGCTAAGCTTTACATTTTCAAGAACTGAAATTTTCAAGAATTTTTCAGAACTCCTCATTTTTATGTCATGACTTATACATTATTCTTTGATTCACTCATCTATTTCTTTGTATCATGTTTGAAGTCATTGATCATTTTTAGGTAATCTTAAGCTATACCATGCATTTCTGGCATTTCATCTACTTTGGTATCTTTGGAATTTGTTAAAAGAGTTACAACATTTTGGAGGGCTTATGTAGCCTCTTATTGTCCTTATTTTTCATATTCCTTTGTTGTGATATATGTATTTGGATTAGATGGCTTTTCCACATTTCTATGAGAGTCTTCTGAACAAGCAGTCTCTTTTTCAGGGCCCAGGCCTCAACACCATTCAGGAAAACATCAACTGTTATATCAGCCATAAGGCTAGACCAAATGGCTATAGGGGCACAGTAAAAAGCTAAGGAGACTAGATGCCTCTAGCCTGCAATCCTAGCACCAGGGAGGTGGAGGCAGGAGGATCAGAAGTGTAAGGTCTTGGCTTTGGAAGACAACGCTCACATCACCAACAACCAAAGAAAAGAGAGACAAAGGTAATATAGACTGAACTCTGAATAATAATTGTAAGTAATACAATGGTAAAATAATTATTTTACAAAGGAGAGAGAAAGGGCAAGCAGCAGCAAGGTTGAGGAAAAGGGGAAAAAAGAAAATATTATGAGTAAGTGGAAGAAAAAGGGGGAAAATCCAATTTAAATTAGCAATTACGTACTTAAAATTACATAAGGTTAGGAGAAATGAAAGACAAAAATTAAAAAATAGCAATTAAAAACTTATCTTAAAAATCTAAAATCACAGGGCTTTAAGAAGAAAAATAAAAAGAGAGGGGAAAAGAGCAAAAGATTTTCCTTGTTCTTGGCTCTTATATCCAGGCTGGCGCTGCTGTGGGCTGCGGGGCTGAATTCCCTCTAGCGAATTCTTACTTGCATACCAGCAGCCAATGCTGGCTCTAAGAAGGTCTGCCTCCCAAGGACTGGCAAGTTGTCCCGCTTTCTCCAGAGGCACCTGGACAATGTCCAAACAGTGGATATCCTCAAGAGATGGAGAAAAGGGGTATCCAGGCAGAGCAATGAGCTCTGCCCTGGAGGACAAGAGTCCCGGCCATGCAGCACTGTGCTGGCCTTGGGTTTCAGCATTTTCAGGTTGCGCCTGCTGCAGGGAGAAAGTTGCTGGAATCCAGGGAACCATCAGACTTAAACTCAAAACTCTTAACTCCTGCCTTGCAGTCGCACACATTTGCAAGGGAGTAAGCTTCAGAGACCAAGGGATTGGCTGAGCTCAGAGAGCATGGAGCTCTCAGTCACCGAAGTAATTTGCAAGAGGTAGGGCTCCCCTTGGAGGCAAGGGCTACCTGATACCATTTTGCAGCCCCAAGAATTTGCTTCTTAGTGGGTCCGCGTATAATTGTCCCTTTCTCCATTTGAGCCTCTTATCCCCTTGGAAGGACGTAAGAGGTGTTTATAGGCTCTCAGACTTATTATTTTTTGTTTCAGTTTCTTATAATGGTACTGTGTATGTTAATAGTGAAAGATATATATACAACATATTACATATTATATATACATGTGATATATCTCTGTGTGTATGTGTGTGTATGTATCTATATGTGTGTATATGAATGTACCTGTATATACATACATATGTACATATGAAAGGTAGAGGAAAAACTCAGGTGTTCTCAGGTGCCATGCACCTTAATTTTTGAGACAGGGTATCTTATTGGCTTGGGGCTCAATGACTAGGCTAGTGAACCCCAGTGATCCACCACATCTGATATTTTTCTCCGTGGGTTCTGGAGGTTGAGCAGCTCTTCATCCTTGCACTGCGAACACCTTACTGAATGAGTAATTGCTCCAGCCTTGGAGGAAACTTCTCGTCTGTGGTTTTGCTCAAGGACTCTCTCCTTCATCATTTCAGCTCATACTTTGCAAGGACTCAAATGAGAGATTTAGATTCTCTAAGTCTCTGCCTGTTGTATTTAAAAAATGAATTGTACTGAAATACAAAGGCTTAGTGTAGTGGACGGTTTAGCCAGAGCTGGGTGAGCTGGGAGCCTGACTCCTTATCTCTGTATGTGTACAACTGGGTAGTATTTTTCCAAGTAGGTTTTAGACTCTGGTGTCCTATAGAAGCCCAAGGGGCATCTTAAATGGTGGTGAATTTATTACAAAAGTCTGAGGCTCCGACAGACTCACCGTAGAAAGCTGTATCTGTGCTTTATGAAATTATGAAAAATGGTTTATCAATTAATAAAAAGGATTGGCTCTCTCAAGTGCTTGGTCTTGGTTTTGCCTTTCTTAGTCATGTGGCTGTGTAGCTCTGCTTGCTCTGAACATCGTCTCCGGGATATCCAGCAGTAACCCGACACAACCGCATCTTTTTAAACTCTTGCTTACCATTGGATCTGTGACCACTCAAGCTCTCCGGGGGAGAAGATGTGATGGGACCAGCATGAGGGTCAGTTGTCTAGCTCTGAGCCAGTTAGCTCCCTGCCAAGGAGGAGTGATGTGTCTTATAAAAGCCCGAGGCTTGGGAGAAGCAGCTCTCCGAGAAGAGGGCACGGGCTAAAATGAGCAGATGAGGAACAATGTGACGAGTGTGCGGGAGAGTTCTGATTCAGAATGTTGTCGCTGAGGAAAGGTTTAGAGAAACACTTTACCGTGAATCTCTCTCTCTCTCTCTCTCTCTCTCTCTCTCTCTCTCTCTCTCTCTCTCTCTCTCTCTCTCTCTCTTTGTGTGTGCGTGTGTGTTTGTTTTTTCTCATCCTTTAATTTACTAATGTTTTCTCTTTATACTTTTTATTCTTATTTGTGCTGACATAAAAGGCCAAAGGGCTGCCAATCTCTGCAAGAGGCTCACTCACATGGAGCGAAAGCTCTACCGAGAGAATTATAAGAACTCCTGTCACACACGCCCTCCTCGAACCAGAGACTTTTCTTCTAATGTCTGTATTCTTCCAGGGTCCAGTTTTTTTTTTTTTTTTTTTTGGTCAAACTATTTTCTACTCTCCAATCCTAGGACACACTCCTGTTCTTAGAGACATTTTTTGTGCCTAGATTAGTTTCTCTCTGGTTGGGGCCTGCTTTCTATACTCTCTCTCTCTCTCTCTCTCTCTCTCTCTCTCTCTCTCTCTCTCTCTGTGTGTGTGTGTGTGTGTGTGACAGAGAGAGAGAGAGAGAGAGAGAGAGAGAGAGAGAGAGAGAGAGAAAGAGAGAGAGAGAGAACTATTACTGTGTTTCAATGAAATACATTTTAACCGCTTGGAGTAAAAGCCTCTGGTGGAAGCAGGCTGTTCACTACCTTCTTAGAAAATGTAATACTGTGTCACTGGTTCTTGAACACAAAGATCATGGGGCAGAGAAACTCTGAGGAAAGACTGCAAAGCCCAGGACTGAATTCATTTTGGCCATGTATCCTAAAATAGACATTCAGTTAAAGCACCACGAAGCCTAAGTTATTGTCTTGAGAGTACATTATGTAGTTCCAGGATTCTGAAATAAGGACAATGCAGAGAACAATAGAAGAAGAAAAGAACCTGTTAAGTAACAGTGACTATTCAAAGCCAACCGCTCTTGAATGTTTTCTTATTGAGTTGAGAAAAAGATGGTACTGTTTTATTGTTATAATCACAGCACTGTTTTTTTTTTTTTAAATGTCCGGAAACCGAATCAGATCCAACATGTTGCCTAGCAATGAAAAGAAACAAATAACTTTATTTCTTAAGCTGACATTAAAGTACTACCCAAGATTCCTAAAAATACCTGCTTTGGAGATCTGTTCTCAGCTAATCTTCTCAAACATGCTTTCCTGTACCCCAGCACGTGATGTTAAAAAGCCCGGAGAGTTACTTAATTAAGGAAATTAGCTGCTTATCCGCTTCTCTCTCTCTTTCTTTCTTTTTAAATCTTGACATGGATCTCTATATTATTGAAATTAACTCCAGCGTTGGCATTCTACAGTCACAAATCAAATGCCCCTAAACAGAAAGAGCCTCGCAGATCTTGGGGTCTGGAATGTAAAAAAGGAGGCATGTAGGCTGGAGGTGCTGGTGCCCCTGGAGTTCCAAGGCATTTACAAGTGAGTTCCCACCGACTGGGCTCTCGTTCTGAGAAACAAGTTCCTGTGGCAGGGAGCCAGGCTGTTTATAGCTGCATCACCGAGCTGTGTCCTCAGAGCGGGATTATAAAAAATTATGTCTTCTCCAGCGGGGCCTTGCCTAAATAGGAAGTCTGGAAATCACCTGAACCAAGACTTGGCTCTGTGGCTCCAGAGGGCAGTTAGTTTATACTCTGGGCTAGTGATAATATCCTAAGTCACTATTTTCTTTGTAAAATATGTATTTTAGAAGACACTCACTATTCCAGCAAAGACAAATTACAGAAAGTAGCTCTATCAGGTGAAGAAGCCGTGGTACGGCTAGACTAAAGAAGTAAGTGTTTAAATCCAGAAAAATAGGAAGGATGCGGCGAACAGTACAGGAGCAAGCGGCTCATCAGCCCACAGTACAGGACCGCTTCTTCAGACCCACGTGACCCCAGCTGCCTAGCGCTCACCTATCAGATGGCTAGTACAATCACTTTAAATGCATAAGAGCTCAGGGACAGAAACTTTAGGGATTCTGCCCCAGGTCGCGTATAGAAAGTGGCGGAACCGGCTCTAATCCTGGTCTACTCCAGTGCCAAAGTGTTTTCGACCACGTGATTTCTTGATTTGCTTGCTTCTTGATCATCACTAGCGACTGATCTGCCGTGATAGTTTTCACCCTGTTAGGTTGTGAGACACGCAAGAGATTAACAGAGGTTTTGGAAACCAAGCTCCCAAACAAATCTCCCCGAATTTAATCAAGCTTTGAAAAACAGAACGTGCCCTAATGTGAGGGGAGGCTGTCTGCGTTCAGGGGTTGAGTCGTTACTCACCCTGCCTGAGGCCCTGAAGCCATGCTAACACTAGGGGCTGGGAATGTAGCTCAGCAGACTGCTTGCCCCGTCTGCCCAAAGCTCTATGTTTGATTCGCAGAGCAGCATAAACCAGATGCGGCCCCACACCAACAACCCGAGCATCCAGGAAGTAGATGTAGGAGGATTAGGAGCTAGAGGTCATTTTCACCTAAATGGAGTTTGACACTAGCCTGGGCTACAGAAGACTCTGTCTCAAAATGCCAGAGATAAAACACATGTAACCAATAACTTACAAGAAAACCAGCACATGTATGCTTTATGGCAGCTTACCTTAGATTTTTTTCTGTTTTGTATAATCCTTATAACTTTATTACCCTAAACCTCAATTCAGACCCTTAAATAAATTTAAATGCTCAATGTAATGTTGTTAGTTGAGTGACTACAGTTGATTTAAAATCCTAATCGGTCATTTTTTTCAGCTGTTGCATCTTTCAGTAGGAGTTGATTTGACCAAGATCTAGGTATAGCCACACAGAAGCCCCAGAAATCTCAGGGACCTAAAAGCACCCATAGTGCTTTGCAGGACTCTTATTTACATCCCTTGGTGTTTACAAGAAGCTTGTGAGGTTAGTATTGACGGGACTATTTTAAAGATGAGGGACCAGAGGGAGAAAGAGGTTAAGGAATTGTCCACGATCAGAGAACTTTAACCTACAACAGGTAAGATTCAACTCTAGGCTGTCTGAACCAGAAACTTGTAATTTAGAGTTTATAACTTCGATAGGGTCAAAGGAGAACTGAGGAGTGAGTACCTGGTTGGCTGAGCAGCAACGTCCTGCTATTCCCTTCTCTTATTCTTCATTTAAACTGACTCTCTCCTCCATGTCTGCTCTGATTCCGTACCTTACTTCCAAGAAGAAATCTATCTTGAGTGACTATGTGACTCACTTTGGGAGTTTATGACAAGAGCTACAGACTGAATGGCTTGTTTCAGAAGATACTCAGGAATGTCATTTTTCCCCTTTCCTTTCCTTATTTATTTATTTATTTGGCAGGATTTTTTTGTGTAGTTCTCACTGTCCTGGAATTTGCTCCATAGACCCGGGTGACCTCAAACACACCTGAGTGCCAGGATTAAAGACATATGTCACCACCGCCCGGCTCTGAGTGGCTTCTTTAAACAATATTATTTCTTCTATTTCTGGAGGCTGCAAGTCCAAGATCAGAGTGCAAAGAGGACTGGATTCTGTGATCCTTCTCTTAGGTTTCAGGCTGCTGACGAGTGAAGGTATCCTCACACGGCAGAAGAGTTGTGTCGACCTTCCGGGTTCTTGTATGGATGCTAATCCCACCAAGATAGGGCCAATGCAAAGAGAAATATTCAACATATGGATTTAGCTGGGATTAGAAATATTCCACCCATTGTAGCCATCAAGTTCTGATTGTAGAGACAGAGAGCTTTTGAGAATACAGGACAATCCGACAGGCCTTAACAGTAAGCTTTGTATCACACTTCACATTGCCCTGAAATCTGAGATTTAGGATCACACACATATGTCTCTCCCTCTGTGTATGTGTGTGTGTGGGGGAGGTGTGTGTGGGGGGGTGTGTGTTTGGGAGTCGCAAAGTTGGCAGTTTCATCAGACTCTATTGAAGAACATTAATCTGGTTCCAGGAGTTGGTTATGAAAAAAGAGATATATAAATATCACCTTGTGCTTTCATATTCTATACAGGGGTGTGTGGGTAAATCTGTGAGATAATCTTGGAATGTGTGCTTGGCCCAGGAGTGTGAATATTTGTAGCTATGACAGGCATTTCAAAATCACACTCCAAAGAGTTTAGCCAATACCCTTTCTCACCGACATACATGAGAACGCTTGTTCCCAGTGCATTCGCCAGCGGATTGCGCAACCAACACCTTGGCTCCTTGCCTATCTGATAGGTGAGAAAAGGAGGCTTCAGTGTGGAGTTTTGTTTGCATTTCTCTCATTTCATTTCCTTTTTGATGAATTGTTTGTTTGTAATCTTTCCTAATTTTTCCCTCGTTGGATGGAAGGCTTAGGGACTTGAGTAGTTTTTAACCCTTACGTCATTTCTTTTGTGATACCAGCTGAAAGCACATTTTTCAAATCTATCATTTGTCTTTATCCTTCACTGCAGATTTTCACAAAGCTATTTTCATGTTTTCTATTATGTTTTTAAGATTTTGAACCCCGCATAGAAAATCTCTCATAACGTATTATTGCACATGTTTTTTTTTAAATCTTATTTTTATTTACATGTATGTATGTGTCTCTCTGTGTGTGTCCTGTGCTCTCAGAGGTCAGAAGAGGATGTCTGCTCAAGTTACAGGTAGTTTCGAACATCATCCTGAGGAGGGCACCGGGGCTCAAACTCAGGGCTTCTGCAAGTTAGCAAGTGTTCTTAACCATGGTGCCACTTCTCCAGCCCCAAGACTCTAAACACCCACCACGGTTCCTTTTGTAATGTTTCATATTTTATTTCTTGTGCTTTGTTATTGATCCGTTTGCGATTTGTTTTGCCTAAAGATGCCACAGATAAAATGAACTTGTTTTGCAGATCATGACTAACCAGTTTTCCAACACCACTTGCAAAACCCATCGTTCCTTCACAATTCATAATGCTATTCTTCGTTCAATCCTGACAGGTGCTTGGTTTATTTCTAGGCTTCTTTTTAGTGATATTATATAGGTTAAGTGTCAGTCAGTTCTCTCTTCACATGTAGGCACAGACTGTTTGAATTGTGGCTTTGTAGTAAATTCTAAATATCTATTAGTCTAACAATCCACGTTATATCTCTTTTTCAGAATTGTTCCGTTCAATTTTCCTATGTTTAATTGCTTATCAGTTTCATACATTTATGTAACACAATTTAGTCCTTGTCTCTGTCATCCCAGTTGCTCTCTCGCCGGCATCTTTCTCCTTCATTTGTCCCCCCCCACCTACTTCCGTGTATTCTTTGTGTGTATGTGAGACCTATTGAATTTAGCCAGAGTTACTTGCCCAAGTGTGGGTGAGACGTTATTCAGTGGAGCTAGGGCAGTTTATCAGCAGCTGCACTCCTGAGGAAAGAGACACCCTTCTCCCACAAGCATTGGTTGGCAATGGTCCCTCTGGGAGAGGTGGGGTCTCCTGGGGACTCCGCCATCCATGATGAGATGCTCATGAGCCCAAGCTTGGGCAAGTCTTGTCAGCTAACCACCATGACAATAAGTTTATGAGAATAACAGCTACATTGCGTATAGAAGACATCTATTTGTCACACCTTTCCCCATCTTTGGTTCTTCCACTCTTTTTGCCCCTTCTGTGATGTTCTCCGAGCCTTGGCTAGTGTGTTAAAGCTGCCTGAATGGGTTTGAGCATCCGCTATTGCTGTTTTTTTGGGCTTTGGCTCCATATGGGCTTTTGCATTAACCAAATTTTTAAAGTTGTGTGCTTAAAAATGTGTGTTAAACCTAGGATGATAGAAAGGTCCCATGGGGGATGGAAGGGGGGACAGTAGAGCACATCAGTCCTGTGGGTTTTTTTTATGTATTTATTTTATATGTGGATTTTGGAAATAGCTTGCCTAGTACAAAAATGTCCTCTGGTCATGTTAATATGAACATGTTAATTATCTAAATTATAGTTGAGAAAATTATTATTTGTTTTATTATTTATTACTATTTGTATGTAGATTTAAGCATAGGCACTAAGGGCTGGAGGAAAGCCAGGGATGGTGACACATGCCCTCAATCCCAGCACTTGGAAAGCAGAGGGGGGTGTTCACTGCCATCCTGGTCTGCTTAGAGAGCTCCAGGACAGTCAGGGCTACATAGAGACCTTGTCTCAAAACCAAAGATTAAAACAAACAAACAAACAAAAAGAGCTAAAGGGGGAGACAACAGGACCATAGTGCATCTCCTAGAGTGGGTGTGGGCTTTTCAGAAAAGCCACTGTACCATACACTTTGATTCAAGGACATGTCTTTCTACCTTCCCACGTCTTTTTGGTTCATCTATACAATACTTAAAACATTTTCTTGATGAATGTCTTACAAATTCTGTTATGTTCCTTTTTTGGAATTTTGTCTCTTACTGCTATTGAACATGGGGCTTTTTAAGTAAAGATGGCTGAGTGTCTGAAAGTGTCAGACTCGAACCCAAAACCATATATAACATTATCTAATTCTCTTCCCCCAAAGAACTCCACAATTGTCCCAATGTCGCGGTGCAGAGCCAAATATTCACAAGCACAAGGTTATATAAAGATCCAGTGAGAACACCATGCACACACATCTGTCTGTTGCCTCCAGGGCTCTTCTTCTATCTATCTTCTATTTACAGTTAGACAGTCTCCACTTTATCAGTAAGGATCTCTTCTTCTTCTTCTTCCTCTTCTTCTTCCTCTTCTTCCTCCTCCTCTTCCTCCTCTTCCTTCTCCTCTTCCTCCTCTTCTTCCTCCTCTTCTTCCTCTTCTTCTTCCTCTTCTTCCTCCTCTTCTTCCTCCTTCTCCTCCTTCTTTCTCATTCCCTATTCCTCCTTCTATTCCTCCTCTTCCTCCTCCTCCTCTTTATTTTGCCAGTTGGTTAAGTCATAAGAATTCTACCTTGTATTTATTGGCTTTGTTTCTATCACCTTTTTCTTGGAATATCAGATATATCGGTGACATCAGATGAAGGATTCTAATCTTTTAAAGAAAAATAAATGAAATAGCGGAAGGGATAAAGAGGAAAAAACAAAACAAAGCAAAGCAAGAACTCTACAAAAAACAAGCTCAGAGTTCACTATTCATATTTGGCTCTGCGGTCCCTGAGGAAGGTTAGGAAGCCATTTCTCTGGGATGTAATTGTGTTGCATTTAGAATACAGTTACTTACTCAGATCAAGGAAGGGGGACACGCTCTCTTTTGGTAACAAATGTGCTTTGCCTCATTAATTACTGAAATAAAAGCAGGGTTGTGTTCAGGCCACAGGCCTATCCCTCTTCCTTGCCATTATCTTGCTAATACAATTTTGCCAGTCTCTTCAATAATCTCTGCCTGACTCACTTAGATAAATTTTGCCTTTCTTAGTGACTGGACTGACATTGCTACCGGAAAGAGCAGTGTTGGCACATAACAGACACACACGGGGCTGTCAGCTAGCAGAACAATGCTGCTCTCATTTTTTTTTTCATCCTGAGTTTGGCTTGGTTTGGTTTTTGCCCCTCAGAGAACTTATTATAGTATTTGAAGAAAACTTCCTTTAATAAGAAGAAATAACCACAGTGGAACAGTTCCTACCCTCACCCTCCAAAACCATTGTTATGATTACGTCCTTGAAGATAATTTTAGAAAGTCATTTCGGTACCACAAGAGGAGTTTTGCCCCTATTTTCTGACAACCCAAAGTGTTCGAGATGGGGACCTCTCTAAACAAGTGTCTTAATGGGAAAATGATTTTAAGTGTTTGGAAATTCCTCGCCGGCTGTGTCGGGGAGAAAGTGTCACTGTGTTAGGAGGTGAACGCTGCTGCTGCTGTTAAATGCATTCCAATGTCTGGTAAAGGAAACACTGATGGAGCGCAAGTTAGAGATGCGATTAGGATGAGATTTCCTAGCCAAACAGTGCCACTGGAGGCCGTCAAAGTCCAACAGTGCCACTGGTGGCCGTCAAAGTCCAAACAGTGCCACTGTGGCCGTCAAAGCCAAACAGGCCTGAATATGAACCCGGCTTTATAGTATACAAAGGTCACTAACTTGTATGTTTAACTAAATCTCTTTAGACCACGGATTTTTCAAGCATTAACACAAACTCTCTTCTTCACCCCGTGCCTACCCCTCCCGTGAATGCTAACTTCTTTGAACTAGCTAAGACATAAAAACATCAAAGAGCTTTGAAATAGTAGAGATGGTTTTTAAGCTTCAAAAGGGCTGTTGTCAGAATGTGATGAGACTCATCTAGAACCTGGGATGCACTGATTATAAACATAGGGTCAGAACTCAATGGGATGGGCACCTCTAGCCCCAGCCACTCAAGACACTGGAGCAGGAGGATTGCTCGAGCCTGGGAGTTCTAGGCCACTTTAGGCAACACAGTAAGACTCATATTAAAACACGAAACCAGGTGCTAGGGAGATGACTCGGCTGATTAAAGTGGCATACCAACTGAGCCTCTGATGTCGCATCCCTGTCATGCATGCTGGGTGTTACAGTGTACGCTCATAATTCCAGTGCAGGAGATGCAGACACAGATCAATCCCTAGAGCTTGCTGGCCACCAAGCCCAAGCCTAAGCAATGAGCTCCAGGTTCAGTAAGAGAGCCTATCTTACAAGTTATGTAGACAGACATGGGAGAAGACACCTGCCATGGACCTCTGGCCATCCCATGCGTGGGCACTCTTGTACATGTATGTACAACTGACATACATGCCCACGCCTACGACTAAATCCACACAGAGACTACATAGTCACACAAACAAAGCATAACAACCAAGCGAAGCAGTCCTACCCACAACAAAAACTCAAAAGGCAATTTTACACCGCTATGTGGAGCTGGTAACAACAACAATGAACTTCTGGTGCCTTAAACATAGAATACGGTGGGGCCTCTTAGGAACAAAGGCTTTGAGTAAGTGGTAAATAAGAGGCAAACAAAATCAAATGGTGACAGCCTCCCTAAAATCTCTGTCATACACAAATGTTTTCACATGGAATTTTATAATTCTGTGAAAATATCTCCAAATTCTAGTTGTTCAGTCCCTTCCCCAAGGAGGTTACTACCTCATTGACTTTGTCTTTGAGGGAACTCATCATGCCCATAATTAGAGCAATAAAACTCATCTTTGTAACAAACCGGATTGTGTACTAAGGTACCAGCCAAATAAAAAGGGTTCTTGCTCAGATACTGGGGCGGCTCCTGCTGGTTGGAGACCTCGGTTCCCTTCTCTATCCTCTTGTGTCGGAGCAATAGGACTTTCCCCATCATAGTCCCAGAACTGTAGAAGGGGTTTGCAATGCTTATTTCCTTGTTTGCTCTTTATAGTTTCCCCAAGTTCATCATCTTCCAGGGATGGACCAGTGACCTGGCTTTACCCCTCACGGGGATTCATCGTACAGTGAGAGCGTGACTCAAGTCCTGTTACATGGCACAGTGCCCTGGTTTCCGTTGTTGCGGACTCTCGGTGTTGAGTCAGGTTCCTGCCACACTGCGAGAGTCTGAAGTTTAAGTGCTCCTGCCCTCTAGCCCCTGGCTCACCTCCTGTGCCTATTTCGGTCACGAGGATGATGACTGCATGTGCCGTTTAAGTCTGAGTCAGGCCCCTCTCTGTAGCAAACTCCAGAAATAATGCTTCATGGCAGCTTCACCAAAGAATTAGTTGAAAAGAACTCAAATCATCAACAAATTGAGAATATGATCTCTCTCTTTTTGTAGTTAGCTGTGTGGTGGTAGTGGTTCCTGTTTCCTGGACTTGGATGACTTTATTTTGTTGTACCCATTTGCTGTAAATTGGGTAAAGGATATTATACTTCTTACCTAAGAGATAGTATAGAGTAATAGGTTTAAGAACAGCCTCTGTGGGAGAAGAATTTCCTGCAGTCAAATTCTTTTTCTATCATTTACCTGGCTCAAGGTCTGTTGTGCTTTTAAGTAAAGTGCTTCATCTTCAGACACAGCAGGTTCCATGTTTTTAAAATGGTGATATTTTGATGTCATGTTTTGTTCCTTCAAGTTTCCTTTACAGAATTTCTATTTCCCAGTGGAACGGCACAGGAGACGAGGCCTTTGAGAGGCAGTTACGTTTACAGGAGGCCATGCGCGAGGAGTCCCAATGTTGGGATTAGTGTCCTCATAATAGTCCTGTTTTAAAACTTTTAAGAAAACCTCCATGTTCTCTCTCTCTCTCTCTCTCTCTCTCTCTCTCTCTCTCTCTCTCTCCTCTCTCTCCTCCCCCTCTCTCCCTCCCTCCCTTCCCCCTCTCTCCCTCCCTCCCTCCTTCCATCCCTCCGCCCTCTGTCTCTCTCTCTCTGTTTTCATACAAATTTTATATTTTTCCTTTGACTAGTTCTGTTAAGAATATTTTTTTTGGGGGGGGGGTGGTCCAAATGCTTAGTGAGTGAAGATGCTTGCAGTGTGAGTTTAATGACTCAAGTTTGATCCCAGGAACCCATGTATACATGGAGGAGGGAACTGCTTAACACACACACACACCACCACCACTGTATTATTAATGTAAGTATCTGAGCAATGGAAAAGACCAATAATGTGTAATAGTATCCCATATTCTTAGATCATACTTTGAGGATTAGGAGGGAAGGGAGACCTGTTTGGAGGGTGCCATCAGATGAAACTGAAGACAACCTAAACATACACTATAAAGTAGGAGTCTGAGAAACCGAGGGATACCCTAGTCAGTTCATCATACTGTATCAAAGTACAAGGTGGGTATTTTATCAGTGATGGAAGTTCAGTCTTCAGTGTGTGGAGTCTCGTAAGTCCATGGTTCTAACTAGACTCGGAGCCTGGTAAGGACTTGTCTCCTGATTTATAGATGATGCCTGCTGGCTGTGCTATCACATGGCAGAGGAGGGCAAGACACATGAAGCCTCATTTACAAAACTTAATTAGCATATATCAATTATGCACAGCAATGAACTTCATTATGATGTTTTCATATGCAATATTATAGCTCAATCACGTTCACCCACCTGCTACTGTTTTTTTCCTTCCTCACTCCCACCAATCCCCTCCCCTCTTGCCCACTAAGCTCTTCTTCTCTTGCTTCTTTTTATTTTCATTTATTTTGCTGATCCAATGACTTTCATTAGGGTCGTTTACAACACAGGCATTTTGAAAGATGTTGTGTTTTGTTTTATATTTCGGATGCATATGGGTGCGTTGCCCGTAAGTATGTCTGTGCACCATGAACATGCCAGGTGCCCGTGGAGCGCAGATGAAGGTGTCAGATACCCTGAGACTGGAGTTACACATGGTGTGAGCTGCTCTGTGGGGGCTGGGACTTGAACCTTGGTCCTCTGGAAGAGCCAGTGATTCTCACCACTGAGTCATCTTTTCACTTCACAGGAACACACATAGAATTTTGTGACCAGGAGCATGTGTGCCCTAACGGTAGCCATACCATCGAAGAAACTCCCTCCCCTTCTCCCATCAGTCATAAACGTCACATAAACCCTCTGAGAGGGCTGAGGACCCATGAGACACTCTCCTTCCAGAATAGGGTGTTGATGGGCCCACGAACCTTCTTATTTATTTATTTTTACCCCCTTCACAAACTCCTTCTGTTACTACTCTCCCTATCCTTCCACCCCCTTGCACCCATCTTTGAGTTTTGAGTGCAGTGCACAACGTCTGTCTGCGCTCTATGTGCTACCATATAGAGATCCATTTCAAGATTTAAAAAGGAGAGAGAGAGAGAGAGAGAGAGAGAGAGAGAGAGAGAGAGAGAGAGAGAGAGAGAGCCGTAGTCACTGGTAAGAAGCCCTTTATTCAATAGCACCCTGGAGGCTTATATACCCAACAGTCAAGTGAGCCAACAGGTGAAAACCTTATCCTCTGATCCTCAAGGCCAAGGCAACAGGAGCTTGAGAAGAAGAGCTGGTAAACAACTTTGACACAGCTTTCAGTAACTCAAATCAGAAGGAAAGTAAAGATCTCTAGCAGGGAAGGCAGCTGGAAGCCAGGATTCCAAATGGTCCCAACATTTGAGATTAATTTTTTCTTTTTTACTGCACAGGTCCGGCTTATGTTGTCCAGCTTTTCTTGGGAACAGACTCTGCTCTGGCATATGGCCAACTTATCAGGGGATCATTGGCATACAACAGCTATCACACGCCAATAGTTGCTCAGTTAGTGATGTGATTCTGTTGCTACCTTCCCACCTCTACGCTGGGATTTTTGTCTGACTGGAAGTTGTTCGGGACTTTTGCACGCTGTCGCAGTAACTGTGAATTCATGTGTCATTCTTCCTGTGTCTGGAAAACAGCTTCCTTGATGTCATCCCAGACACTTACAGTCTCTTCACCCCCCTCCTCCGCCTAGATCTCTGAGCCTTGAGGGAAGGGATGTGATGTGAATGTTCCGTTTGGGGCTGAGTACTCCCCAGTCTTTTATTTTTGTCCTCTGTGATGAACACAATCTTATAGAGATCTTAGGCAGGTAATTACAACTGCCATGAGTTCAAGAGTTCAATCGCCACGCTGTTCCTGGAAGTCTGTCTCCTGTACACAGCCCATCACATTCCTCCAGGTCCTACAGTATTTCAGCCCCTTCTGAGACATTTTCAGAGCCTTGGCAGGGGTGTCATAGATGTCTTACTTACATCTGGACATTCGACAGTCACTTATTCTCCGTGCTTTGACCAATTATGAGTCTCTATAATCATCATTTATTATTGTTTAAGCTTCTCTGATCAAAGCTGACAGCAACACTAATTTAGAGCCATAAACAGTTATTTCGAAGGCAATTTGACAGACACATCATGTCCATTTAGCAAAACAACAGTAAGTAGTTTTGTTACTAGGGACTATGACATTCTCCGCCACAGGCTTTTGACCAGGTTTATACTCCCAGATGTGAATTCCTTCCTGGGGAATAGGCATCAAATACAGTCGGAAAATGGCTGGCTACCGCTATAATAGACTTGCCACTCTTTCAATAGTGGGCTCATCTTTCTTGAGTGATTGGTATAGACACAGGGTCCACAGGGGAATGAGTCTTGATGCCAGGTCCTCAAGTGGTTTGCACATCACCTTCCAGCTCTGTGGGAGCTCGCTAGCAGGGAAGGAACCCCCAGACCGGTTCCAGCTTGGTCTCTCTGAATCCTATAACCAAGGCATGTGGCTTTCTCAACAACTAGTTCTGGAAGACTACCAACAATAGGAATGATTTGGTTGTATGGCTTTGCGGGAGGGGGGGAAGGAGTCTCATGTCTCTGTAACCAACAACATACAGGGAGGCAACCCAGTCCGATATTTTCAGTTAAGGAACAATGGTTTCTGGGAGCAGCTTTATTCACCTAGACAGGAAAACTCCATTCAGCCCTTAATTTTTTTTTATGAGCATACCAAATGAGCATACAGAATGATGAATGGTTTTTTTCATACACACCATTAGTTTTGGTTGACCTACCCCCTAAACCCCCCCTTCATCTCCCTGCTTCCTTTTTTGCTTAATCCGTTCTACCCCATGCATTCTTCCTTCCAGTTTCATATTGAATACACTTTACTCCCTCTTTTAAAAAATCTCTTCCCATATCATGGGTCTCTACTTACTTTTGTATGGTTTACACATACTAAGCACATATAAAAAAATTAGGAGGTTGGATCCACATATTAAAATATGAGATATACGTCTTTCTGAGCCTGAGTTACTTGACTGGATATGGAGATAATATTTTCCAATCTAATAAATTTCCTGCATGTTTAATAATTTACTTTTTCTTTATGGATGAGTGATCCATTGTACCTACGAACTTCATCTTCATGATCCATTATCCGTTTTATTTCCTTGCTTTTATGAAGAGAGCAGCAATAAACGTGGATGTGCAATTACCTTTGTGGTTCCATAGACATAGGGAAATATTTGAAATATCATGGTATATAACCATCATAACAACCATTTAAGATAGTTTATTTATTTATTTTCTCTTTTGCCAGATGAGTACACCTCAGTCACAAACTGACTGGGAAAGTGCTACACACCAGAAACACACACACACGAGTAACAGCATACAGACTGAACAGATCGTATTTATGATTTAGGAGTGCACACATGAATATATGACAGCCACTAGCAAATAAAGAGAGCGTGAATTTTAAGAACAACGAGGGGTTTATGGAAGGGCTTGGGGAGAGGAAGGGGAAAGAGGAAATGATATAGTTATAATTTTAAAAATAATAAAAAAGAAAGCTGCAGAATTGGAGTATGAGCCATTGCAGACTTGGATCTGAACAACCAAGTCATGAGCACTGCCGTGTCTCCATTCACCCTGTCGGTAGATGGAGGTCTCCACGAGGCAGATCATTTAACTGTAATTTTTTTGCATTCCGGTTCTTAATATATATGCAAATATATACCAGGCATATATAGTTGAAAATTTCGAAGACAGCATAGAATTGTGTCCCTGCTATGGTTTCTTTCTACCAATATTTGTATGTTGTTTAGCTTTAGCTGTCCTGGAACTTGCTCTGACCAGGCTGGCCTTGAACTCACAGACATTCACTTTCTTCTGCCTCCCGAGTGCTGGGATTAGTGGCATGCGCCACCACTGCCCGGCGATATCACTCTTTATACATTGTTTTAATCCACAAATCTTTAGATCCGTAAAACGGCAACAGATGAATATGAAGAGTCTTGAATTTTCTGAGTTGAGAACTTTAAGTTTCACAAACGATAATCAGCTGAATGGTGTATTTTGTAATATGTGAATAGCATTTCCCTCAAAATGATTAAAAAAATCTTGGATGAGTTAGGCTTTTCTGCCTTTTCTTCACGTATTTGCACGCACGCTTGAGCTTGGCTTCTCTACTCTTACACTGTTTTTAGTTGTGTTTCAGAACACAGATAATCTGGCTTTCTTTGAAGATCAAATATCAGTACACGTATCTTTAGAAAAATTCTGTGTTATACATACAATTTTAAAGAAAATTTGCATACTAATGAGATTTTATTTTCATATAAAACATTAAATTGTAACCCCACATTGGATGCTGTAGAACATAGAGAATCCTCATGCTTTTCAGGATGGATATCCTGATTTTGTAATCGTGAAAGCTAAGGAGGACTTTTCACATAAAAACATAATACAAAATGGCAGAAATACATTTAGGACCCTTTTAGAAATTGTTGAAGATTTCATCTTAAACTTAAGCCAACATTATTTTAACTATTATTTTATGAAACTCAATTCAGAAACTCACCCAGCATTTAGAAGTCAAACCTTTTAATGTAATACAGTACAAAGATACACTAATTCGATTCTTCAATAAGGGAGAATGATGGTAGGAAAATATTTAAAGTCTTCGGTTTCCTTTAATTACCCCGTTATGTTTCTAATTATACCACTACGTTTCTCTAACAGCAGATAATATGGCCTATTCAGCAAAAGCACTGCAGCTCATCACATCGTCTCCTGAGTCTGAGACGTTAAGACAGAAGATACCATGTATCTGAGCCACAGAACATGAAGAAGTCAAGCTGGTATGCATCTAGCTTCCAAAGTGCAGGAAGGTGCCACGTCAGCTATGGGAGAAGAAGCGTGACCATCAGCTACCCTTGTGAGTGTTGTGAGCTCCAATAACGACTGGCGTGGTACCATGTGCCACGGGTGCAGTTGTAACATGAACAACATCGGGACAGCTAGTCACTCTCTGATTGAACTTAAGTCCCACTCCACAGAATGAAACCCATACTTGACACCATTATTAGGCTAAAGACCCTTGGCAAGGACTTATTATTATGCTGATTAATGAACACAGCCTTAAACCAACGTCTCATAACTTATTTTTGTACCCACAGAGCAATGAATCTCTCAGCCCTCGTTGAGTAAGCTTCTATTTGCATTAGATGGTGATTAACATGAAATGTTTTTAATATAATGTCCAAGGAAAACCTCTGATTTAAAGAGAAGCTAGTGGTCCCACATCTCGCATTTGTAGAACTTGCTGCCAGACTCTGCCAAAATAGTGCTCCTTTGGACTTACTGAAGTATATACATATATATATTTAAACCTTAATGGCATACAAAGATTACTACTTTTTATATTGAGTAGAGGCAAGCGACAAACCCTGCCCACATTCAAGGGGTGCGATTTTACAGGCTGTGAGAAGTAAGAGTCAAAATCCATTTCTACTTACTTCCATACTCCTAATCTATTTGTTTTTTTAACCCCGAAATTCTAGGGCTCTATTGTTTGGATTCTTTTCTTCTTTGCCTACTCTGTTAGGGGTGCCCCATCAGCCTCTCTATCTGTTGGGAGCAGTGAGCCCCCAGATCCTGAATTTCCTGTAAACAACTTGTTTTCCCCTAATCTGAGTGCCTACAGCTGCTCTGAGCACGAGATCCTCAGGAGTTCGTAATGACAGGAGAGTGGTTTCTGGTGTGTTTGACTGGGACGTGGCTATCTCTATATAAGCTGCTCCTGAACACAATAAAGGGGACGTTCTTGGGGCATTCTGGCATCAAGGATGACCTGTGTCTTTCTGTCTGTGAGTCTCTGTGTGTTTCAATCTCCAGCCCCTTGCCCCATTCACGAACTGTACGGCGGCGCATAGAGAGCAAATGGGCTTGGTGTGCCGCACTATCTTTGTTTTAACTTCATCTCTTTTTTGTTTTCTGCATATCTATGATTTGAGAACAGGTTTCCTGGCCCCTGAGTCCATGCTGGGGGTTGGAAAGAGTATAGCATGGTTATTTATTACTCTGGTCTCCTGGTCAATGGGCTACCTCCAAGGACAGCGGGCTCCAGATCCAAATAAGAGGAATCTCAGTTAGTGACATTCTCTCTGTTGTTAGTAACTCCTTCTTCCCTTGAACCGTTTGAATTGCCCATCTTGGGGACAGTGAATGACTTAATTGTTACTCTAACTTTTGCCACACTCTTTAAATAGGCGTTTTTCAAATTCTCAAATCACACGCACAGAACAGCTACCTCACTGGCTCATGAATCTGCACACTTTTTTTTTTCTGATCTCATCTAGTCTGGTGGATTTAAATTGCGGATTTCTCCTCCTCGCCTTTTCATCTACAGCCTTGTTCTTCTCCTTTAGCATCCTGACTAGAAGTTTCCACTGGATTATCTTCCATAGACTTCATACTTGACACATCTCAAACCTTCAACTCAAATTCTCGCCTACCTTCCAATCCTAACCTGCCCACACACATTCTAGTTTTTGTAGGTATCAATGTCATTCTCAACTCTCACCCTTTCCTCAAGTGTGGCGTCTGACAACAACCCTGTCGGCTCTTCCCCATATAAAGCGGCTGTTACCACCTTCCCTCATCTCCACTGTTTCTCTCCTTATCCCAGCCTTCATCTTCTTTGTTCTGGGTCACCCAGTCTTCCCAGCACACTTTTAATTAGTCTCCTTGCTGCTTCTCCCTCTCTCCTGACTTTTTGCTTCAGATTTTAGTAACGAGGCTGCTAGGATGAGCATTTCAGTCTCTGAGCCACACTGTGTGCCTCCTCCCCTCAAAGCCACCCCGGGGGCCTCTCGCCACATGGCGAGCAAAAGGCAAGATTGTAAAGAGGTTGAAACTACAGAAACAGAGCATGGAACGATAGTTACTGAAGGCTGGGAAGCTGCGGAATGAGTGGTCAGTTGAGTTGTTGACCGAACAATACAAAATTAGATAGGAGAAATAAAAAAATTATGTTGTGGTGGGGGGGCGCGTTGGAGAGATATCTCTACAGTTATGAGTCCTGACTTCTCTTACAGAGGACCTAGGTTTGGTTCTTAACGCTCACATGGTAGCTCACGACCACCCGTCACTCTGATCCGTTACTCTAATTTCAGTGAATCTGATGCCTTCTCCTGACCACTTTGGGCACCAGCATGAACATGATTTATATGCATAGATGCAGGCAAAACTGCTTATACACATAGGATAAAATAAATGCATCTAAAAAAAACTCTTGTATAAGATGATGATCGTAATTAATGATGATAGAGTGTATTCTTTAAAAATGTCAGGAGACCCCATATCAAAATGATGACGATGGGAGATAACACCTTTTTTAATTTGCTATATATGACAGTCCTGTAATGTATGTATGAATCAAAATATTATATGGCCTATGATAAATAATGTCATTTGTTCATTAAAAGGGCCGTAAAGGCTCCCAAAGTTGGTCCTTCTGTGGCACTCTGGTGTTGGCTCTGTCCCTTCTTTGGCTCATTTTTCTTGTGTCACATGACTGTCTTGCTATTGTTTGAATCTATCACGCACACTGCCCCCTTCAGGCCTTTGAATTCTCTGTGTCGTCTGCTTCTGTAGCTGGGTCCCCGAAGGGTCACCTTCTCATGGGGTCTTCTGATCCTTCATCGGTTTCATCTGAGTTAGTGACCTTCTTCACACTTCTACTTTATTCTTTATTTCCTTCTCACACTGGTTTCTTTCTTTCCCCTAGACTGCTTATCCTCTGACATTAGTGTTCATTTATTTATCTGACTGTGACTTGGCTCCCACACTGGCCCCTTATCAGTCAATTAAAGGCATCCTCAGTAGGAAACGGGCCGTTTGGTTGCCCATTTTCCTCCAGTACTTTATACGCTAACCGCCTTATGAGAAGTATAGAAAATTCAGTGGTTGAATAAATAGACAATAAAAATCTTTGCATTCTTAAGGTATTATCCTTGTCAAAACTGGCTTTAGTTGTCACCTTTACACACCTGGGAAGGGGGAACTTCAGCTGAGGAATTGCCTTGATTTCTGATGGATGTAGGGAGGCCCAGCCCACTACAGGAGGTCCTATCCCCAGGCCGGGGGGGGGGGGGGCTGTGCTACATAAGAAAGGTAGCTGAACATACGCCTGGATGTGAGCCAGTAATCAGCCTTCCTTTATGGTCTCTGCTTCAGTTCCTGCCTTTAGGTTTCTGTTTGAGCTCCTGTCCTGGGTTCCCCTTGATGGTAAACTATAACTTATAAGTTGAAATAGAGTTTTTCTTCTCCCAAGTTGGTTTTGTTCAGTGTTTTGGCACTACTGTAGAAAGCAAAGGAGAACAATCATGTGAATTTTAAAAACAACAGCCGTCACACCTGCAGAATGGCGTTGGGGGACACCCAATTCATTGTATATTTAGAGTCAGTAGATTAACGATGTTTGAGGGTACTTGGGTTAGTTCTTGGTTTTAAGGCTGTGTTGTTCTTCTTGCTCAGGTCCAATATTTCCGATGAAACCATATCCCTAGCAGCGAGTGGATTGTTGCTTAAGCTTCCTCCATGTTTACAGAAGTCTCAAGTTGGCTGCAGCTGCCAGCAGGCTGCCTCGACCTGGCCACTAACCTCTCCCCACTGCCTTGGCTCCGCGTTCTGTTTGTGGTTCATGGAGATATTTATCTTGATTTTGTACCCAGCTAATGTCCTAATGCTTTTATCTTCTTTATATAGTTCTAATCATGGCTGAATGTTTCGGACAGAGAGGGTGTGGTAATTTACGGACTCACTGAACTCTTTTAGAGTTAGAAGTTAGAAGTCACCCTACATTTCTAAGCAACAGTCGAGTCGTTGCCATATTGAAAAGTCCACGGGACAGCACATAAAAATTCAGATTTACAGTTTAGCATGGAAATTGGTAACATCTGGCCGCAGGAGGCCTCCGTTTCCATGTGTGACAACGGCTTGGAGGTGAGTAAACACCGCGAGAGGCCGTGGGTCATGACCTCTACTGTCTGCCAAGTTCTCACGCTGCATACTTTCCTGGGCCTGACAGGATGACTTCACTTGGTTGCCTTATCTGTGTGACCCCTGAAGGTCTTTTAATTTGTGGTCCCTATTTTGAGTACACCGTGAGCTAAAGCATCAGGCGATTTATTAAAAGGTTAAAAATAAAACCTGCGAGTCAAAAAAAAACCTTAGTCTTTCTTTTGAGCAGGAGGGAGAGAAAGAGAGACAGAAAATGAGAGAAAGAAAGAAGATTGGAGGGGGAAGAAAGATGGAAACAGAAAGAGAGAGAGAGAGAGATGGAGAGATTATGAGAAAGGGACCAGGAGGGGGATGAGCGAGGGTGGAGGAGACAGATGAGAAACAGGCAGGGAAGAAGGGAAGAAGGGGGAGGAGAGGATGAGATAGAATGTGTGTATATGTGTACGCAGGTGAATGCATGAGAGAGAGACAGAGACATGGAGACACAGAGAGACAGAGAATTTGATGTTCCTCCCCCGTTTATGAGTACAAAGCTTCAAATCCTCCCAAACCTGCATTGTTCCCATTTTAGGTGAGAATATGCCACTAAGGAATGTTTTTCCCATAAAAATGTCACATGAAACTTTATATCATGGTGCCCCGGAATAGAGGGAGGTGTTTGCACAGAGAGGAGCCGGGCCCAGAGCCTGTAATGTGTGTTCTTTCTTGTCAAGGTAAATCTAACTCACCCAGCCAGAGCCGACTCATTTCATGATACTGATAAGCTTCTTATCTTAAGTGAAACTGTGAACTTCTGATGTTTTTATGAGTCCATACCCTATAGGTAATCAGCTCCTTTTGTACATGAATACAAACGCTTCATGGTAAATCATGACTTCTGATTATCATGACGTATCATTTTTTTTTTTTTTGCCAGGGTGAGAATAGAGTAGACATTTGCAGGGGGTGAGCATGAGGTAGACGCCTGCCACTTCGTGCGTCGTGTGCAGCATCAGGACATCCTGCTTCTTACCCTGCTAGTATGTCATCATGCCAGAGGTGACCACGTTCCCCATTTATTCAGTGTAATGTTACGAAGTGATTGCTTAGGCTTGGGGTGTTTTCCTACGGTCAGAGCATCCAGGCTTGCCTGGGTAGTTTACACAGCACTGCTCACCATGTCCTGAATACTTTCCCCGGAGACTCTGCCATGACTTTCTGCTTGTGTAACTTTTCCACTTACTTGTACTCTGATAAGGACACTTATCTGTGGTCCGGCGGGTTTATTTTGAGAATTCATGTCATTGTAAATGGTGCTATGTTATATATAAACACAAGCACCCATACGTGACACATTGGAGCTATATGTTTGAAGTTGTTGTTGTATCTCTTTCCTGTTTCATCAATATTCCCCCTATCTAAAATTTAGAATGCTTTCCCCAAAAGGGAAACATCACCACAAGGTTACCCATTTCGAAAGCAGAACCACTGCATGAAAGGTACTTAAAGAAAATTAAGCATCAGTTAGAATTAAAGCTGAACATTAAAACATCATGACTAATAGCACAACCTTTTAGCCCAATCTTATTTTTCTCTTAAACTTGTCACAAATATTTTAGTTAATCATCAAATATAGATGTTGCTATTTGTCATTTTTGTTTTGTTGTTGAATTACAAGCTCCAAGGGTTGAGTCCGTTCAGCGTTTGATCTCTCTTTAAGAGGAAAAAAAAAACCTTTATTTATTTAAGAACTAAAAGTCAAATTACAGTGTTTTGAGAAAGTTTGGTTTGATGGACAGAAAAATGTTTTTGTTGTTGGTTTGTTTGTTTGTTTTGTTTGGTCTTTTTGATCTTTCTGCATCACTTGATTAAGGTGAATTAGTCCCTTTTGAGTCATCTGGACTTGTTTTTCTCTTACATCAGGACATTTCTTCCCTCAAGTTCTGCCCGCGTCCATTCCCCTGCCTGACTATTCTCACGTATTTAAAGTCCTCATCCTCAACCTTCTCCAGTTTGGCTGTTGATCCTACTAGGTTACAAGGTCTTTTTCTCATCCACCACTTTACAGATTAGCCTTGCTTGCCCTCTGGAGCTGCTGGGACGCCCTGGAAATGCATTTAGTTGACCAAGACACCAAGGTGTTTGTTTCCCTTTGTTAGACTTTCCCAAGTCTCTAGGACAGGGCTGTCAAGTGACTTCATATGCTTTGGATACCGGCAAAGGTGCGATAGATGTGTATATTTACTGAAATCCACTTTAGCATTCAGAATTCATCTACTGCAGTTGTAGAGTGATCTCTTCACCCCTCTCTCTCTCCTCAAATTCAACAGTATGTTTGATCTTATTTGGACGTCTAATTTCTTACTCCCATTAAGTCTGATATGTAGCCAGCGCTATTAGTATTTCTTGAGAACTGTCACACATACAGACTCCCAGGTCTCTCTCTCAGCTCAAATCTTATTCCTGAAACTGTCAAGAACACCAGTCCTTGAGAAACACAACCTTACTATGCTGTTCTAGCCTCTCCTTTACCTCTTTCATCTCTTTCCTGCCCCCTTCCTCTCCTCCCCATCTCTTCTCTTCTTCTCCCCTTTCTTCCTTTTTTTTGGGACAGGTTCAAGGCTGATCTTGAACTCACTTTATAATGGAGAGTGACCTTAATTTCTGGTCATCTGGCCATTATCTCATGGGTGCCAGGATGACAGGCATGTACGATGTGATGCTGGGAGTGGAACCCAGGCTCTCATGCAGGCTGAGTAAGCCCTCTCCTGACTGAGACTCATCTCTCCTTGTCCTTTTGTTATCATTTATCTAGTTTAGAATCCACAGTCAATTGTGGAAGTAATGCTTTCGCAGATACTCTCAGCTCCCGATGACTCATCAGTGTGCCTTCTTGAAGTCCATAACCCAAGCAACCCGGAACAGCCCACAGATGCCACTCCTTGGAGCAGAAAGGTGCCAATGCACGCATCTCATGAAGCCTGTCATTGTCCGTGTCCCTGGCAAGTCTCTTCCTCTCCGTGACAGCTGTTTTGTGAAAATTCTGCATTCTATCCAAGCATCGTACTTTCTCAGCTCCCCATTTTAAACAGATGACTTTTTCCTCCCACTTCCCGCAGAAAGCAGAAGGCTTCAGATGGGAACTCCCTCAGCTTCTTGCTACCGATCCCATATTGTTCCATCCGGGCCCACGTTCTCTTCTTCCTCTATTTTTGTATTTGGATATCAGCTGATCTCACCACCTGTGTTTAGAATCCCATCCCTCTCAGCTGAGACTCTCACTCGGTTCCTCATTTTCCGTGATCCTTCACGCTGCTGTTTACCGAGCATCTCAGGCAGATTATTCGCAGTCATGTAGAAACCCATGCACTCTCCTTCGATCTCAAAACAGCTCTTTCTCGAAGACCATAGTCTCTTCAAAAGCCCCCTTTGTGTTTTCCTCCCAGGGTTTTCATTATATAGTGAATTTCTTGTCTTTATTTCTAATTCTTCAAACTCATCCAACTTGGCTATTGTTCCTAGTTAGTAGCAGTGCTGGCCAAGGTCACCAGTGACTCCCATGATTTAAATACAGTGGACGCCTCTAGTTCTTTATTTCTGGGTTCCCACCATTTTTGTCCATTCTTCTCTTTTGTGTGTGACATATGTGTTCTGTTTTCTTCTAGCTTCTAAGACATCATGCCATCTAGATTTACAATCTAGCTTTCTAGCCTTTCCTTCTCTATTACTTTGTTGAGTTCTCTTTCTCTAGCGATGGTAGTAAGCACTTTGTTCTTTCCATTCTGTTCTTTATTAGGTTACATCTCTACACTGGTTGTGATCGAGCATAAGTTTTGAGTGTGTCAGATTTCTTTTCATCAAGCCCCAGCGGGGATGGTAGAGAATGGCTCAGTCCATAAACACTTGCCTTGCCAATATGAATTTGATTACAGAACCCACATAAAAATGCCAGGAGTGACGGTACATCTTTGTAATCCTAATCCCAGGGATGTGGAAAATGAGGATCTCTGGAGTTCAATGGTCAGTGAAACTAGCGCAATTGCTGAGCTCCATGCTGCTGAGAGAGAAGTTTCTAAAGAGGTGGATGGTGTTCCTGAGGATAACCCCTGAAGATGAGCTGCAATCTCCATTTGTACATGCATGCACACACATGTGATTCTGCATACACATGCACCCACTCTCACATCAACATACACCCAGTCCCGCACACGAATGTGCACACAACCACGTACATTAAAAAGCCAGTGTCTGTGCAATGAAGACTAGTAAAGGAGAAGGAAGTTGAATTTGAAAGCAGGATCTGTAAAGCTTTGGTCAAAGCGGCAGGTGTCCAGAATCACCTGCCTGTCCATCATTAGACTGAAGTGTCTTTTACATGACTGCCTTGGCATTTTCCAGATGTTGGTGCCTGGAAAGTAATTTCCCGTAAAGAGGCTTAGATAGGGCAGAGCTCAGAGAGCTAAGAGAGCTCAGAGCTGGAGACTCTACTAATTTAATTCTTGTCAATGTGGGCATCAGAACTGTTGGTAGGTGATCTGTAGAGTGCATTGCTTTCTTGATCATGTATTCTATTTTACATAGAATGTTTTTTATGCATATGGCCCAGTGTTTATTAGTTGTCTGAGAAGTCCTAAATCTACACTCAGACTCACGTGTTTTTCACATTTATACCCAACTGTCTATTCAAAATCTTTATCTTTGTCTGGGCATCTCAAAGGATGCCAGGATTAACTTGTCTAAGCCACATCAATCAACAGAGCTTGCCAGATTTATCTCTTATATTTCTGTGAAGCCATTAACTTTTTTTTATTCCATTGACACCACTCTAGCACAACCACTACCTTCTCTAGCCTGGACTTGTGCAAAGTTATTCTATTTGGTTTTCCAAGGTCCCCCTTCCCCTCTTCTGCAGGTTCTTTTACTGTGGCCACACAGTGCTTTCGAATGAAATTTTGAGTCCATTGATTTTTTTTTTCGCACCCAAAATCCCTTCAGTGGCTTCTCAGAATTACTTCTGGAGAGAGGCTAAGATAACTTTGAAGGAATTATCAGTCTGTGTTCTGTGTCCACTTCTAATTTGACTACTCTTTTGTTCAGTTCCTATATTCCAGTGACAACGTGCATGCCCCAAACCCCTGGGAAAGGGGGACTTCTCTCAACACTGTTTCCTTTGTTAGAAATAATTGCCTCTCGTTCTTCAACTGATAGCTTTTCCATCTCCAGCCTCATTTCTCCGATAAGACTTCAAGCCTGACTCTTGTAGCATTTTGTTTTATTTGTTCATAGTACATATGTTAGAATACATATGTATACATACCCATGATTATTGAAATAATGTTTGACTTCATATAAGTACTCCCTGTGAATATAGAAAACCACTTCCATTTTAAAAATATTCTCAGTGCTTAACACTGACCCAGAATGTCTCTCTCTCTCTCTTTAAATATATATACACATATATATATTTCATGAAACCTCCTAAGAATACCTGAAAGGTTTGTTATCCACCATTCAATATGGAGTTTAGTGCACAAGACTTCTACCCTAAGCTATTTAATAGGCTCTTAATTCTTTCTGTCCATTAAAGAGGTTGAATGAAGTCTAAAGAAGCTCACTACATGTCAATCTTGCGTTACAAGGTAGGTGGGGTTTGTTTCTCAGAAGGGTGACATAATGCATCTTAAGTGTATGAGAATCTCTTCTCCACTTTAGATATCTGACTGATTATGTATATCGATTAAATGACACTATCAGTCTCTGTTGTATATACGAGGAATAAAGCCTGCTTGTATACTGTTTCCTGGGCTGGGTACAATGCCGTTCTAGGGGCACAGTTCTTAGCAAGCAAACCCTCGCTAACCTCCCGTTAACTACCACTGAGCAGAGTTGTAGGAAAGCTACCGTAGGAATGTTTATTCTAGCTGAAGACTGCAGAAACATTGAGTTTCGTATAAGCCCGTGAAAACTGACGGATGCATTTGATTGAAAAATTCTCAGTGTCTTTAGCCTGCACAAAGAAACTTCACCCAGCGAGCCAGGTCTAAGGCTGCAGCTGGTGGTACCCGTTTAATGCAGCACAATAAACCTTTCAAAATGCAAATGCAGAGCAGTGCCTTAGTCATCTGCAGCTTCAGGGGAAATTGAGAAAGCCAAATGCAATTATGCAAATGGGGCAGTTGCCAACGAAGGAGTTGGCCAACATCTTTAATTTTGCAAAGAGGGATGTTATCAATTTATGTATGTATCTATCTCCATCTGCCCCTGGAGAGATAATGAGTTCTCCAGGGTACAGAGTGAAGAGATATTTTTCATGGAGAGTCACTGCTATATAAACAATAATGGCGGATGCCAAGGTACATATAGCATCCGCTATTAAGCAGACACAATTATGCATTATGCTGCATATAATTAGACAATGTTAAAGTATTTGGTCACGGTCTAGAATTTCATTTATAAATGAGTTTTTATTTCTGCATTTTGAATACAGGAGTTCAAGGTCAGTCTTGACTACCTAATGAGTTCAAGGCTGGCCTAGACTATAGGACACTTTGTCTCTGAAATCAAAAGCAAAATAACAAATGTTAATACATAAATTGATTGATTCCCTTACTGTAGAATCACTTGCTTGGGTACTAGCAGCATACTGGGTGTTAGGTATACAACCACAAGCACAGTTCCTAAATTCTTAGCGTTTATGATGTAATAAACATGGCAGAGCTTAAACAAGCAAACACACAAAGAACGTTAAAACCATAGATGTAGCCAGTCAAGTCAAGGAGATGTGCCCAGGGCAGTTGCATGAAAGAGGAAATGAACTTCAAGTGTTGGATATCATTAAAGAGGTCAGGAGGGGCTTATTTGGAAACTGGATGTTGGAGCAGGATGAGAAATAACCTTGACAGGCAAAAATGAACACCAGACCTGGATGTTGCCCTATCCATGGGGAAGAACAAATGGAGCATCGGTGAGTTCACAGAAGTAGCAACACACAGAAGCCAGCCATGACTTGGGCCAGCAAACAGTTATAAATGCTGTTAGTGATGTGTTAATATATTTGGCTTTCCTTTTTAGAGTAATAGAAAATGACAAAGTAGCTGACTAGAAGGTAGCCACGCCCAATGAATTGCCATTAACTCCTCAGTTAACGCCAATTCAATTCAGACTATCAATATATACTTGCTAAAAATGTAAGTAGACTAGCAGATGCACACGAGACTGGTGCAGAGTTGCTTCATTTCACATCTTTGTACTTGAGAGTTGTTGTTTTGTTTGTTTTTGTTTTTTTGAGAAAGGATCTTACCTGACCTTATTCCCACAGTCCTACTTTGATCACCTCAGTAGTAGAATTACAGGCGTGTATCCTCCACACCCATCTCATAATTGAATAATTTTAAATGCTTTCAATGTAGATGGCATGCTTCCAGGAATAGAAGGACAGGGAGATTATATCTATATATCCCTATCTATCTATATCTATCTATCTATCCATCTATCTATCTATCTATCTATCTATCTATCTATCTATCATCATCATCATCATCATCTAATTTATCTATCTATGAGAGACAGTGGAAAGTATAAGGTAAAGTTTGGATATTCCAAAACAATAAAATAAATATATGGTTAAGTCTGGGCAAAAAAATTGTCTAGTCTGAATTCCAAAGAGATACTTGGAAATAAAATGAAGATAAGTTTTAGGTTTTGAGTCCCACTGTTTGGTTTTGTCAACCCTGCATATCTCTATCCTAAGACAAAAAGAAAAACAAAAGTCACTCTACTCCATATTGGTGATAGGGACTGGCTTCCTCTCCCAGTTCTGGGGATAGCTGATCAGGGTACTCCATTTCTTGTCCTGCATCGATTGACTTAGGGCTAAGAAGGGACAATAGGAGTCATTTTTGAAATAATTTCTGAAATGAATAGGAAACATGTATTTCTTGGGGGTGGGATGGGAAGATTACTCTGTTACAAGAAATTAAGATTCAGTTGTATCCCTTCCCCTACTTTCCTCCCCTCCTCTCCTTATTCTCTTCTTTTCTTTATCATCCCTCCCCTCTCTTCCCTTGTCTCCTCTTCCCTATACTTTCCTTCCTTCCTTTCCTCTTTCCTTCCTTACTCTCCTCTCCCACGTCCTCTTCTTCCCTCCTTTACCTTCCCCTCCCCTACTCTGCGTTCACGCTCCACCTTTTCTCTTCTTTTCTTTTTCTACATAGTCACTTGTCTTGACCTATCACACAGACACACAGACACAGACACACACACACACACACACTCCTCCTTCACTTCTCTTTTGTGTTTTAACTGCTATAGGCTGAGCTCTGCTGCTAGCGTCATTAGATCTGTTTAGGCAAAGCTCGCCCTTGCCTTCTGTATTCCAGATCTGTTCTCTCCTTATCTGCATTGACCTCTCGGCAGCACTTGGCACTGTTGATGGCTCCTGCTTAGAAGTGGTCTTGCTCCTTATCTTTCCCGCCATGAGCCTTCTCTTTCATGGCATTCCTTCTAGCTCTCAGGGTGTTCGCGTTTACAGCTGCCCACTGAGGGTTCAGTCTGTCTCATGACCTGAACTAACTAATATTAGAACTTTCATTTGCTGGATACTGACTTAGTGCCAAGCCCACCAGCTTATGTAATTATAGTAACTCTTTGAGGAAACTGAGATCCTTGTTCTCTGAAGTGAAGAGGTGAGACCGAGACATAGCTTGTTCAGGGTTGTGCAGGTTGGAAGACATGGAGTCAGGACTTCTGTTCACAATCTTCTTTATGATGAGTAGTTAGGATAGTGGTGAAATTATGATATACAAGCAGAAAAGTGAATAAATGGGATGGACTTTAATAAAGTATATATACTTTATTAAATTTAGCTATATTTATAGTTAAAATGTATGTAAAATGGTTTTTTTATATACATCTGAGGTACCAGCACAAAGACAAAAACCAGAATGTCTCCAGCTTTCTAGACCGTTTCCATCATCACGACATCTTACAGATGTAAATGACATCGAGGATTCTCACGCTGACCATGAACTTGGCCTGTTTTCAACCTCAGATAAATAGAATTGTGGAACCATACAGAGTATGTGTGGTATATTTTGTCATTAAGAGAATGTAAGAAAAGCTCGTTGCTAAACTTTAGTTTTATTGTCTAGACACACCATTATTTTATTCTCCAAAGCATTTAGCTTGCTTCCCATATTTTGCTACAACAAATAGTGCATATGTATATTTTCTGTACCCATTTCAGTGGCCAGCATATGCATTTCTTTCTGCTGTTTACCCAGAAGTGTAATTTTTGGGTTATGAAGCACCCTTGGAATGGTTGTAATTGCCTCTTTTGAATAATTTCCCATCAAGTTTCTGAAACAACTAAGTCAGATAGGATCTTTCCAATCTAAAGACATAAATTTCTAGTATAACAAGAATGGTTTGGGTTTGAGAGATTTCCCAGTGATTAAAAGCACTGACTGCTCTTCCAGGAACCTGCCTGGGTTTGATCCTCAGAACTCAAATGACATTCTACAACTATCTCTAAATCCAGTTCCAGGGGATTCTATACTCTCTGAGCTTGACTGGCCTCCACCCTGCTTGTGGTACACAGACATACATTCAGGAATACACTCATTTCAATGAAAATAAAGAAATCTTTAAAAAGAAAGCTTTTCTTGCTTTTATTGACCACATCTGCATGTATCCTTCAGTTAGATATTTTTAAGAATGTTTCTTTGTGTTTGTACTATGTCTACGTGTGTGTGTGTGTGTGTGTGTGTGTGTGTCACATGCACGCAGTTGACATGGAACCAGAAGAAGGCATTGGACTGTTGGAACTGGAGTCATAGCCAGCTATGAGCTACCTGGTGTGGGTTTGGGAGGACCAAACCCAGGTCCTCTACAAGAGTAGGGAGTACTCTAAAACTGCTGACCCCCAGGACAAGTTTTTAATTTTGAAAATTTCATTCATTCTAAACACAATATTTATCATTGCCTTAGCATATCTAATCTCCTTCCCTTGCCCTCAAAGAATCTGCCTGAGTATAATTCTTTCCGGGCATACTTTGTTCTATTATTCCCTGCCTCCCCCTTGAGACAAATGCTAGCAGTTGTCACGTGTGTGCCTGGCTTTTCCCTTCCACCTCAGGTGGACACATTCTTCTTACATTAAGAAAATAGTAAAAGGAAAAACTCTGTTCTTGTCCTTGTTGAAACTGTCTTCGGGGTGGGGAGATTCAGCTTCAGCGAGCGCTGCACTAGTACAGTGTTCTGATTGTTGTTCCCTTTTGTGTCGGCCGGCTGTCACGACAGAAGACCTTGTGTGATGGATCACATACTCCTCACCCAGTGCTGCTTGGTAAAGGAACCCCATTGTGAGGGCTACATTTCCACTGTATGCCTTTGAATAAAGTCTCTCTTCATTCTTTGAGGGATTCTTCTGTCCGGCTGGTATGCATAAGCTAAAGCCTACCATTACCCAGCTGAAATGTCATGTGAACATATGCCAGCAGAAAAAAATATGCTCCAAATAATACCCCCATGTGTTGGGTTGACTTAAATTTGATCCGTGATTGCGTCACTCAATATTCCACTTTTCAGCTCTTCTACCCATTTCATCTAAGGGAGCCCCAAATCGCCCAAGCACCTAGATCTACTGTTTAACAGGCAGAGGAAAAAAAAAGTCTGTATTTTGTCCTTTCATGAAATTGCATGTTAAAAATGAATTTATATTTGTAATATAAAATTATGCATCTGACTACTGTGGGAATACATACTTCAAGGTCACCAAGCCCTTAGAAAACAGCAGTCCTTTGTTGGGTTTGAGTACTTTTCCAAGATTTTGACATTGTATTGCACAGTGGCCGGCAACATTCAGAGTCCTGGAGATTACTTCTGAATAGAAATAATAAGAAAAAAAAAAGTCCCTAGAAATGAAGATTTTTAAAAACGTTTTTGTTTTACTTTTTCAAATGCATTTAATATCTACATGAATGGTGTTCCACTAACTGGTAAGAAATTTTGTGATGATTTTGAAATGGGACAATAATTTTATTAGGATTCTAGAATATGTGATCCAGGCCTCTGACCAAGCTTGCTTGACGGGGTTGAGTAACGTATGTCTGATATTTGGTCCCTTCAAGGTTTCTCTCTTATTGCATGTGGTAGCTGTGTTCTGGGGGCAGAGTAAACATCAGAGGAAGGGAATTCCTCACCACCATCTTGGTTACTTCAGTTACAAACTCTAAAACTCCTGGTCATTTTCTTCATAAGTAATTTTCAGATCCTAATATCTTTTTCCTCGCTTTATTCAGATTCACTAGGGTGACCAGAAATTTTCTTTTCCTTCGTGCAGAGGACAGTTTCTGTTTTTTGTTTTCTTTAGTACATGGGTTTTCCCAAGAGAGAGGAAGATCTGTTGTGAGCTGGTAGTCGGTAGAGTTGAAATCTCTCTTTAACATCCCTGAAGTCATCACAAGGGTTAGAGGTCTTGGCTCAGTACTTCAGTTTCCATGATAAGGACATTTAAGAAATTCATTTATTCATTCATTCTAAAGTTCCAGGTTTCTGAGATACATGTTGACTTTAACAGACATCCTACTTCCCATTGTCACTGCTATGCCCTTTTCCCATTTCTTTATTGACTATGGTACGACTGTAATAATGACTTAGGTTTCCTGAGCCAGCCATTATTCCAAGCACTTTGTATATACTAATTTAAATATCTACACAGTAGCTCTTACAGATACTCCTGGGGTTTCTGATTCACTGTTAAAGAAAATTTATCATTATTATCTTAGCTTATGAATGAAGAAACTCATTTCTAGGGTGGTTAAATTCCTCAGTCAAGTGACAGAGAGAATAAAGAACAGAGGAAGGAGTTGAAGCACATGGAATCAGTGATTAATAGTGCTTGCTATTCTTGCAGAGGACTAGGGTTCTGTTCCCAGCACCTAAGCCAGGCAGGTTACAATCCTGTAACCACAGCTCCAGGGGATCCAACAGCCTCTCTGGTATCTATGGGCACTGGTATTCCTATGCAAATACACATACCTGTGTGTACACCCAGCTAAAAATGAACTTTAAAAAGAAGTGAGCCACGCTTCACTTTGCCAGGTAAAGCTGTGAACATCAAATGGATCATTTGGTTAACCACACTCACATGGTGACTATCACCTTGTAAGTGTTCAGTTGATGGGGATTGTGAGTTTCGCTGGGTGAGCAGGCCGAGAAAAGGTATAACAGCGAGAAAGGGAGGTAAGGCGTCTGTAATGTTTACTGTGGCTTTCCTATGTCTGGATTAGCACTTTCCAGAGAGTGAATGAATGCATATTGATGGTCTAAAAATTGATCCTTGGACAGTCCTAAGTTGGGCACATTTGACAAAAACTAAGTTGTTATAAGATTGTCCTTAATACTCCCATGCAATCAATGATCCCCATAGCTTGTTTCAGTTGTGATAATACAATTGACATAGTAAAAGAGGGCTATTAGGAGAGAACCCAAAATTCTGTTTCTTTTAAGAGTTTTTTTTTTTTAAATCAAGTTTTCTTATTAAGAGTAATCATGTTGGCCTAGTTTTCTTTCTGTTGCTGTGATAATACACTCCAACCCAAAATAACATAGAGGAGGAGAGAGTTTATTTCCTCTTTCAATTCCAGGTCACAATCCATCTCTGGGGCAAGTTAGGGCGAGGACTCAGGGCAGAAACCTGAAGCAGACACCATGGAGGAATGCTGTTTGGTACCTTGCTTAGCTAGCTTCTACAGAAAGCCCAGTGCTGCCTACCCAGAAAAAGGGTGTTCCTACAACAATTGCCAGTTAAGACAATCCCTTGAAGCCATGTCCATAGACCAAAGTGATAAAGACAATTACTCAATTATCCCTAATTTGGGTGATTCTAGGGTGTACCACATTGATCATTCTACCTAGGGCAGATGCCTCTCAAGAAAAAGGAAAAGCAAAGAAGAACACACACACAAAAAAGAAAAGCAAAGAAGAAGGAATGGAAGGAAAAGAAAAGGAAAGGAAACCTGTAGGAAGTTGCCAAGGAGCTGCAAATTTGTCATGGATAAAAGCAAGGAATCACACTGATTTTCCTGCTTTGAAAAACTAATGGTTATTGAGTACTTGGAAACGTTATGAAACTATTTCAAATTTTATGAGACCGGTTTCAAATGACTCTTTTGAATGAGTACCAGAAATAATGCTACATCTAAAATTTTTGGTAATTCATCTTTATGAGACGACTCATTCCATTAGAGAGTGCATAGATTGGCAAATATTTTTTGTTATGATAATATTTTGTAATATAGTTTAATGACTGTTATTACTTGATGGATAATAACACAACTTTTAAGTTAATTAAATAACATATTTTCATCTTTAATGGTTCAGGATAGTAAATAGTTTTTATAGCTACGTGTAATTAGCTATAAAGTAATTGCCAGATGATTGACAAAGTGATAAGTGATGTCTATTTTTCTTACATATTTTAATTATGTAGCACTTCTTCTTATAGAACAGCAAAAGGTCAAAGTTCAGCACCCAATGAGCAGTCTCCATATTGCCATCACAGTATCGGTCAAGCTCTGAGTCTTTGCATGTCCAGATAGAGCTCGATTATTTTTATTGAGAAAACCAAACCATTATTTTTGCAAAATGATGTATTTTTGAGTTACACTAAAAATGTATAGCTTCATTGTAGATGAAAATTTAGTACTAAAGCAAAATAAATCATAGAAATATGTTCATCTTCATTGCCTAACAATTGTTCAACTATTATAATTCTTATAGTTCAATGATTCTCCACAAGTTTCTGTTTTCAGTATGCCTGTAGCGAAAGAGCCACTTCCTGTTGTTGATTTACTCGTTAAATCAGTATTTAAAAATGTACACATTTTCATGCACATGGAAAATCATATACTTAATATGCAAATTGGTTTGTGTGCAATGAATTCATCGTATGTGTATTCTAAAATGAGATTAAGCCAAAATATCAGCAAGAAAAGTATTAGAGTAAGGAAAACCAGGTAGGTTACCCACAGACCTTTTCTTTGCTCTCTATCCCCCAACCCAGTTTTATGCCCAGCTCTGAAACAGAACACCCTTGGCAGCATCCCATCTCCCATCAAGCCCACATCTCCTCCTTCTAGCCTTCCTTCCCCAACTTGATGCTTTGCCCCAGACCCTAATCTCTCTTGTTAACCCAAAGGACCTCTCCTCCCAGGGCAATAAGTTGGCTGATGATGGGCCCACACCTGTCCTGCTGCTCCTGAGATCCACCCCACCCCAAGTCTCATCCTCAGCTCTGTAGCAGAAAACCCAGTGCAATCTGCTTTTCCTCTCAGATCCCACCTCAACAAAGCTCTTCTCTTCCAACCCTCCTTTGCCCAGCTTATCCTATTATCCCAGCCTCCAACACACCAGCATAACACAACAAGAAAACAGTCCCCAACTCCAGCAGACATCCCAAGCTAATCCAGAGGCAATACCTGCCAGAAACTAGGTAGACTGCCTTTTCTCCTTACGTTCTCCAGATGCAATCCCCGAGTCTCATCCCTAGCTCTACAGCAGAACATGCCAAGCAGCTGCCCCCAAACTCCATCTCCCTTGGATCCCACAAATCTTTCCTTTCTACCCCCTCCCCCAGTTCGTTGCATTTTCCCAGGCCTCAACTCCAGCAGGCACTCCCCATGAACACCCCTGCTGAAGCTGGGGAAAACAGGCAGCACACAACCATCACACTCTTCAAAATAATCAAAGGGAGAAACAGAAACCAAGGAAGAAACCTCAGCCCAACAAAGACAAATTCAGAAACTAGCACCTAGAACTATAATTATCCCAAGCCCAGATGCCTAGATGTCATTGTAAAAACACAACCAACAACAACCAGGGCTATATGTCTCCACTAGGACCCAGCTATTTTACTACAGCTGTCCCTGAATGTTCCAACATAGCTGAAACACAAGAAAAAAGACATTAAAACAGCCTGTGTGAAGATGATAGAGGTCCTTAAAGAGGAAGTGAATAAATCCATTAAAGATATCCAAGAAAACACAAACAATGGAAGGAAATGAGTAAATCCCTTAAAGAAATCTAATAAAACACAAACAAGGGAAGGAAACAATTAAAACTGTTCAAAACCCAAACATAGAAACAGAATCAATAAAGAAAACCCAGACTAAAGAAGTTCTGGAGATTAAAAAAAAATTACAATTCATACAGGAACTAGAGATGAAAGCTTTACCAACACAATACAAGAGATGGAAGACAACCTCAGGTGTTGAAGGAATGATAGAAGAAATAAATATATCAATCAAGGAAAATATTAAATCTAAAACCTGCTAAAATAAAACATCCAGGAAATCTGATACATTGTGAAAAAGACCAAACCTAAAAAATAGGAATAGAGAAAGGAAAAGAATCCCAGCTCAAAGGCCCAGGAAATATTTTCAACAAAACCATAGAAGGAAAATGTTTCTAACATAAAGACGGAGATGTCTATACAAGTACAAGAAGCACACAGAATAAGAAATAGATTGGACCAGAAAAGAAAGTTCCCTTGACACATAATAATCAAAACACTAAATGTACAAAGGTAGAATATTGGAAGTTGCAAGGAAAAAAACACCAAATAACATACAAAGTCAGACCTATTAGGAATATACCTGACTTCTCAGTGGAGACTCTAAAAGCCAAAAGACCTGGACTGTTGTGATTCAGACTCTAAGAAACCACAAGTTCCAGCCCAGACTATTATACCCAATAAAACTTTCAATCACCATAGGTGGGAAAAATAAGGAATTCCATGATAAAGTAAAATTTAAATATCTATCTACAAATACAGCCCTACAGAAGGTGCTAGAAAAAAAAACCCTCCAACCTAAAGAGATTAACCACAACCATGTGATACAGGGAATAAATGATCTCAAACCAACAAAATCAAAAAAAGGGAAACACACACACACCACCACCACCAACAACAACAACAACAACAGCAAAATAACAGGAATTGTGTAATATTCCTTTACACTCTGAAGATGTCACTCTGATTGGTTTAATAAAGCCAAATGGCCAATACTTAGGTGGGATTTTCAGGCACAGAAGATGCAGAAAGAAGAAGATGCCAGGGATGCAGAGCAAGCAACATGGGCATTATAAAGTGAAAGTAACCAAATCAAGAGGTAGACTAGAGGATACGGGTTAATTTAAATTATAAGAGCTAGTTAGGAGCAAGCCTAAACTATTGGCCAAGCTTCATAGTTAATAATAAGTCTCTGTGTCATTATGGGGAGCTGAAACTCCCAAGGAGAAAGCTTGTCTACAAGGAATTTACAATCATTGCTCATTGATATCTCTCAACACCAGTGGTATCAATTTCCTAGTAAAACGACACAGACTAACAGAATGGATTTGAAAGCAGAATGCATCCTTCTGCTGCATACAAGAAACACACCTCAACATCAAGGATAGATATTAACTCAGGTAAAGGGTTGGAAAAAGTTATGCCAAGCCAATGGACCTAAGAAGCAAGCTGGTGTATCCATTTTGATGTCTAACAGAATAGACTTCAAACCTATACTAATCAAAAGAGATATGGAAGGACAGTACATACTCATCAAAGGAAAAAATCCACCAAGATGACATTTCAATTCTTAACATCTATGCCCCCAAACACAAGGGCACCCCAATTTGTAAAAGAGACACTACTATAGCTTTTCAAACATTTTTCTGAAGACTACTCAATTTTAACAATTTTCTTTTATTAAAATATTATCTAAATGTACATAAGCATTGCATTAGTCTTAAATTCTCAGGGCCTTTAGTTCCCACATGACAATAAAATTAAAATAAATGGAGGAAACTATAAAACAAATAAAATGGAAATTAGAGACATTAATTTAATGTGATAGACGACGCTTTGTTGAAAGGAAATTGCTACTTATGAAAACTCATTTTTATAGCGTTGGGTCATATGAATCTGGCTGCCTTTCATATATTGTATGATGACTCACTTTTACCATCTTAAAAAGAGTTGGAGTACAAGGAAATCTCTGAACAGACTTCTGTGATGTCACCTTGTCTTCATGTGCCATGGTCTCATCACGTAACTATTCAGTCCATCCCAGTTTCTTCTCGTTAGATAGTGGTAAGTGAGTCAGGGAGCCCTGTTGGCAGCACAGTCACGAAAACAGTCAGATGCGTAGGCATCAGGGCTGAGTGGTAGTATGTAGTCACAAGAGCAAAACGTCCACTCTTCTTCTAAATGTACTATCATAACACCAAAATCAAAACAGGATTTTTCTTAGGAAAAAAAAACAGAAGCAAAAACAAAACCCACAGAGAGCTCTTAATTCTTAATAAGTCCTCTCAAGGACATTTGAGGAATATCAACTTACGGATTTTCTCCTTAGAAGACCGGAGATATCACTCACTACATTAAAAAATAACTTATGAAAACATGTCTTATAATTAAGGGACGCTATGATTATAAAGGGATGATGATATAGGTAAAGAATGCATCATTTGAAGACAAAAAGATAATGCAAATTAAATTTTCAGGAAAGGTGTTGAATATGGTACCATATAGCTAAAGTAATTTTATAATTTATCCAAGACATGTGTTAACATTTATCTAGTAATTTAAATGATGGGTAATAGGTAAATCAGATGTAGCATGAATTCTAATTGGTCTTAATAATAAAAACCCAGAGTCAGATAACGGGATAATTGCTGAAATATCAGAGAAGTAAAGGAACCAGCCACTGGAGAGACTTTTTACCTCTCCTGAATCCTCTGACTGGAGGGGACAAGGTCCTGTCCCCATGAATCCTCAGACAAAATGCCATGAGTTCCTGTCTCCTCCCGCCTTATATTTCTCTCTCCACTTAGCCATATCCTTTCCTGTCTTCACCTTCTTAGTGCTGGAATTAAAGGTGTGTGACTTCCAAGTACTGGGACTAAAGGTGTGCGGCACCACCACCTGGCTCTGTTTCTCTTTTAGACTGGATCAATCTTATGTAGCCCAGGGTGGCCTTGAACTCACAGAGATCCACCTGCCTCTGTCCCCCAAGTGCAGGGATTAAAAGTGTGTGCCACCACTTCCTGGGCTCTATGACTAACTAGTGACTTAACTCCACACTCTGATCTTCAGGAAAACTTTACTTATGAGATCACAAACAAAATATGACCACGTCACACTAGCAAACAACATAATTCTTAGACATTAAGAAATGTCTCCTTGCATATATGATTGAACTCCTGAAAATGCCATTGTTGATGGAGCATTTAAAATGACATTCATTGTTCCTGCATTCAAAAGCCGCAGTAATTGAGACTGCTTATTTTTAATCAAACTCCACCATAAACTCAGCAAATCAAAGTTATACAGAGTTAAAATGAAACAATTACTCTATAGCAAATATTTGTTCAAATTTTACATTGAAAAATTACCTTTGACCCCTGAACTCTCGGCCATTAGTGAATTCTTCCATTGTCTGAATTGTTCATTCCTTGGTGAAAATGTTAACCAATCACACTGCAATATCAGATGCTCAAAGCAAGCATGGAGTGTATCTAATTCACAAAGTCTAGCAAAGAAGAATGACCAACCAAACAGCTAAGGTGGCATTGAATGCATCGGTTATAATATATCAGTAGAGTAAGTTTAGGTGTTCAGAATTCAGGGGTGGAAATAGTGTAATATCATGTCCATTTTTTTTGCTGTGAATATATATATTTAAACAAATGAAAAAGGGGAAAGATGAGCCAAATCTTGTCCATTCTTACATTGTGTTTGAATTTAGTTTTGTCTTTTATGTCTGGGAGATATGTTAATTCTTGAACGTCGACATAGAAAGGAGAGCAAGATGCAAATTTCATATTAAAATGTTATGTAATCTTCTGTTTTTAAAAGTCAACTGAAATCCTCATAAACAGAACTTCCAAAAAAGACAGAGACACGTGTTAGTGACATATAAGAAATAACATATTGTCAAAGGCAATGTGCTAAATTGATATATGGATGCCATATGTAATGATCAAGTCAGTGGAATTGTCATCTACTGTGATGGGAACCTTTACATTTCTCTCTCTGTTGTGTTGTGTGCGTGTACATGTGCGTGTGTGTGCACATGTATGTGGGTAAGCATGCTTATGTATTCTCAGCAGTGCTGAAGCCAGAGCTTGTTTGCTGACCTTGAAGCAGTTTATCTTGCTTCTTAATCCAGGGTTTCTGGTTTCTCAATAGGTACTTCGGATCACCTGTTTGACTGGGCTGACTGGCCAGAGAGCCTCAGGAATCCTCATGTTTCCATCTTTCCAGCCTTAGTATTACAAGCACACGGCACCACACCTACTTTTTGCATGGATGCGAGAGCTCAAACTCAAGCTTGCATGTCAGAAAATTTCCTTACTGAAGCTTCTTCTCAGCCCCAGTTGTGAACTATAGTGAGTCTACTGTGTTGTAGACACTAGAACTGATTCTACACATAAAACCATTTTGATGTCTGTTACCCAGCTTCTACTACTTCCTTCTTTCCCCCTACCTAACTTCTACTGACTTTTGGTTTTCTCTCTACAAAAATCAACTCTAAAATAAAGTTCTGCATATAAGGGAGAACATATGGTATTTGAATTTTTGCGCTTAGCTTATTTCAGTTAACACACACTTCCATATTGATGCAAATAAAAGGATTTCATTTTATTTACACATCTAAATATATTTTCTTGTGTTACATGCCACAGTTTCACTGTGTATCAGTTGCTTCTCTTGTTTCTGTAGCCAGTTATATGACAAAGGCTACTATTGCAGTGGTTTGAATAGGGATGCCCCTCCCCCAAGCTTTTGTATTTGAATGTTTAGTTTCCAATTGGTGAACTACTTAGCAAGCATTAAGAGGTATGGCCTTGTTAGAGGAGGCAGTGGATTTTGGGGTTTCAAAAGGCCATGCTTCTTGCTATGATGATAAGGACTAACCCTCTAAAACTGTAAGCAAGCTCCTGATTAAATGTTTTTGTTCATAAGTTGCCTTGGTCATGATGTCTCTTCATAGCAATAGAACAGTTACAAAGAGAGAAACTTAAGTGGGAAAGGATTTATTTTGGCTCTCAGTTTGAGGATGTAGTCTATCATGATAAGGAAGCCATGGTGGAAGGAGTTGCGACAGCTGGTCACATGATATTCACAGTCAACCAGAGAGTGATAATTGCTGGTTCTCAGCTTTTTTTTTTTTTCCAGTCTGGGATCCCAACTTATGGACTGGTACTACCCACAGTTGAGTGTGTTTCCCCACTTCAACTAACCTAATCTAAAGCTCCCTTGAACATATGCTCAAAGGATTATCTCCTACGTAACTCTAGAGCCTGTCAAACTGTCAATATTAGTTGTCACACCTTGATTAACTTTATGTATCTCAGCTAATGAAAATTTTTATCATACAAGCCTTTCATTTGCATGGTTAGAGTCACCTAAAGATGTATTATTTGAGGCTGTTGTGAAAGGTGTTATTTCCGTAATTTTATTCTCAACCTGTTTGCTGTTTGTATATAAGGAGGGCTACTGAATTTAAGTTAAATTTGTATCCAGCCTCTTTGCTGAAAGTGTTTATCAGTTGCAGGAGTTCCCTGGTGGATGTTTTGTTCCTTGATTTCTGTTTCCTCTCTGATTTTAAGAGGAGTTTGGTGGCTGTCTGTTGCTTGGTAGGAAATTTTCTGTGAGTCTGATACGTACAAGCACTGAAGTTTCCAGGGACAATGTGTTTCTGTGTATTGGGGGGCTGACATTTTGGGATGGGGATAGGCTGTGAGTTTGACAGGGGTTCATAGGAAGGAGGAAAACAGTGTTCTAGCAAGATATGTTCATTTAATCTTCTTGTCATTTAAATGTTTTGCTTTATAAGAGTTTCTGTGGTCATGGTGTCTCTTCATAGCAAGAAGAAACCCTAACTAAGACAGAGGGAATTGGATCCTAAAGAAGAAAGACAGAGGTAAGATCCATTGAAATGTAGCCTACCTGCTTCCCTGTTTTCCCTTTCCTAACAGTATATCTTAAATATCTTTCAATGAATGTACATGGCTGTCATTAGTCTATTTTGTCATCATTGGTTTAATTAATTCTTTATTTTTATGTCTGGAAATTCTTTACAATTTTCTGGCATGAATGAAAGGCATAATCAATATAGTTATATATATCCAATTATGTAAAACTTGGTGACTATGTCAGTCAGAATAAACCAAGTTATGCTTTGTTAAAAACTTATGACTAAATAAATTAATTTCTTACTCATGTAAAGGTCATGGCAGGATTAGGTGAATCATCTGAACAATTATGCCTATGTGTTTATTCTGAATTAAAGGATGCTTTGATCGTATGTGTTACCTATATCAACAAATACTTTTATAATCACCGTGTTAGAAGAATTATGAGCTGGAAAGGCAGGTATTGGCAATCCTACTATCCTGAAGATAACCTTTGCTACCATATTATTAACCCAAGAAAAATCAAATAGTCATGCTTACCTTCATGAAATCAGGGGATGTCATTGTTCTCTGGGCCAGGAGCATAGTGGAGCTCAATACTGCTATACAGAAGACGTGACCACCACAGAATACAGGGCATCTCAATACTGACTCACAGAAAGGGTGACCCAGAGACTGAGTCACTGATTATGGGAAAGAAGGGAGTCCAAGACAACAAAGAAGTTGTAAACTTAAGTAAGCAGAGGGCAACATTAATCAAATGATATAGGTTTCATCTGGAAATGATCAGTGGGACGTGGGCTTCACGAAGGAATGGAATCAGAAATAATATGAGCCCTTGACTGGAAGAGTGGTCCAGCAAGTGGTGGGGACAGGGAATTTTCAACTAGAGAAGAAAATGGGTGATGGTGTTGAGAAGCTAGTGTTGAGAAGATAGCGAGAAGCTATAGTCTCAGCATAGTGGGCAAGCATCTGGAGAGCAGGTCTGGGAAATCCATGGTTGATGGCCACTGAAATTCTAGCTTCGCAATTGACTCTGGAAAATAAGATAAGGTTCCAGGATGTGATCCAGGATCAGAGATGTAATATCTCTATGAAGTATGACAAGACCACTTCAGTACTGGATCTGAGTTTATGAACACATTAGCTATTTTCTAATTCTAGAAGAGAGCAGCTATTATTCTTAGAGTAACTACTTTTGAAAAATTAAAAACACTGTACTGTTGTTGCACACACCACGATATATTCATTTGTGTTGATCACCTCTTTGCATAGAATCGCCTTCTGTCCTAAATGTCGCATTTTCCAGGGAGTCAGCCCCATCTTTCTCCCGTGACTGAGTCTCATCAGCTTCTGCCCTTTCTCCCTGGTAATTCCTCTTCTAAACCTCTATTAGGTTCTCTATATCACTGTTATTGCCATAGCTCAAGCCAGAAACCTATATCCTGGATAAGTTAAAGTTTTGTAACTGATCAATCTTCAGTCACATTGACTGATTCTAATTTATCACCCATACTGTAGACTTCAAGTCAGAATGAATGATACATACACCCCGACTGCTTTAAAATGATTAAAATGTTTTCTGTTGACTTTAGAACTGAGGAAAAAACTAATATGGTGTTAATGATCTACAAGCACATTAGTCATTTGGTCACAATCTACATTTCCTTTTTAAACTCAATGATGTGCCTTGGTCATCCAAAACAGCCTACACTGCCTGTCCATCTGTGTTCCTTCTTGTCCCTGATTTTGCAAATTCTATTCCTCTTCTGTGAATACTATCTGCACCATGCCCCTCTAGATGGTTTGACCGTGTCTTCTCAATCATTGCTAAAGTGTTCTTTGCCCAGTGGAGCTGCCTCAGTCCATTTTCTGTAACTTTAAGAGAACTCACGTGCCTAGGAAATTTATAAAGAATAAAAGTTACTCACCGTTTTATGTAGCAAGTTTTCTTGTTGGACGATCTTTGGATTGCCAGCCCCCAAATAAGGACACAGAGACTTCTCGTTACTTATGAAAGCTTGGCCATTAGCTTAGGCTTGTTCCACTAGCTCTTATAACTTAACCTGCATAGGTCACAGAAACCATTGACTTTGGTGAGGATCCTTGGATGGAAAGTAAGTGCCCACTGAGAGGACAGATGGCGTTACATTGCTAAAGGTCTACGTGTGAAGGTTGATGGTTATGTCATCAACCCTGAGACCTTTCCCAAGAGCCTCAAGCTTCTTTGAGTTGTAGTTTTCCATTCTGTGAAACCATTGTCTGTGAAGGTCAGCACCAATAGGATGCTGTCTGTGTTTACTTAAACACACCACACACATCATCAAAGTTAACGTCCACACTGAACCTTTGAGGCAGATTCTATTTTTTATTCAGTTTTATAGAGTATTACTAAGAGGGGGCAGAAGAAAGAAACAAATAGAATTCTCAAGTTGGAGTCACATCTCTTGCTAGTCAGTTGACACTAAGGATGAGAGAGGATTCCAGCACTGGTGGTTGGCAGAGAAACAGGGGATCCTGATGTGCTCTGAGACACAGTTGCTGGTACTTTATACTGGGTGGACTGGGATGGAAAGTCTGATCACATGATTTTTCAGAGGTGGTACAGATATTTTTGGAGGAAAATGGAATCTTATGACTTTTACCTAGTGACATTTGTTGGGGACCATCCTTGACAAAAACCCCTCTAGCCAGGGTAGATGGATGGGGCATTCAGACATATTAGTAAAGAATACGAAGACACGTGTGAAAATAATAAAACAGAAACCACAAAGAGTACCAGGAGGGAATTCCAGTGAATACTGAAATCATCTGTGTTTAATTTCCTACATGTTTTTATACCCAATACAAAAGAGGGAATAAAGCAACAAAAGATGTCTTTAACATGACACAAAGGATGACTTGAACAGTTAATGCTTTAACACTTTGAGACATCAAGTTGTTAGCATTCTGTTTAGGCAGTGAAGCGAACCTAGACCAAGTATCCTGAAGGCAGCCACTCCCCAGGTAACCTCATATCACAGAAGAAGGAGCAGAAGTACATTTGTATATCCTGCCCATCTGTCAGGATGAAATTAGGCTCACATTTTTGGGCCTCCTCTGACATTGATGCATTAGAGAAAGATATCTCAGGGGACCAAATTATACACTACAAGTAAAGTGTGGAAGCCAGAAGGAACGTCTAAACAGCATATTGAGACTCAACTGTAGCAGTGTAGACAGGAAAATTCCAGAGAGATTTGTGAGTGTCGGGAGTCTGCTTCCCTAGACTCAAGGTTTTGCCTGAGGAGGAATAGGACCCTGAGACTTCAAATAGGGATGTCCTTCTCACTGGGCCTAAAAATCTTGAAATTCCAGATTTTCCTGAAACTCATGGTCTTTTAGAATTGATTTCCTTGTCCTTATTTGAAGCCATTCCCCTCCCCTTTGTGTTCCTTCTCCCCCCAATGTTAGAAGCTAAAGAAGATACCTGTCTAAGCATTATATCAGGCCCCTTCCTCTTTCTCCGTATCAATTTCACCATTAAAAAGAGAAATTTGAACAGAGGCACCCTACCCCTAGAAAGTAAAAACAAAAAGCAAAGCAAAACAAGCAAACAGACAAAAAAACCCCTACACATCATAGCACAGAAGGTCACAGTGAAGCACCCAGGTTCCTTTGACCCTTTGGGTAAAACATCTTCCTCAGCAATTTACACATAATCTTGTTGAGCATACTTCTATTTATATTTTCGTTATGTAATGAGCATGAGCACGTTCACATGTGAGTGCACACGGTTTTCAATGCGTCTGAGTACCCGTATAATTCAGTGCATATCCAAATGTCTGTAGCTGCACATGGAGACCAGAAGCTGAAGTCCAGTGTCTTCCTTGTTTGGCTTCTGATGTATACATTAAGGCAGAATCTCTAGCTGAAACGAGACCTCACCAATTTGGTAAGTCTAGCTAGCCAATTTGCTTCCAAGATCCCCTGTCTCTGCCTCCGGAGGGCTGACCTTAATTATATTCTGGCTGCCATTTCTGCCTGACATTTATGTGAGTTCTCACTGAGCCATCTCCCAAGTCCCTTGTGTGTCTATTTAAGCCTTATTGCATACAAATTTTGATTTGTTACTATTCAACTCATGACCAACAGCACTGTACTTAGCGTCTGAGTGAGTTTGACAAATTCTATTATCTTTGTAATATCCATTCAAAGTAGTTGTGCGTAGGTCTCAATAGCAGGTCAACAGTATGTTTGCTTTAAACAGCAAAATGATGAAAAAAGTTGAAGGAAGGAAAGCATATGGCATTCCAATAGACCTCGAAATGATACTTTTTGCAGTACGTGGGTTCCTACTCAGTTGAGAACATACTATTCTGCGTATTCCTCAAAAGTGTGATGAATATTGATTTGGTGACTGTGGTAGTGGGTGGTCATAGTGATGGTGGTGGTGTTACTGCTAAATTTTTAACACACACTGAATCCATGAATAATAGGGACAGACTGCATGTTGTCAACCTGGAGGGCTTCATTGAGGAATTGAGTGTGTGGTTAGTTGGAGCTTAGTAATGAGGATGGGAAAAATGGACAAAAAGAACGCAGTTCCTCATGGGTTCTGGTCCCATCACACTCTCCGAGTCCTGGCCACAGAACTTCTCCTCACTCTAGTATGCCTTGTTGCCCTAAAACTGGATCCTTGAACTCCCCAGAGTATTACGGAAGGAGTTCTCCAATAAGACACAAGAGGCATCAAATTTATAGAATAAACATTATTCAACTTTTCTTCCTATCGAAGATAAACTTCTGAGAATTAGAGAAATCTGGGGATTTCATTCTTGTAAAAAGATTTTATTTAAAAGGCTTTGGCCCATCCAATACTAATCTTCAAACAAGAACAGATTATTGCTATTATTTTGTTACTATCCGTGCACATTTGGCAGAGCAGAGATAAAACACTGGAGGGTGGTTAAGGGAGGCTTTCGCGTCTCCCACTCCCCGAGTTAGCTTACATTATCTTTGGCTGTCATTGTTAAGTGGGAAAAAATGAGCCCCCTTCACTCTTTATTTCAAACATTACATCTTAATAGTGATAAAAATAGCATGGAGGTATTAGTCAAAGATTTGTTTTTTCAAGACTTGGCTCAATACCAAACTAAAACTTCCATGTGCTCCAGGAAACCTAGGGTTTCTCATAGGTTGCTATTTTTGAGGCCTGTTGCCATGACGACGGGCTTTACATCAGCAGACAGAAGGGATGAGGTATGAGTGATTTATGCCCACTGTTTGATATTTTAGGCCACTCAGCACTGCTCTTTTCCTTTTCTGTAGAACGAGTATACGAATATTTTTCTTGTAGAGCTTTTAGATCTTCAGATAAAGGAGTTAAAAAAAAAACCCGCCCTCTATAGTCACAGTCAGGGGCCATCTTGCTACACGTGTGGCTAGAAGCTGCCGTGGTCCTAGAGAAGAAACAGGAGTTACCGTTGCTGACGATCTCTATTGAAAACCGTTCAGTGGAAACGAAAAGTCTACCAAGCATTCATTCTGTAATGCTAAATTGGGGATAAAAGCATTTAAAATTATTATTAAAAGAAATTAGCTCAAGAGTGACTAAGAAGAACTAATTTGCCTTTTAGGGTTAATCTTTTCCTTGTTAAGTCCAAGACCATGGAATGGTCACTAAATAGGAAGGTTTGCTTCCCTTACAAAGGGGAAGCTAGCAGTTCTTAGGGGTTCACTTGTGGCCCATGCTCTGTGGCCATCTTTGTTGCTGATTATACTTTAAAGGAAAATGTTCACTGATCCACAAGTCAGTTTGGATAAGGTCAGTGGTACACGTGCCTCCGACTTGCTTCCTTTTCATCTTGGGCTTATCTCTTCTGACTCCCCAGAGCCCAGAGGTCAGGGGTCCCCACCATTCAAAATGAATACGATGACAGTCTGAAAATTTGTCCAAGAACTCAGGGCTTTGAGCGGTCCACTTGGTAGCAAATATTGTAACTTGAAAAGAGTATTTATACCGAGCTTATGAACAGTGAGTGGAGGCGGAAATACACTTACGTAGTTGATTATAACTATTAAAAACACCCTGCCTTCCAAACTACTAGAAAGCCTTTGAATTTACTGGTAACTAGTAACAGGTTCTGTATTTACAGAAACCAGTCACTTTCTTAGTTCCTTCAAGCTGGAGTTGGGCACAAGTCATTTTTACAACTCTAGAATTTTTTTTTTCTGCAGAGAAAGAATGATACAGCCAGGCTGTCATAATTATGCAAAAATTAATAAATCTTTCCCTATTTCTGTTGCTCCAGCTCCTCTACTTTCACTCAGTCCCTTCCCAGGGTTCTCATTTCAAAAGGAGACAATGCTGATATAGATAGAAAAACTCTTCCTCTCTTCCAACAGAATGCCATCTGCACACGGGCAAGCCTAGTGTAATGTCTGCTCCCTGGACCCTCTTGGTTTCTTCTCCACCTTCCCTACGGCCACCACGGCTCAGCAAAGCTGAGCACTTCACAGCAAATGGGGTCATCATCAAAAACTACAACTGGACATAATACAGAGATTGATAAATTGTGGGGAGCATCTGAGTCTATGGCTAAAGGAACACCATGGAAGAGGGGGAGGAGGCCGAAGAGGAGAAAGAGGGGGAAGATCTCAACCAGAACACCAGGAAGTCGGCTGTGAAACAGTCTCTCTCAGAGACGGTTGCAGAACAAGACTGGAACAATGGAGCAAAATCAATAAGCACGTTAACATGGGAGGGAGGACATTTTATGAGGCCCCATCCCTAGGTAAAGAAATAAAAGAAACCAGTGAATGCTGGGAGAGGGGGCATTAGCCAGAGCTGCTTATCCATATCAAGTGGTCATTCCTGAAACCAATTACATTCAACAAACAACAAAAGCAGACCCATCAGGTTGTATCTATATATTTGTGCATACACATACATATATGTGCATACTGTTACATACAGTAATAATCAATGAAAAAGGCTGTCAATTTGAGACTGGGAGGGCATGGGAAAGATTGGAGGGAGGGTACCCGGGACAGGCTGGAGAAAGGAAAAGGAAGGAAGGAAGTGATGTAATTTTATTTATTTGAAATGTATTAAAATTGAGCTTCAAAAAAGATTTGGAAAAATAAAAACTCTTTTCAATTATCACAGCTTTAATATGTATGTAATATATAATGTACACATGTGTAAACATCTTCATATATTCGCCTCCCTCTAATACAGAACAGACTTGATACTTAGGATTGTTCTCTTTAAAAATCAAACTGAATTAACTCTGGGTTCTCAGTCCCTGCTGATCAGAGAGCATTAATAAACACTTGATGAAAATCTTGTAATTCCAGCACGCTGGTGAATAAACATTCAGAGAAAGGCGAAATGGAAAGCCCCAGTTTTGAAGAGTGAGCGTCTCTTGCTGCAGTTCAAATGTTTGCTTTACAAGCACATTAGAAGTTCCTGCAGAACCCCTTGCTCTCTCTTTTGGACATATACGGCTTGCTCCTCCTACGGGGAGGTTGACGCTACCAGTAGAGTTTAAACAAAACGTGTGGTACAAGTCAGCACAGGCCGAATGCCTCTGAGTTCTTTTAGTTCTTGTGGTGGCCAGTGGGTGGAAGGCGTATGCAGGTTTTTTTTTTTTTCCACAAGGAATTCTAAGTACTCTGAATATCTGGTTGTAAGAATCAAGGTGGCCACATACCTTCTCATTCTGGAACTTTTCCTTCTCGCCACCCCTTCTCAACATCCTCCCTTCTCATGTGAAGGCTCTTGAACGCTTGCCAAAAATAGAAAGCTGGGCGGAGACTGTCTCCCCTCTCCTCTATGTTTTATTACAGCTACAGCATAATTCAATAAACATGATTATTTTTCTTCTGATAACAAGTTTATCTGGAGGCTGTGAGGAGGGACAGTATGATACAGATAGGAAAATATGTCCTTGGTTCTGCATTCAACTCATATAATCTAACTGTTACAGTGACATTTTTATTGTGAAAGCTGTGTCTTAAGTCCTCATGTAAAAGACAAGGTGAAGTCTCATGCAAGGGGAGTATTTGTTAAGGACCAGAACTAATTATAAGGAAAAGTTGAGCTGTGTGTCCCCCCTCCCCCAAAAGGGAGAAGTTGCAGGAGGTATAAGGCTATGGTATTGATGTCTTTGTTGCATTAAAAGAGAAAACCCCTTGGGAAGGGCTCAGTAATTTGTTTCCTTTCACATTTTAGAAAAAATTCTGGAGAAAGGACGTTTGGTCTCTAAGGATCAAGCCATGGCCTTAATTCTAAAATGTACCCTTGTGTTCTTTTATGCAGCCATGTTTCCAAAACAAGTCTTTTTCTTTCCCCTCTCCTTTTCTACAGTCTTCTGCAACTTCTAGACCCCTTGACTGACACATCTATGAAGCCTCCTGGACACCTTCGCGTGGGGGTACTCAGGCTACTGAAGGTGGTTACCGAGCCACCATTGTGTGGCCGAGCAGTTCGCTAGTTTCCGGGGTGTCACTTTACTCATGAGTGCGCAGAGAACACGCAGAACCCACCTCCCAGACCGGCTGTGAGACTCTGGGAAAGCACTGGACAGATGTGGGTGTCCCTGTTCATCTGCAGCAGCCCAGGGACTGACAGCATCACCACTGTGTTATTTCTGTCTGCTTGTCGCATCAATGACCTTACTACTCCCGCGTTTGACCTGTTCATATGTTCCGTGTGTGAACTTCATCAGCCAGAGGCGTGGGATTAGCTTTTATTCCCTCCTTTCCATCATGTCTCTGCTCAACTTATTATCAAATCTTGTGGACTTATATTTTAATGGTTTCGGGACCCATCTCATTTGTCTCTAAAGACACATTCTCTCTTATTTCAACTACAAGAAGACACTTTGGATGATCTCCTTGAACCCACTCTTGCATCCTGTCTCCTTACCATTGCCATAGTGATTGGAAAGAAATCTGTGTTCACCTCAGCTTTTACAGTTTCTTGGATGTCAAAAGCGTTTACCAAAGTCCTACTGCCTGATCACCTCTTGACATTCTTTCTTTGCTCTTGGACCTTGTCACACCTATCTTGTTCTTCTTTCTCCTATCCTCCTCCCCCTCCTACTCCTTTCCCTCTTCTTCCTTTTCCCCTTCCTTCTCTTCTTCCCACCCCTTTCTTCTCTAGGTTTCATGTTTCTGACTGCAAGGTCTCCTTACTTGTTTTTTCTCACTTCCAGAATATTCTCTTTTCTCATCCCATGGTTGATTATTACTAAGTATTCAATGCTTAGCTTAAATGTCATTTCTTTGGCCACATAACTCTTTGTCATATATTCAAATTAATTCTTGTCTTCTTTCCCTACGATTCATTTAAAATGTAACCATGCCGCTTCCCAGTTCCCTTTTATGCGAGCATACAAGCTCCATGAAAGCTGCCTTGTAACTCCTCTTCGCCTTCCACCAGCAGAATGCCCTGAACATATTTGGCATTCATTAAATGTTTAGTGCCTGACTTTGCTCACTTGGAAACTTAGAAATAGTTGAATATGTAGGAAGGCCTGTGTTTTAAAAATATCCACACCAGGTGTAAGGCATGTAGCTTAGCGATAGAGTGCATAAACGCGACACTGGATTTAATCCAGTACCCCCACCTCTCTCCGTATCTTTGCCAACAGTGGGTGTAGTTCTAGACAGTTGACAGAAAATACTCAATAAATGCTAAGTTTTATGATTTACTTCTGAACATTCAAGTTTGATTGGACCTTATGGCTTGAGTTTTACATTTTAATGTAGTTTGTATTGGAGACAGTCTGATAGTTCCCTGACCTACTTACTTTGCCTACCTATAGTTGTTCTGTGAAGCTGAGAATTCTGTGTTCATTTCTGCTTTAATATGAAAACCATTTTAATGCTCCTAGGTATGAAGCCTGAGCTAGGTGCTTTGAGGAGAGACATAAAGAGGCACTATGCAAAGAACCAACCGAAAGCATCTTCCCAACCAACAGAGGAGATAAGAGAAGCATTTGGATATCATGATTAGCTGCTTTTGCTGTTGATTTTACCAAAATCCCACCAGAATCTACTTAAGGGAGGAACACTTTATTTTGAATCACAGTTTAAATCCATCTTAGTTGTGGCAGAACAGCTCAGCTCACATCCCGTAGGGACAGGAAGCAAGAGAATGAAAAAGGATTCAGTTAGTTACAATAAGTGTCAAGGAGCTTCCCCCCTCCGCCTGCCCCCCCCCCCCTGTGATCTATTTCCCGAAGCTTGGCCATCTCTTAGGCTTGTAGGAGCTCCCTAAATAGCATTCATATCATGAGCATATGCTTAACATATCCAAGCCATAATAATATCCAAAGGCAATAGATTCATGGTGGGGACAGGATCTACTAAGGAACGTTCTAAACCCTCTTCTTGTCCCCTATCCAAAACTAGGAATTACAATCGCTGTAACTATTGTAACTGTAAGCATCAAGATTCTTTGTGTATCATTGCTTGCCTACAGTCACTCAGGGGAACTCTAAAAATATTTGAACTTGGCCTCAGTTTAATTTGAGACGCCACAGGACATGCTCTGTGCTGTGCGTGGTAGCAGGCGCATACATATTTGGGGAAGGACCCAGCTCAGTTAGGAGAGAAGGCCATGCTTCCTCATTCTTTCAGGAAGGCAGCCTTGGGTGGGAGGGAGCTAACAGCAAGGTGTTAGGGCTGGGGAGGAACTGCCTACTCAGGCATGTCAGAACAAGACACGTTCTTAGATGTCTATTAATGCCACAGAGAAATGTTCATAATCATTTTATAACTCCGATCTTCAAAAACATCCAGGTGAATCTGTTTTTAGATTAGTAACCAAAATGTGTTAGAATGTATAATAAAAATGTGCTGAGAAAAAAAAATGTGACTGAATTAGCAATTCTTGGCTTTGAGTAAAATTTATTTAAAGCTGTTCTAAGAATATGTGTAATAGAAGTAAGTGTGGATTATAACATTTGTGGAGGGGAAGCTACATCAAAATAAATTTAATTATAAATCAAGCATAAAATGTGGTGATAAATAAACCCTAGGGCTCATCTTTTATTTTAAAGTGAAGGTTATAGAGAAACAACTTTGGGTGCTTGCCTAGGTCACACACTAACTGTTTGGGGATGATATCTTTCACACTGGCTAAATTTCTAAAGGAAGTGGGAATAGCGATGTTAATTCTTACGACGCTATTTTAAGATAACTTACAAGTTTAATCTTTGTTCTGCTCATTATCGTTAGTTTTGAACAGTGTATTAATCAAGTTTCTCTAGGGCATCAGCTCTCAACCTGTGGGTCGCGACAGATCCCCACATATCAGATACCAGGCATATCAAATATTTACCTTATGATCCTAACAGTAACAAAATTACAGTTATGAAGTAGCAATGAAAATACTTTTATGGTTGGGGTCGCCACAGCATGAGGAACTGTATTAAAGGGTCACACAGCATTAGGAAGGTTGAGGACCACTGCACTAGAAGAACAGAACAAATAATAATGAATATAATTGAAAGGGGGTTTATAAGACGGGCTTGCATATTGCCCAGTATTGCACAATAGCTGTCTTCACACAGAAGGGGCTGAGAACTTGTTTCTGTTTAGTTCATGAGGCTGGGTAGCTCAGTTGTCAACCTGGAGAGACACTGGTCTTCAGTCCATGTTGGAAGGCAGGTAGAGTTTGGTTCTGACATCAGGGAAGAATGGCGGTCTTGTGGCAGCCATCCTTCAGATGAAGTCTCTAGCAAGATGCACAGGGAAGCAGTCACAAAACAACAGCTTTTTCCTTGGAGCCCTCTGCATGTAGTTAGCCCAGGAAGAGGCTGCCCGCATTTAGTGCGGGTCTTCTCACTTCAGTTAGCTCAATCAAGAAAATCCCTCACGGGTGTGCCCAGAGGTTTGCCTCTTAGCCGATAGCAGATCTAGCCAACTTGACAACCAAGATTACCCATCACAGTGTGCAAATTATTGTAGTGACATTAATCAATAAATTGAATGAATTACTTTTTAATCATATCCTATATAAATACTGAAATATATATTAAAATTTTCAAATATCATGAACCTTGATGTTATTATAAAACTTACAATTTTAAGGACATTTTTATATCTGCCAGGCAGACTTGGCTTCCTCTCAGTATGCTTCTCTTTGCCTACCCAGATTTCATGATTCTGGATAAGAAATGGTAAATTGCTGTGATTCTAGTTAAAGAACACTTGCTAACAGGAGTTTATGGGACAGTTGCCAAAAAACCTTGGGCTTTACTGTCAATATGTGACATTATTTTCCCAAGAAGTCTTGAAAGGCTGGTTTCCAAAGGTGCCGGGAAAAAAGTCACTTGCAGATAAACAATTTTTTTTCCACCAAAATATGAGCAGATTACGTGTTGTATCTGTTCAGTTAAATACAGGACCAGAGATTAGGGTATCATTCAAAATGAAAAGAAACAAGATCCACAGATTCAAATCACCACTGCTATGTAGTACTGACTAGCACGTTTGTTGACTCCAGAGTCATGGAACTTCATGAGAATGTTAGCATTCAGTGTCTGTGTGTGGCCACGTTCAAGCAGAGATGACAAAGGGAGGCCTTTGGCCCTTGGCAGCCGCTTCCTTGGATGAGATCATTATTTTTCCCTGTCCTCATTGGGACAAGGTAACCTCTATATTTCAAGGACTGTCTTCATGCTGATGGCATAGCATCTGGTCCGCAGAGGGTCCCAGAGCCTCAGACTGGTAATCATTTTTTAGGTCCAATTCTCAGTGGATGGTCCACATTTTTGTTTATAGTGCTTTTCCAGAGACTATCTTTTATATCTTTCTTCTTCTTTTCTGACCATAATTTAGTTATCCTTTCTTTGTTTTCTATATGCATTTCCTAAACCAAGACACGCACAGTTCTTTCGGTACATATCCTACAAGAGTTGAAGACTTTTGGAGCCATCTTGTGATATACAAACACACACCTATATTTTATGTGGCAATAATGCTCATTATGTGGGATGCTTTGGATTATATAATTCCACACGTTATAACCTTTTTGTCTATATTTAGCTAATCATTACATTATAGGAGACAATGTAGAAAAACCAATTTAGCCACAAATACTATAACAACACTACCTAGTCTATAAAATAGTCTTTGAGGTATTTTCTTTCTTTTTTTAAAATTTCATTTTACATCCCAAACACAGTTCTCCCCTTTCTTCTCTGGCCCCTTTGCCATTCCCCTAGCCCTCCCACCATCCACTCCTTCTCTAATGGGTATGGGCTCTCATGGGAAGTCAACCAAGTCTGGCATTAAATTGGGGCAGGACCAAGCCCCTCCCGCTGCATTAAGGCTGAGTATGGCATCCCTTCATAGGGAACTGGCTCCAACAAACTAGCTCATGTACCAGGCAGGGATAGATCTTGGTCCTACTGCCAGGGTCCTCTCAGATAGTCCAAGCTTCATCACTGTCTCCCTACAGATGGAGGGCCTAGTTCTGTCCCATGGAGGTTCCACAGCTGTCGGTCTATAGTCCATGAGTTTTCATGAGCTTGGTTCAGCTGGCTTTGTAGATTTCCCCATCATGATCTTGAACTCCCTTGCTCATATATTGCCTCCTCCCACTCTTTGATTGGATTTCTGGAGCTCGGCCTGGTGCTTGGCTGTGGATCTCTGCATCTGGCTTCATCAGTTACTGGAGGAAGGCTCTCTGATAATAGTTGGGGTATTCACCAATCTGATTACAGGGGAAGGCCTGTTCTCATACCTTGGTTAGTTTACTGGAAATTTTGTTTATTATTTGACAAATTAAAAGAATGTTTCTGTTTACCAACAATGTATTTGTTTTAATTTTTCACAAATTTTATAATAATAAATTGTGCAGGGTATTTTATCCTTTAGTTTGTTTAAGCTGAGATTGCCCAGATATCTGGGACCAACTGCTGGCATGGCTGTGAATAGAATTGTCTAAGATGGCAGTATGAGTTTCTTATCGCTGCCATAACAAATTATTTTGAACACGATGTACTGTTTCCAGATTATTGAAAGCAAAAACCCACTTGTTTCAGAACTCTTATCTACCTTGGGTCCCACATCTAGGGCCTGGCCTAGTCCAGCGAGCTCTTCAAGTGCTATCTCTCACCTCCAGGCTGAGGCAAACACAACGATGTGCCAGCCAGTTCCACTGTGCCTGATTTCAAATCACCTATGCCATATCCAACCGCTAGGCCTAGCCTAGCCTGCATATCTTGTGTGTGGGTCCAACTTGGTGTGTCTACCTGTTCCTACCTTGCCTGCCTACTCCCCAGTCCTCAGGTCTAGCTTTCATAGTACTGGGAAATGCTGTGTTTGCTGCCAAATGATGGAAACAGTTAATACAACTCGTATTCCTGTCCAGCTTTGATGCCTATGAAACACAAAGGAAGAGGGAGCAGAAAGATTGTAAGAGCTGGGGACTAGGAAATCGCTGCAGGGTATATCTCCTAGAAGCTATAGCATAATACTTCAAAAATATGGCTGTCTAAACCAGACCAGAATAATGATAACATATAGACATGCTGACTTGGAAAGCAGAAATCTCATTGGGTCATACCCTTAGACAAGGGCTATAGGCAATTGACAATGGAGAATTAGTCTTCCACAGCCATGAACCCCCTAGTTGGCCATTCAACACCAAGTACTCAGCTCTGAAAATATAAACATACTACAACACTAAATAAACTCAGTAGGTTGTACTTACATATTTTTGCATTTATATGTTATAATAATAGCTAAAGAAAGAGACATGAAGACAGATATTTAGTCAGGAAACATCATTGTTTTATGGGATATTAAAAATACACACACACTGGCTTTTAAACCATTAGGATATTGAAATTGAATTGACCCCATATCTTCAATTCATATTTCAGTATTGTCCATAGTAACCCCTGGCTACATACAATTTCAAAGGAAGAGAGGCACAAACCTACCACATGCCTAACAGGGAATCTTCAATGAGTTACACTGATGATTACACCAAACATTATAATTGTTACTTCATTTTTATTTTCGTTGTTTATGGTGCTGGAAAAGGAACTTAGGACCTCATTCATGTTGGGTAGTACTTTAATACTGAGCTATATGCTCATCCTTAAAAGTGTACCCATGTATATGTGTGTGCATATGTGTACCTATTTGTGTGCATGTAGACAGATGCATGTATGTGATCATATCAATCTTAATCACTAGAAAGCTTATAAAAAATACAACCAACACATCATTGCTAAGACTTCAACTATTCTCTTAGATCAGGTCCCTCAGAAACTAAAGGGTGAGGGAAGGAATCTGCTAAAACTTTCTATTGGGAAATCAATTCGATCCCAAGGAAACCATTGTGAAAAGAAGAATGAAATAGGGATAGAGAATCAAATGACAATGTCTTCTGGCTGGTCTTTGAACCACCTTGTACCACACATGACTGCTTAATCAGTCTCAGAGGGCCTCTTTCCAAGAGGCTGAATTAAACCATTGAGCTCAGGGATGCTATTGTCCTATCCTGTGGAGAAGAATTTAACCTTTAGTTCTTATGTCCCATTGCTCGGAGGATTCCTCTAAAATTGTTTACTTCCATGAACTACAGTTGTGCTAGTGTGTTTTCTGAGCACTTGCGGTGTGAGCATCTGCCTCAGTGGGGAAGTTGAAGGCAAAGAAGATGGAGGATGGTCTGTTTGCAGGGAGTCTGGGCTATTGGAGAAACTTATTGACGCTTGCACAAAATTTGTCATGGGATTGGACAAAAACTGTTGAGAGTATCTGTGGCGGGATAAGAGAGGTGTCTGATAAAGCCACACTTGTTTCTGCATTTGAATCAGATCTCTGTTTTTTATTTATGAAGTAGAGACACAATAACTATCTATGATACGTTAAAAATATAAAATAAGACTCATTGTCTATTCCCTAAATAAGACTTTTTTTCTGTTTTCATATTCATGCGGCCCATGAATGACTCAGGATTTTTTGGTTTAAAATGTTAGAAAAACTTGGACTTCTTCTTGCTCAGCAATTACATTAGGAGACTTTTCATCCTGACCCAATGTGCACCATGGCCATTGAATCTTTTATCTCATCCTCCCTCACCTAAGCTACCATTTCCCCTCAGGTTTTGAGTATATTTTGCTTGGAACAGCTACCTGATGTTTCTCTTTCCTCCCGCAACATCTTTCTTTTGCCAGAATAATCCTCCGGAGGCATCTGGCCATATATATTTTTTCTTCTTCAAAATATCAATTGCTTCCAAGAGTCTATTAAATTAAATTAAGCCTCTTTCTGAAGGAGGCTTACACAAATTTACACAAATTAACGAAATCTGGCTTTTCTAGTTCCTTCTATTTCAGCAGTATTCTTATACTTAATTGCAGCCCCCAAACTGGATTTCCAGTATTCTTGGACACACTGTGCTTTCTTAAAGCATAACCTCATCTTTATTCTTTACCAGTCTCAAGAGACTTTCTTGCTACCACTTTGAAACCATCCCTGTTTTTTTTTTTTTTTTCCAGACAGGAAGCATGGGTACCTTGGTCAAACCTGGTTTTGTCATGACCACCACTGAATCTGTTGCCTTGATATTCTTTGCCTATCGTGTGGGTTATCATTTATTATTGGTGTTATTCCCCCCCCCCCCCAAAGAAGTGGAGGGTTATCCAGGGTACCCCTTAATAGAGCTATAGTACTATTTCAAGTATCTCTCTAGTTTAGGACCTAGGTTTAAGGCTGGGAAAAAATAAATCGGGCAAAATCAGATGATGGGGATCAGAGATATTCTGCAAAGATATTCATTCTTTGTCCTTCTAAATGAATTATTCTGGATTATAGACATCTATGGGAAGATTTTATTCCCTTCTGTGTTGAGAAAGATGTTTTACATGATGGAGACAGATACAGAAAAGTGTTTTAAAAGATAGCCGGGTAGTGGTGGCACACATTTTTAATGTCAGCACTCGGGAGGCAGAGGCAGGCAGATGTCTGTGAGTTCGAGGCCAGCCTGGTCTACAAGAGCTAGTTCCAGGACAGGCTCCAAAGCTACAGAGAAACCATGTCTTGAAAAACCAAAGAAAAAAAAAGAGTTTTTAAAGATAGTATCTAATATTTGCTGTTTTGGACCATCTGGTAAAACTGGGATGGGGACGGAAGAATATCAGGTAGTGAATCCTACCGTGGCCATTGAATCTCCTATATCCACAGTGTGCAATTACAAGCTGACAATAAATGCAAGACATTTATAAAATGTGGCAAATAATAGCTCAAACAATTAGTGTGGACACAGTCATCTGACATCGTTATGTTAAAGTCACATGAAATCCGGCTCTGTTGACTCACTTCCAGTCCTCGGCTGTCATTTGCTTTAGTTGGGTGGAGCTATTTTTACTAATCACCCGGGGAGAAATGAGTCTTACTGCATGGAAGCTAACATTTTGTACTAGTTAGAACATATTTTGGTAGGAAAAAGATGAGGGCTAAAAATAGCAACCTGGAAAAGCCATTTTTATCAGGCCTAGTTGACTGAGAAAGGTCCTAGAACTCTAGTCTTAAAGATGAGATCCGTTTTTCTTTTTAGTTATCTCAAGAGTGATGAATAAAAGATTATTTTTTTGGCAAATGGAACTTTATCTATGAAGAGGACATTTCTTCTAAGGAGAAAACTGGCTAATTTTGGCTCATTTCCCTAGGGTCCCAGTTTCCTATCTGATGGGAATCGAGGAGCTCGATTGTTTATACTTGAGCAAAGACAGCGGGGCCACTCTCTAGAGAGTGACCTTTTGCTCTAGTGACAGCAGCAGAGTCTAAGATTCCGGAATTAGGATTGTAGGGCATTGGGGGTGCAGCTTCTTGAGCCAAATGTGATGTAAATGTGAGTTCTGGGAACACAGGACCTGTCAGTTTCGAATCTGTTGCCCCCATCACTTCCGTACAGGATTGGTGATGTATCAATGTGCTGGCTGAGCTCTTGGACACCAGATTCAGCCTGGTCTCCATTTGGTGTGTGTTCAGATCCCGGTGTCATAATGGCAGAAAAGGTGTTTCTCCTTTCACCGATGTGATAACTAGCAATAAATGATACAAAGCAGCAAAACCAAAATCCCTATGCTTATGCACCAAGAAGTCATAAGAAAATGTTTAATCCCTAAAGGTGACCATTCCCATCATTTTGTCATCCTTCTTTATGCTGTCACCGCGTTGTACTGATTTGTTGACAAGCACATCATATTTCACCAGCAAATTCTGTATTGACTTACATATTGTTAATCATTAATGTATATTTTTGTGTGTGAACAGGTGAGTGTAGACATGCGTGCCTGCGTGTGTATGTGCTTGTGAAGTTGCTCTCCATCCTACTTTTTTGAGACAGTGTCTCTCCTCAATCGGAAACTCACCCATTCAGTAAGATTACCTCGTCAGAGAGCGCAGAGAGTCTCCTGTCTGTGTCGACATCTCTGGGCTTGCTTCCCAGCTTCAGCTTTTGTGTGGGTGCTAGGGTTTGAGTTGAGCTCTTCATGCCTACACAGCTAGCTCTTTACCAACTGAGCCATCTTCCCAGCGCCCATCTTTTCTCTACATGGTAGGTGCTATAGTTTGGATCCACAACATCCTTCAAACACTCACGCATTAAGGTTCTCAGCAAAGCATTGTTGAGAGGTAAGAACTTCTAAGTAGTGAGACCTTAGAGATGAAGCTAAGGGATCTGGGACGTACCTTTGACATGATATTGGGAGTCTCTCTCTCTCTCTTTGCATTACAGTTTTGCTTTGAGGCAAGTCATTTTGCTTCTTCATGGACGCCTCATTGCCATGTGTTTTTTCTTGCCACAGAACGACGAAAGGGCCAAGTGACCATGGAATGAAACTTCTGAAGCTATGAACCGAAGTAAACCCTTCTTTCCTGTAAGTTGATCATCTCAGGTTTTTGTTACAACAAAGGAAACTAACTAATACAGCAGGTATTCCTTACAGTTTTACTTTTAAAGATGTTATTTATTTACACGACTGTTTTGACTTGGTTTAGAATATACAATTCAACTAAAAAACATTGATGCTGATTATGTATCTATCACTCCTTAATATCCAGATCTCACAAACTTGTTTCTTTGGCTGTCTTTACAAATTTAAGAAGCTTTGCTTGATTTTTTTCTTTATGACCAATTAATCTTCTCTTATAAATCAATGCTTGAGGTTTTTAATCTTAAAATCAAACCTTTTACATGTTTGCTCATTTGCTTTTTGCTAGAGGAACAGATTGTAAGGAGCAATAGAGGAGGGGTTTGTATCCTTGTGTTTCTCACTCTTGAGTACGCGTGTTTCCACCATTTCCTGGATTCCTTAAACTTGAAAAATGTACAAACTCCTTGAAGATACACATATATACATACCCAGACATGTATACAGGTGCACATTTACACATACATACACACATATTCACACACAACCTAAGGATCTTCTCCCCTCTGAAAAAAAAAATCACTCTCCAGTTTGAGAAAGACTGCCATAAGAAAGTGTGATTTTATTCTATGGGAATTGTTTTTTATATAGCTGTAAGTGGATTGTAGATTTATAAAGGAGTAAAATAAATGATTCCATCAACATTGAAAAATTTCATATTTTCACGAACGTTTTTTTGTTTTGTGTGTGTACTCGGGTCTTTTGGTAGTACTGGGACCAATGGAGTCTTTGGGGCAAGACAAGGGGAATGGTTCGAGCTCTTGCGTTACCCGTTTTCCTCTCCCACAGTTGGCTCTGTGCTGCATCCTTTGGGGGGGGGGGGCTGCTATCAGAGCTGGGATCTTGTTCCCTCTGGAATCAGAAGTGCTGGGCATTCAGAGTTTGTTCCCGATTGCTCCTCATCTCATTCTTGAAGGTAGCATAATTTCTATGGCTGGCGGATTGGAGTGGAGGGACGGGATAAGAGTAGACACAAAGGCCTGACTCCTTGCTTCAATTCAGCTCCAATCTGAGGAGACAATCCCTCTTCTGAGGACCCTGTGGGATGCTCCACGGCCTGAGCTGAGACTGCATTTCTGTTTCCCATGTCTCATCCGATTTTATTCAAATCCTTGTAAGCATAACTGATGTAAACATCCCCAGAACAATCATTTGTATGAAAATATCTGGCTCAAGAATCCGTACCAAAAAAAAAAAAAAGGTGAAGTCAAGGAAATACTTAATTCAAATAAAAGAGAACGATTTCTAGCTGTGTTTAGTGTAAGGCAGGACAAGCGGGTCTGCTTCTTAGTCAACAGATATCTTCTCAGCTCCTTCTTCGCATTTTCCGAAAAGGAAATTCTTGACTCTAACCCGTGAACTATAGATGTTGAATATCTGTGAGAACCTCTTCATTTTGGGACACAGTTTCTCGGAGCTCTCTTATCCCTCCCTAGAGGCGAGGATCTGCACAACAAAGTGGATTCAGCTAATTCAGGCCAAACCAGACGAACCCCTAGGACCAGCTCAAATGATCTCGTTTGGTTTTATGAACTGGCAGAGTAAATAGAACAATTAACGGCCAATCTTCACTCTGGATCGTGTAGGTGATATAAAATTATAACGCAATATTAAAGCTAACAGAGCTTAGCTGACGTTATGAGCATGGCAATACAGTGTAAATCAGGAATAGGAGTTTCTCCATGGTTTTATGGGGGACTAGAGGCCAATCCTTTCATCCTTAGTAATCTTAAGTGGGAACAATTTGTATTGAGTTCCAGTAGCTGGAGGTGTGCCTGAATTACTGAGGAGTAAGAATTTGAGAAACGCACAGGGAGAACACAGGGCAACCGTGCTCAGAGTGGGAATTTAGTTTTAGAGCGTGATCTTGTAAACATGGAATAGAAAAGAATGCAACATCATCCTATGACTTGTACAAATAATTAGAGCCTCAATCCATCTTAGGCTCCGTCCATCTCATTTGAATCTTTGTTTTTTTTTTTTTTGGTGTGTGATTGATTTTTTTTAAAAAATAACTACAAGAACCCCTCCCCCCCCAGGATAATTGCCAAATCTATTCTCTTCCTTTGCATTGTTCAGGTAAATTAACCATATTTGAGATAATATTTAGATCGACATACCTGGGCACCTCTACCATCTGAATCAAGTTCTAGGGTAACCTTCCAACATATGTACAAGAGAAGAAATAAGTGAGCTGTCACCCCAGCAGCAAAACTTCCATGTTCCTTTTGCCTAGCCATCGACAGGTGTTGGGATGTGTAGTGGAACACAATGGTGACACCAAAGACTGTCATTTCACTATGCTGTGGGGGGAAAAAAAAACAACCAGAAACAAGATGAGATGCCTAGTCAAAATGGAAGTTAGTCATGAGACACAGTGCAAGCTCCAGGGCTGGGCTAATTATTATTATCAAATGAAAGAGCTGCTTTAAAATGTGGCAGCCAAGAAGAACTCCAGATGTAGACTGAAAAGATAATTTCTTTGCACGGTCTTCGCTGATGGTGTTTATAAAAGTGAATGTCAAGGTAAGCTTGGCAAGCAACAAAAGAGATGAGTCTCATTCCTCGGGCCCCATCCCCAGATGCTGTCTTTTACCTTTCGGAGTGTGCACGGGTCTGCGGCTGGGTTTCTGCCGGGGAGAAGTATGCAAACACTCAAGGAGCAGCAGCACAGTCATTTGTCATGGGAGCTTTGTTTTCATTTCTGTGATTTGGAAAGACCAAGTTTCCAAAGGCAGAGGTCCGTGTCATTGCTCTGCACTCGAGTCCTTGCTTGCACTCTGGACGCTGTAAAGCAGCTAGGTTAAGAAAAAAAAAAAGATGCATTTGGATGAAAGAGCGTGCAAGCGTTGAGTCGAATGCCCCCTTCCCGTGTCTTGATTTTATATCAAACAAAAGCAAGATTGTTTAGAGAGTAGAAAGGTGTGGAGAACAGTTGTCAGGACCTTGGCTATTTTTTACTTTATGCTTATTTCCCCCTGGCGACTGCATCTGTGCCATCAAACACTATGTCATAACCCATGGAGCCAACAAGTATTTTGAAGCGAGAGTGCCAATGCCTTCTAGAATATGTTGAATTTAAGAATAAATGTGCCACCTAATTTACCCATTAATTGATTGGATTATTTGTCTATTTGCTATTGAATTTTTAAAATTCTTCCTGTATTTTTGATCCTCTGGTGGGTAAATATTTGCCATAGATATTTTCTCCCATACTAAAGGATGTCTTCTCTGTTGATTGTTTCTTTTGTTGTGCAGAACTTTTAAATTTGATTTATTCTTATTTATCAGTCCCTGCTATTATTTTCCGACCCACTGGAACCCTACTTAGAGAGTCCTTGTCTAGGCCTACATCTTTTTTTTATTCCTTTTAAACATATTTTTTTAATTGGTTCTTTGGGAATTTCACATCATGCGCCCCAATTCCATTCATTTTCCAGTCCCTCCATATCCACCCTTCCCCCTTGTAGCCTCCCACTACCAAATTAAAAGAACAAAAACAAAACCGAAAAAACTCACTTGATTCCTTCTTCCTTCCTGGCTCTCCATCACCTATTCATTCCTCTTTGCAGCACTGGGAGCTGTAGTCTGTCATGCAGTGTACCCTTTTGCCCAAACAGCTTTGCTTGCAAAGATCATTGCAGTGAGTTGTTGGTAATGGTTCAAGGTCTCCAGCTTCTGGCACACCATCAATACTGGACCCTTGCCGGAATTCCCCTTAGATAGCCTGCTGTTGCCCTGAGTCATGGATATCAGGCACGACCAGTTCCTTGTCTCACTCTAGCAAGTCATACTGGTGTAGATGTTGGGGTGGATCTACTCGGAGCACTGGATGTGGGCCTGCGTGGTAGCTGAGCTGTTCAGACTAGGCCTCAGCTAGGACCGCCCCCGCTCAGGTGTGGGGAGGAGCTATCTCTTTGTTACCTTGGTGAGGGTTGGTCTTGGCTCTCCTGAGTATGGGGGTCAGGCACAGCTCTCCCATGGCCTGCGAGGGACAGGCCAGCCCAGCACAGCCCTTGGACTTCAACAAGCTATACCTACATGTTGAAGTGCTTATCTCTAGAATTTGAAAAGTTTCAGGCCTTACGTTAAGGTCTTTATCTAGTCAGAATTGGCTTTGTACATAGTGAAGATATGGATCTATTTTCCTTTTTCTACGTGGAGTTACCCAGTTTTTCCAGTACTTCCTATTGAAAGGTTTCTTTTTCTATTTGTGTTGCTCAATCTTCTGTCAGTTTGACACAAGCTAGAGTCATTTGGGGACATTCAATTGATTGGCCTATAGGCAAGTCAGTCAAGCACATTCTTGATTAATGACGAATGTGGGATGGTCCAGCTCACTGTGACTGGTGCCAGTCTTGAGCAGGTGGTCCTGGGCTGTAAAAGAAAGCAGGCTGAACAAGGCAAGAGGAGCAAGCCAATAAGCAGCAACCCTTCATAACCTCCGCTTCAGTTCCCGTCTCTAGATTCCTGCCTTCAGTTCCTTCCTTTGACCCCCTCATTGATGAAATGTGACCAGAGAGAACTGTAAGCTTCTGGTCATGGTGTTTTAGCTTAGCAATAGGAAACTAAATGGACATGCATTAGGCATTTTTGTCAAGAATGAGATAGTAGTAACGATATGGATTATTTCCAGAACAACTGTTCCATTCCGCCAGTCTTTATGTTTCTGGGTTAGTACCATGCTGTTGTTTTTACTATGACTGTGTAGTACAGTTTGCTATCAGTCAGATATTGTGATGCCGTCAGCATTGCTATTTTGGCCTAGGATTGTTTTTAGCTATTTGCGGATTGTTGCTGCTTTCATACAAATTACAGAATTATTTTCCTAGATCCGTGGAGAATTCCGTTAGAATGTTGGCTGGACTTTTTATTGAATCTGTAGATTACTTTTGGTCAGGTGAGCATTTTTTGTTAATTCTGTCAATTGAAGAGCAGGTAGGGTACTTTGTAAGATAGAAATAAATACAGATAGCCAATCCATACACAAACTTTTTCAATAATGTAGTCATGACGTGATGTGGGATGCCCTTCTGTACGCTGTGAATATGTTTTATTACCAATGGTTAATAAAGAAGATTCTTTGGCTTCTGACAGGACAGAATATAGCTAGGCAAGAAATCTAAGCAAAGATTCAGGGAGGAAGATGGCAGAGTCGGGGAGACGCCGGCCGCTGCTGGAGAAGCAAGAGGTGAGGTAACAACCCACAAGCATCGTGGTATAATATAAACTAATAGAAATGGGTTAGTTTAAGTGTAAGAGCCAATAAGAAGTCTGAGCCATCGGGAAAACAGTTTGTAATTAATATTAAGCCTCAGCGTGGTTATTAGGAACTAGCAGGTGGGAGAGAAACCTCCAGCTACAATGGTGGAAATACAAACCAATCTGCATGGAGATTCCACTTCACACCAGGCAGATAGAATGATTAACACATACATATTCTCTCTCCCTCCCTCCCTCCCTCCCTCCCTTCCCCCCTCTCATTTCCCCCTCTCTCCTGGTAAAGATATGAGGGGAAAGGAATGTTTGTAGTGTAAATTAGCTCGGTGACTTAGAAATCAGTATGGGGGTTTCTTAAAAAAATTAAAAATATCTTGCATACTCTCATCATGGAATATATGATACATAAATTTGTGAGGGATTATATGGTCCATAAATTTGTGGTTGCGCCTCCAAGTAATAAAAGTTAAATTACTATAAAGATAATTGAATATCCATGCTTATTGTTTCACAGTATCCAAACTATGAAGTCAGCTTAGATGCCAACGGCAGACTGAGCTGGCTAGTGTTTTGTCCACTTGGCACAAGCTGGGGTTATCTGGGAGGGGGAAACCACAACTAAGGAATTGACTCCCTAAGACTGGCTTGTAGGCAGGTCTGTGGGACATTTGCTTGATTTAGTGATTGATGTGGGAGAGTCAGGCCTATTGTGGATGGAGCTTTACCTGGTCTGGTGGTCCTGGGGTGTATAAGAATGTAGGCTGCATGAGCTATTAGGAGCAAGACAGTAAGCAACACATCTCCATGTTTTTCTATCAGTTCCTGTCTCCAGGTTCTTGCCAAGAGTTCCTGTCCTGACTTCCTGGTTGATGGACAAGCAGTAAGATGAAATACCCTTTCCTACCCAAGTTGTTTTTGGTCATGTTTTATTACAGCAATAGAAAGGTACTTATGATATAGACGGATGATGAAAATAGTATGTGTATTACATACATACACACAATTTTCATCTATAAAGAATGATGTGTTGCTTGCTGGAAAATGAACAGGATGAAAGATTGTATTACAAAGTCAGACACTGAAAGTTTTCTTTCAAGTGTGGCATCTAGAGGCAAGGAGAAGATGAAAGTAAAATGACATTATTATGAATGTGAGGGGCAATCATGGGGGTTAAACAATCAGCTATCATGACAAGCATGTGCCAATGCTGCAACAAAGCCCCGCCCTTTGTGTAGCTACTAGGTGTTGAGATGCTGATTATAAAGCCAGGAAGACACCACTTTGCAGGCTACTCGGCATTCCATAATGAGGTTGGGATGCTGCTTCCTCAACAGCGATGTCTTGAGTGACTCTTTCACGGTTTTAACTTTACCTTCGTTTCTAAACTTACCTACATCCTCTGATATATGTAACCCAACTTCCTTCTCGCTGTCGTTATTTCCTGATGCCTGAATTTGGCCTCATCGCTTCCTGAAACTTTTGACAGTCACCAGTGATGCTTTAGGACGAGCATGTGAAGACGTTTTAAGGCTGACTCATTGTTTTGCCCTCCCCATAGCACGGGTCTTGTTGATCATCCACCCTGTCGCACAATGCTTCCTTGTTCTCTAAATTCCAGTTTAAAGCTGTGAAACCGACTCTCAAAAGCAGCATGTCTTCTTCAGGTTAAAATCATGAAGTCATTTTTGATGCACCTTCACCTGTTTCCTTTTAAGCCTTCCTATATTTCTTTTGTAATATTCTGCCTTTATGACTTTAAATCTCACGATTCCTACTGTCATCCGAGTCAGGAAGCATGCTTGTTCTTAACCGAGTTTGTTTCTTGTTTCAATCATTCCTGAAAACTACTGTGTGTTTTTTCCTCCACGAACCCCCTTTTTTTTTACTGAATAAGCTTTGCCATCATGTTTGGTGGCTGGATTCAAGCTAGTGGCAAACACATCTGTTCTAATGATACATTTTTTTTTTAAATAACAGAAAAGCACTTCCTGTGAAGATGTAGGGGAATAGCATTTGCCATGAGTAGATCAGGGCATTGCTTAAACCCTCCCCAGAGAAGCTTCTTGCAGTAGATGGGAACAAAGAGAGACCCACAACCGGACAGTTCGAAGAGAGTGAGAGATTTTGGAGCGCTAGGTCCTAAATGGGATGTTTTTTTTTTTTTTTATCAAAGCCCTCCCCTTAAGGCTCAGGGATATGAGTGGAAAAGTGGGAAAGGGGGCTTTAAGAGCCAGAGGAGATGGATGACTCTAAAGAAGCCGTGTCTTCCAGGACAACAGGATTGATACACAAATGAGCTCACAGAGACTTTGGCGGTATGCCCGGGACCCGCACACAACCCGCACAGACCTGCGCCAGATGAGATACAGTCCTATGAGGGGGAATTAGACAAGCATTCCTTCCGCTAACCAAGAAGTTATTTGCAACTGATGCCTTCTGGGAAAAGCAAAATCAGTTTTCTCCAGTAGAGTGTTACTGACTATGTCAACCACACTCCAAGATAGGACCCATGCCTAGGAGGAGTTGACTAGAACAAAATGAACTCTTTGATTTTTTTTGTTGTTGTTGTTTTGGTTTTGGCAATTTTTGTCTTACTGGTTGTTTTGATTATTATATTTTGAGACAGGAGAGAGAGAGGGAGTATTAAATTGGATAGTGAGGAAAGTGGGGAGAATCTGGGGAAGTTAGGAGAGTGAAAATACAATAAAATTATATTGTATAAAAATTCTGCCTGTCCTGGAATCCGCTTTGTAGACCATGCTGGACTTGAACTCACAGAGAGAACTCTGCCTGTCTCTGCCTCCCAAGTGCTGGAATTAAAGATATGAACCACCTCCACCTGGCTATTTAAAGTTTTAACACACAAATGTTCATAGTAGCTTATTTTCTTTATTTCTTTTAAATAATAAAGTAAAATATAGTAAGCTGAAACAAACACTAATATCAATTGGACAAAACAAACGAACAGAAAGAAAAGAGCCAAGGGGAAGGCATAAGAAACAGAGACCCACTCTTTTGCACACTCAGGATCCTCATAAAAACACTAAACTCAAAGCCATAATCTATATGCCGAGACCAGGTATAGAACCGTGCAGTATCCAAGCATTCATCCGGTATGCATACATACATTCACAGGCAGAACAGTTAGGTTGGCAAGGTTTAAGAAGACTAAATAGTGAGGTTAAAGTTTCCTAAGCTACTTTGCATCATTTCCCCATGAGTCCCTTTATATAAATTTGCTGTTTTAACTATCTCAGCCAGTTGTTTTACAATACATCCCCACCTCTGGAACATTACTTATCTATCAAGCAATTACATGATCTTTCTTCCCAGACTACACGATTTTTATCTTTTCTTGGATATTTACTTCACAGGTAAAATTACCAATCAGTTCTTATTTAAAAGAAACAGGAGCAAGTGTCAGCTAACTTAGCTCTCTGTCATCCACATATGCTTCAGAAGAATACAAGGATTCCAAGTATACTGGGAGGCTCACAGATTCCCGCTTGGCCAGGAAATCCATGCAGGCATTAAGGGAGTCCTGAAAGAAGCAAGTGTCATGGCAAGATGAGCCTGTTCAAGACTATCTTCACTACTGCTGCCATGACCTTGACCCTACACTGTCTCATGACCTTGACCTCAAAACTCTCCAGCTCCCTTAGAACACCATAGAGCATCCAGTGAGGCATCCATTCCCTGCTTGTCCAGTGCATGTTTCCCTTTGGGGTGGAATCTCTTGTTCCTATAGTGTATGAAGAACATTAGCTATAACAGAGTTCTCAAGTTGAAGACTTTCACAAAAAGGAGAGTAGACTACGGTTTAGAACAAGATCATTGGATACCAGGTAGATTCAAAATGACAAATTTCCTCCTGCCAACTCTTTTCTGAGCTATTATTCTAAACCCAAACTCTCATAGACTGATCTGCTCTTTAAGGTTTATTTGGTATATTGCCACCAATATTTAGTATTGTTTCTTTTTCAATATTCTTTATGCTCAAAATAATGTAAACACCTTGAGGGTAGAAACCTTATCTCTGTATATCCCTATACTCAGAAAATGACTTTCCACATTGCCTGTACAGTTATAGAATATTATTTTAAGATGTGTTATATTTGTTTACGCTTTGGAACATTTGTTTATGATGCAAAGATGTGTTGCATTCTTTTAGGTTGTATTTGTTTAACTCCGTGAAGCTGGGTTCCTTTGCCTGTCTAAACACCTGATCTAACAAAGAGCTAAATGGCCAATAGCGAGGTAGCAGAAAGGACAGGTGGGGCTGGCAGGCAGAGAGAATAAATATGAGAAGAAATCTGGGAGAAGATCAAGGAGCGAAAAAAGGAGAGAACAGCCACCCAACCTGACAGCCAGACATGTAATAAGAAGGAAAGAAAAGATATACAGAAAAGGCGAAAGGTGGAAACCCGGAGGCAAAGGCAGATGGGATAATTTAAGAAAGTCTGGCAAGAAACAAACCACGCTAAGGCCAAGCATTTATAAGTAATAGTAAGTTTCCAACTGTCTTTATTTGAAAGCTGGGTGGTGGGCCCCAAACGAGTCAAAGAATAAAAAACAAACAAACAAAACAACACCTGAACTGCAATAAATATGTTTTTTTTTAAAGATTATATTGATCATATACTTCTTTTTAAGGGGTTGGCATCCTAGGAGAATTTACGGTGTGTCTCAATTATTTTCATGTTGAATAAAACAAAAGATGGCAAATAGCACTCATCACACACTTACTATTTGTCAAGGAACCATGGAAAGAATATTCTTTTCTATAGCAAGAATGAAAACGAAAACACCTGAGGTCTACTTAGCTTTACAACCGTGAATGTGTATAACTCCGGGCGACTTCTGCTCACTTTTACATCCCCTCCTCAGCAACCAATTACGGTGGGCACTATTGTTTGGGTCTTTTATAGAAATGGATAGTATTAGGTTCTAAAGAGATGAAGTTGAACACTTGTTGCTCAGGAGTTGAACACTTGTTGCTTTTCCATTGGACTCAAGTTTCAATTCTTGTCACCCATGATGGATGGCTCCCAATAGCTCACCCTACAGGGTGTTGGACGCCTCTTCTGGCCTCCAAGGATAACCTCACATAAGTGGTAGACACATGAAACTATGCACATACATAGAAATAGATTTTTTTTTTTACAAATGAAATGGGTATTATTGGTTATAGAACTTTAGGAAGTTTCTCAAAGTTTCATATCATGTAAGTGAAGCACTGGAACCCAAAGCCTCTTGGATGTTTTATATTGTTGGGGAAGCAACAGCAGAGGGAAGGTCTCCTTTCTCTGAGGATTGATTCCGTCAGTTTCTTGGGATTCATTATGAGCTCATTTGAAATGCAGGTTCTCTAGGCCTCTACCACCTCAGCAGCTGTGGAGGAAAGACTGGGAAATCTGGATTCCAGCAGACTCTCCAGCTGATTACAGAGCACAGCAATGTCTTAGAACCACCAACTGATATTCAGTCTCTAAATGAGCATCCTCACGTGGCTTCGCACATTCCTGGGCTGTGCTGAATGAAACCCTACTACCTGACAATTGAATTCTTTTGAATATCACTATTTGTTTTATTAGTGTTTTACCATATTTTGTAATTCTTTTTCAAACGTCATTCCTTTATTTGTATCTGTATGGATATTTTTCCTGTATGTATCTACAGCACATGTGTGCCTGGTGTCTTCAGATGCCAGAAAAAGGCGTCAGGTCCTTTTGGGCTGGAATTACACACGGTTGTGGGCTGTCATGTGTGTGCTGAGAATCAGACTCCGTATTTTTAAACCTTGTACTAATAAATTCCTAGTTTTCACTGATTTTTTTCCCCACCCTAGAGTTTTTGGTGGTTTTCAAATGTTCTAAGCATACTCAGGGTTTAGTATATGTTTTTTTCTCTGCTTGGAACGTATTTTCTCCAAACAGCCCTAAACAAGACTATAGGTCATAGTTCAAATTACTCCTACCAGAGAGACCTTTCTTGCCCAACCCTTCCGGCTCTGTCATTACTCTCTGTGATTTGTCTTTCTTTTTACCTATAATGGATTTTCTAGGCTTCTGATATACTATATGTGCCATGTATTTATCTTCAATTTTTACATTTTCCTTTCTCTTCTTCCATGCCACTAGAAGGTAAAATACACAACAGTAATGATTTTTTATCGATTGTGTTATCTTGTATTTCCAGAGACTTGAAGTTTGCTTAGCACATAATAGTAATTCCTAATTATTTTTTGGCTAGATTAATGTTCTCGCTTACATATAATTATACATTTTATCAATTTTGTAAGTGAGATTTTACTAATCTAGAATGGCTACTTTTTTCTTTTATTGAAAATAGATTTCTTAGCCAGGCGGTGGTGGCACACGCCTTTAATCCTGGGAGGTAGAGGAAGGCAGATCTCTGTGAGTTCGAGGCCAGCCAGGTCTACGTGAGCTAGTTCTAGGACAGGCTTTAAAGCTACAGAAAAACCCTGTCTTGAAAAACCAAAAGAAAAGAAAAGAAAAATATATTTCTTTTTTATACAATATATTCTGATCATGGTTTCTCTTCCCCAAGCCCTCTGAGATTTTTCCACCTCCCCTCCCATTTATCATAAAATGTGGTGGTCATTCAGAATCAAATCAATAGGAAACATTCAGAATTTTATTCTATTAAGTCAGCTGTAGTTAGCCAAGAGTCCTATGTGGTCTTTACAATGAAATGCTAGTGGCTACTATAATTTCATATTATTAATGAGTTTCTAGGCTAGTAGAGGAAAAAACGTCACCTAATTGATGTTTTACTAAACACACAATTACCGCTTAGTTACAGATGCTTTTAGGATAATTCTTGCTGAGTAATTGTTCCTTTTTGTTTACATAACAAAGGCCATTGGTAGCAGGTTTCAAAGGGATAGCTTTAGCTGCCTGCTTTGATGAACTTGTTTAGGAACAAAATTGACCGAAATCTCCTGCCAAATTAGATATTTGACCCAAAACGGATCAGAGCACTGACGTTTAGCTTAGCGCTCAGGACTTAATCTACTTTTCAAACAATAATTAATGCTGAAAAATATCCGAGTGTTTAATTTTAATCCTGATTTTACAGATGAGGAGCCAAGGGGGAAGAAGTTAAAGGGCTTATTTAAAACACATCACAGATTCACAGCAAGCCGGGACTCCATGCGTGGTTCTCCGCTCATGTTTGGAAATTCGTTCCTGCCTTGATCTTCTGCTCGTACAATCGCTAGCTTTTAGGCCTGAGAAGTTGGTGATTGATAATTGGCCTTCTCCGGTGCTAATATGCTAACTGGAAGCTTCCATTAACATGTGATCTCTGCGCTGAGACCTGGCTTATGTTCATAAAAAGTGAATCTCTAGCTGAATTTGTGTCATTATTTTGGTTTCTCCCAACCCTTTGGATAGAAGAGTCAAACTGGTAGGCTCCATGAAAAAAAAAAAAAAACAAAGTTCCACATATATGTTAGCAAAGAGCATATAATTGTTTACAAAGAAATCAATTAATCTGGGCTCATAATTTCTTTCTCCGAGGCATAGATTCACCATCATATAACACTTGTAGACTCTCACAAAGCAGTCAAAGAGATGTACAGGAGAATGCAATAAAATGCTCTATTTCTTCACAGGGTACAGAGAATTTCTGCTGAAGCCTGCCCGCCGTTGGGTATGGGCTCCTTTATTTTAGGAAGAAAGGCTTCAAAGTGTAACTCTACTTGTCAAGCCACTGACTTGTTGGTAAGATTATTTTGTCTCTCCCCCGCCTTCATATGTGTGGTTTGCTCCTCAAGTGATGGTTATGGTAAAAGTTCTCTAGAAAAGTTGTCATAAGAATTAGGTCAAGTGGTCCCGTATGAGTGTTTAGCACAGTGCTTGGCATGTGGCAGGAACAGTGTCATTATTAATGTTATCCGTCCTCTCATCTTGTTCCTCCTTGATATTAAGTGATGATGGCTATTAATGTGACGGTGGGAACGGTATCCTCAACACAAACAGGAATGGGGATAGTACGTGATTATTTTTCCGTCCTTGTATTCCAAAGACTGGCTATGAACACTTACCCTAGTCAGACCTAACAAAGGTTATAATATAACTATTACCTACTTTAGTTGTCAAATGATTCTGGTACTCAGCACAGATACTTCAAGCTACAATTAAGCAGCCAAAGTCAAGGAAATACAATCTTTCTCTTTTAGAATAAGAAAGAAATGGCAAGAGCTCTGTAACTGGCTGCAGCTGATCAGGGAGTCAGTTGTCTCTAGATAGTGGAATCAAGAAGAAAGGCAAAAATGCAGAGTTACTATTCATCTGCTGTATTACCAACACAGATGCTTTCTGAGTGAGTGTCTGTGAAGTGGCGGATGCGTAGCTAGTTCCTATCCTAAGCACAGCCGCTACACATGTCTAGGAGGATAGACACGCAGATTGTCTTGCTTAATAAATCATCAACTTCCTTTCAGTGAGTGAGATTGGAAAGCTAAAATTCCACCTTTCCCAGACTCTATTAAAGCAGGGATGTCTGTCCGATGTGATGTGAATTAAGGGTATTGAACAGATTCATGTGAGGCTCAACTCAGATCTTTAATTACCCTATGGAGAGAGGAGGAGGGCAAACACCTGTTTTCCCTAGTTCCTGGAACCAGGGCTGGTCTGGTGCTGTGTTATGTTTTACTCTTTTGATTTTTTTTGGCTGTTTAGTCTTTTTTAACTTTTTTGGGGGGGAGCCCACCACCTGGCTCCCAAATAAATCACACACAGAGGCTTATTCTTAGTTATGAATGCCCAGCCTTAGCTTGGCTTGTTTCTTGCCAGCTTTTCTTAAATTATCCTGTCTACCTTTTGCCTCTGGGTTTTTATCTTTGCTTATTTCTGTATATCTTACTTTCACTGTTATTCCGTGGCTGGCTGGGTGGCTGAGTGGCTGGCCCCTGATGTCCTCCTCTCCTTGTTCTCTTGCTTCTCTTCTTCCTCTTTTCTCCTTTTATTTGTCCTGTCTGTCAGCCCTGCCTATCCTTGCTCCTGTTTTGCTCTTGGCTGTTCAGCTCCTTATTAGACCATTAAACGTTTTAGGCAGGCAAAGAAACACAGCTTCACAGTGTTAAACAAATGCAGCATAAACAAAAGCAACACACCTTAAAATAGTATTCCCCAGCAGTTCCGAAGGTAGCTATTGTAGAAGCTGCTGTTTCTGAAGTCTGTTTCTGCGGTTGGGCCTTGGCTGTTGTCCTAGGACACTTTGCTTAAGCTTATTAACTTAGCTATTCTAATCATTCTGTAAAACTCTTAATACTTGGGAAGGGTAGCATTCTCTTTCTGTCCAGAAAGGCCAACATGGATTCCATCTGCTGTAACTGAGCCTTGACCAATAAACGGTTTTCTCCTGGTTAGAATTTTCAGGGTTGAAATTTGAAGGCACATGGAATGAATTCCAACTTCATTCTTTCTTCTCATCCTTTTTTTTTTTTTTTTTGCCTTGGTCAAACTCCACTTCCCTTCTTAAATATTCCCTGATGCTCCCCAGCTAATTGACTTTCTTTGATTCTCTGGTTTTACAATTTAATAAGTGTGTGGGTCTGTTTGTTTTGACGTATTCTGTTTAATTTCCATCTTGCCTTCCTACTCACCAAATGCAAATGCTTTGTGGGATGCAATATTAAAATATTACTTAAAGGCCTTTGCATTTCCACGGTGCTTATCAGGGTGTCCAGGTGTAGTGAGGGCTGGAGGAATTTACTCAGTATTACCTAGGCAGGCTCCCTTTGAAACACTGTGCCTGGGGGTCCTTTACCAAGACTTTGGACAATAACACGCTTGCTGATGTCTGCTCAATCTCTTTTCCTATTTCTTGAGCTGCAAACCCATCTGATCCATCATGCCCATGAATTTGCACTTGAACATGCTGCTTATACCTTAGGTCAAGCAGTCTTCAAACGGGATTCATCGCCTGTACCCTCAAGCCTTCCTTTCCTTTCAGATTGCTGTTAACGAGCAAGAGACCTCGTTTTCCACACCATCTAAGCAGTAACAAGTTGAGAACAAAGTTGAACAGCAAGGATTCCAGAGGTAAGGGGACCTGGTTAGGCTCACCCTGGCTCTGTCACCTGATGATTTGACTAAGTGGCTTCATTTCTGATTACTTTAGCTTTTTGTATAAAACGTGACCGATAACCACACCTTCTGTTAGAAGGGTTGAATAAATGAGAATATTAGAAAGTGCTTATGGTGCCTAGCTCATAGTGAGCATGTTTAATATTACCGTGTTTTTAAATTATCTTAGTGTTGTGTGATTCTTATTAAATAAGAGATTAAAAACCAGTATCTCTCAGAAAATACATAGAAGTCAGTACGTTTTCTATTTATGCAACATCTACCCACTCCTCATTTATGAAATTAAATATAGAATAACTTCTCATCTACTAACTTTAACCTCCAATAATTTAGCGTCCACTGATAGGGTTAAACCCTGGAAACCTGTTAATGAAGTATGGTCTGCTTTTGGTGAATCATAAAGACCTACTGATGTTTATATAGCTCTTCCAGATGAACACTAAAACTTGACAAACCTTTTGTACCTCTTCTTTTTTTTTTTTTGGTATTTTGAGACAGGGTTTCTCTGTGGTTTTGGAGCCTGTCCTGGAACTAGCTCTTGTAGACCAGGCTGGTCTCGAACTCACAGAGATCCGCCTGCCTCTGCCTCCCAAGTGCTGGGATTAAAGGCGTGCACCACCACCGCCTGGCCTTGTACCTCTTCTTTTTAAAGGGAGGCACTGACTATAATTTGTTAAATTTTGTGAGCTCTTTTTATATTGTATAAAGTAGGATGGAAAAAGAGGCAAAAAAGTTTTAAAACTAGGAATTGAAATAAAAGCAAGATGTGTAATTATCCTCCTACTATCTTTTTTAATATTTATTTATTTGTTTATTAAGTATATGGTATTCTGTCTGTGTGTATGCCTGCAGGCCAGAAGAGGGCACCAGACCTCATTACAGATGGTTGTGAGCCACCATGTGGTTGCCGGAAATTGAACTCAGGACCTTTGGAAGGGCAGGCAATGTTCTTAACCTCTGAGCCATTTCTCCAGCCCCCGCCCTACTATCTTTTAACCTTATTTTAAAACTTTGTTATCTGCTGTACAATACATAAACTTGCTGATACATGAAGACATCCCACCATACCTGAAGCCTAGACAGGTTAGTGAACATGTATATGGAGTTTAGAGTTGTCTTTTCCCTACTTTATTGGGAAAATGACTTCAGAAGACTTGCCTTTTAGCCATTAAGACAGGTCATGGAAATAGAAAATCGGCGCATGCTCACTGTCTTCTGCTTTTGACCCGAAGATGCTGTTGCTTCCAGAAGATGTTATTGCCCTGAACCCCCACTCTTCGCTACTCAGGCTCTGCCATGGTCCTGCTCAGTACACACACAGTGAGTAGAAAGACAGGAGTCTTCTGATACCAGACAGACTTTTGTTTACTAAAGAGAGCCAGTCTGTTTCTACTTCCCAGTCATGTTCTGGGGATCTCTGAGACTCAAAGATCTACTATCAGTTAAGATTTTTTCATGTCTATTTCACAAAGGGAAATTACTTTCTTCTTCTTCTTCTTCTTCTTCTTCTTCTTCTTCTTCTTCTTCTTCTTCTTCTTCTTCTTCTTCTTCTTCTTCTTCTTCTTCTTCTTCTCCTTCTCCTCCTCCTCCTCCTCCTCCTCCTCCTCCTCCTCCTCCTCCTCCTCCTCCTCCTCCACCTCCTCTTCCTTCCCCTTCTTTTAAAGACAGGGCTTCTCCAGGCAGTACCTGCTGTCCTGGAACTTGCTCTGTCCACCAGGTTGGCCTCAGACTCAGAGAGATCCGCCTGCCTCCTGATTGCAGGCATTAAAGGCAGGCACCACCACCGTCTGACCTATTTCCATCTTTTAAAGCTAGCATCAGAGTTCATTTTGGATAGGCTATATGGTGGTTTGAAAGAAAATGCCCCCCAAAAGAAGTGCCATTATTAGGTGGTATGGTCTTATTGGAGTAGGTGTGGTTTTCTTGGAGGAAGTGTGTTACTGTAGAGGAGGGCTTAGAGGGCTCATATATGCTCAAGCCACGCCCAGTGAGGCCAACCACTTCCTGTTGTTGCCTGTGAATCAAGATGTAAGGATTCTTAGCTACTTCTCCAACATCTTGTGTGCCTGCATGCTGCCTTGCTTCCTGCCACGACGAAAATGGACTAAACCTCTCTGAACTGTAAGCAAGCCACCAAAGATGAAATGCTTTCCTTTAGAGAGTTGCTGTGGTCATGACTCTTCACAGCAATAGAAACCCTAATAGGCTTTGTAGGAAGCACAGAATGGCCATTCTGAGGATGTTTGGGTGGTGTTCTTTATATATTCTATCTTCTCTCTCTTTGCTCCTGGGGTCAGTCAATTTAGGAAAAACTGAGACAAAGAGAGAGAGCTATCTTGCCCACTTAGTATACCCAGTTGGAGAAAGTTAAATTTCTGAAACATGACTGCGGGTGGGGGTAGGGGCGGGAAACTTGATGAGATGTGGAAGGGGGGGTATGAGAAGACTAAGATCAGCACTCCCCATTAAAACCCACTAAGTCGTGTGGACTCCTTTAGAAACTACAATAACAACTAAAAAGATCCAGTAAAATAAATGTTGTATTTTCATTTTATGTGCCATGTCTTCTTTGGACACATGGAGTCAGCGATTATATACCGGACACTGCAGTTATACAGAGAGGAGTATTGAGGCCAGTTGTCTGGAGTTCTTCAAAGAGATGTAGTTAAGGTTCTGAGTTGTGGAATGAATGGGATTATTAACTTAAATAGTCTCATTCATTCCCACCCCTATATCATCAGTAAATCTAATCTAAAGTGTTTTTTTTTATTTTTATTTTTTTTAGCACAGCCTTTTTCTGTCTATCTTGGTAGGGGTTACTATTTTCTAATCACTCAACCACTGATGCAATGTTTCTCTCTTACTTTTTAAAGACCAGGGAAGCCAGTTCTTATTCATTATTTAGTCCAGACACTTGTATGTGTGCCTTCTATTTCTGCATTTGGCCTTCCAAAGGAAATGGGGCTGTGTCTTCTTTAGTTGGGTTCCTCACGACAGGGAAAATGAAAAGAGTCGTCAGAAGGAAGCTGTGATGGAGCTGGGGACCCAGAAGAGAGGAGCAGTTTGGGTGGTGGATGAGCCTGAGGCATGTGTCTCCCAATCTGTATTGATGGGGGATGGGCTCTTTCTTAGGTAAATAGTGAAACTTAATCAGAAGAACATAAGTCTACTCAGGCAACTGGTAGTTTTTTGTAGAAAGGGGTATAAATGGCAAGCTGGGAAAGATGCGTCATGATGAACTAATCTAAATATTCTAATGTGGGAAAATAATTTGGTAATAAAGGTTTAGCTAACCTACTTGACATGAATTGGCATAAGGCTATACATGGTCTCTTTTCCCCCTCATGTATAATGGGACTCTTCTTATATTTTGCAGCAGATATGTTAATGTTTGTGAGTTCTTCCCCATGTCTTCATGGGAAGTTACATCATAATCTAAAATATTCCAAAGATTCAGAATTTGAAACTATAATCGTCTCTTAGATTTTCAAGGGGGACTCACTGTGCTCTTGATTTTGGATTTGGTGCTGGGATGAGTGGAAACAGCTTTTCCTGGTACCCCTTAAATCAGCTTGGGGGCATGGCTGAAGTTGCCCATCTTTATTTAAAGTGATACTTGCAGAGACAGACACACCCATTCGATTAAATAAGTGTTCTTATTCCCACTACCCCTCTCTGTATATCTTCCACCTCCTGGGATACTGTGGCGTTGGATATAGTTCTTGACATTAAGTTCTTGCATTGCAGGCCTTCACAGGAAACTCCGGAGTTAAGAACGCCGTTCCTCAGGAGTGCACCTCAGAGCTTTGTGGTGACAGTAGAGCATACATGGATGTGGGTCCATCATGACTGATGTTGGTTGCTCTTGGTGACACAAAGTCAGAACGGGAATGATAAACATGTGCTCAGTGGTACCCCACAGTCTGATTGCTTGCTTTCTTTTTTCCTTCCTTCCTTCCTTCCTTCCTTCCTTCCTTCCTTCCTTCCTTCCTTCCTTCCTTCCTTCCTTCCTTCTTCCCTCTCTCCCTCCCTCCCTCCCTCCCTCCCTCCCTCCCTCCCTCCCTCCCTCCTTCTTTCTTTCTTTCTTTCTTTCTTTCTTTCTTTCTTTCTTTCTTTCTTTCTTTCTTTCTTTCTTTCTTTCTTTCCCTCTTTGTTTGTTTCTCTCTTTGTTTCTTTCTTTTTTGTTTTCTCGAGACAGGGTTTCTCTGTGTATCTCTGGGATCCCTGGGTATCTTAGAACTCGCTCTGTAGACCAGGCTGGTCACAAATTCACAGAGATCCAACTGCCTCTGCCTCCTTGAGTGCTGGGATTAAAGGCGTGTGCCACAGTCGCCCGGCTGAGGTGAGCCACTCTCGTGTTGTGCTCCTCAGGGCTGCTGCTTCTATGTCTAGAAGATTTGTCATCTTAGGAGATAAAATGTTAGTCTAGGAGGGGATAATTTACACTCCTAATACAACTCCTTGCTCAGATATTTCTTTGCGCATGTAAAAGCACTTCAAAATGCCCTGTTACTTTGTGCCTCTCTTAATACGATGTCTGAAGTGGGGAGGTGTCAGGAACTGCAGAAAGGAGTATGTCCTCTTTCAAACAGAATCCTGCCTGACCTCAGGTCTTTGTTCTCTGTAAATTTTCTCCAGATTTTTTTGTTTACCTTGCCGAGCCAAATTTCTTTCAAAAGAATTATAGCTGTCCTCTATGTGAGATTCATTTTAAAAATGCTTCTTTGTCTATGCAGCTATGATAGAATAATGTGTTCTTTGCTGAGCAGAATGCCAAGTAATTTCTTATCCAATAAAAATGAAAAAATGAAGCTGTTCAAAAGGAACTTCCAAATTTCTCTGCAAGCTAAGCTTCAGGGAGATGCCCCAGCAGCCCCTGGGGACCAGTAAGTTCTGCTCAGGACCCCTCCATCTGTTTATCTCTCATCTGGGCAGTGGGCATTGTGATAGTTACTGGATGTTTGTAATTTCTAAGACAAAAAACAAATAGTACAAATGCTCGAGGAAGCCTTGCTGCTCTACTTTATTCAAAGCAAAAATCAGAAGTAGTCTTAAAATTCACTACCACTAACTATCATTGGTTTTCAGTGAGTGGTAGGGGCCAGGACCTCATTGGGGTCCTGGGTGACTGATGTATACAAACCCATTTGTTCCCTGAAAAGATGCTAGCTCACATAACGGTTTCACACATTATGAGAAAGTGCAGATTCTCAGAAATCTCATGTCTGTACACAGTGTTAGTGTACAAAAATAAACATAGAAAACAAGTAGGCAGAGGTGCTTTTAAAATGTCTTTTATAAAAAAGATAATTTCTGTAAATGATGCTACTTTCTATGTATGTTTTAAAGAACCAAAAATACATCTGAATAATGTTTAATTATTTATGAAATTATTTATAACTGACATAATAGATAAAAGAAATCACAGCAAAATTATTTTTAAAAATCCTCATGAGAAACGGTAGGCCTAAAGAAACCAACACAGATTTTTGCATAAGTCCAAAATACTGTTTTATGTGGAGACATTTAAGAAAGAATTACAGCTACAAAAAAATCAATGGACATAGAGCTATCATGGTTGTATTTGAATTAGCACTGTCTTCCTGGAGTGTGGGATTTTGCCTCTGCTTGCTGTCTCTCTTTGTCTGGGCTCCTTGCTGTGAATGGTTCAGAGTGAAAATGATGATGGCAGTGAGAAGTGAAAAGAAGTACCAAAGTCAGTAACCATGGTGAGTGTGGATGTCTTTCCACCTTAGGGCACCTGTGAGCATGGCCTTCTATTTACAGAGAATAGCATACAGGGTTGAATGAAGTCCAGCAAGAAATGGTTGAGCGTCCACTTGCCCAAAGCTTTGTCGTCTACTTCACAGGTGCCAGTATAGTGAGTTGGTTAGTTAGTTAGTATAGTTAGTTATTATGGTTAGTTCTCTTTACAACTCTGGGTCTTAGTTAATATTAGTTGTCATTTCCACCCTTACTTTTGAGATGAAGATATTAATACCATAAGTGTCAAGCAACTGTCCCCCTTTAATTCAAATAGTTCAAGATGAGGCACAAATGCAGGTGTCTTACACTTTTCCTTTTGTCTTCTGTCTTTCCTTTTCACTGTGCCATTTCCTACCAGAGACATCTTGTCAGTGAGGACTTGTGACATTGGACCATCTTCTCTCAGTGCAGAAAGGATGAAGGTTGCTTGAGCATGTTGGGCTCATGGACAGAGAGAAAGGCCTGACCTACAAAAGTATCACTTGGAGAAGATTAGTGGTTTATGGGGTACTAGGAGTTGGGTAGCAGAGAACAGAGAACCAGTTTTCTTATTTCTTGTACTGTCATAGATCACCCCCAAATTGTACGGTTTGATAAGGAGGAAAGAGGACATTAGGAAAGTGGAGGGCAGATGCCTAAACAGTTTTATGTTTCATTTTTTTCTAATGAAGATCTTGGCGTTTTTTTTTTCCCCTTCCAAATTCCAGCTCAAAGCTGAAAGGGCAGAGGTGCTGGAACAAATAGCGACAAAGACACAGTATGTTCTAAACCATGTGACAAAGTAGATGCAAATAAATAGCTGAACTTGAGGGCATCTGTCCAGAAGAATTCAAGAATTCAGAATTTAGCCTGTGATTCTTGGGTGATTTATTGTCATAGATGACTTTTGCATGTCCCTAAAATTTGAGGATTGGTATCAGACTCAGTTTCTTGATTCAAAAAGATCCAACCTTTAAAAACCATATACATAGACTTTATTAATCTTTAGCACCATTTTAGATTTACTATGAAGTTGAGGGAAATGCACATAGATTCTGCATGTATGGTAGTGTCCGTCTTTTGGGGCTGCTAGAATGGATTTCCCTCTGTGTGGTGGGTAGACAACAGAAATGTGTTTCTTATAGTTCTGGGAGGTGGAAAAACATAAGCATGCATACACAGATTTGGGGACAGATGCAGGTCTGGAGCTTTGTTCATAGACAGCTATGTGTTCACTGTGTTTTCATATGGCAAAGGAAGCAAGGAGCTCTATGGGGTCCCTTTTATGAAGGCACTAACAATGGTGAATTAATCATCATTGAGTCCCTGTATCTGACCCAACACCATCACTCTGGGGATTAGGGTACCAATATTAGAATTCTGCAGAGATATGTGTAGTCTGCAGCTGACCTTCATACTCCCAACATCTCCAATAGTCTCCACTAGAGCTGTTCATTTGTTACAACTGCAGAACCTAGGCTGACACATTGTGATCATCTAAACTCAGAGGTCACATTAGGGTTTCTTAAATTTTTCCCATTTGTGGCCCCATTCCCCTGAGAAACTTTATGTGACCTTGGATTTTTAAGTGTATACATAATAGATATTCAAATAAAACATTTGTTAATAAATAATAAATTTAAAGACAATCCTTTGGTATACATAAAATTTTGTCATATATTAGGGAGAAACACAGTTGCCTGCTAATGAAATGGAAGCACTTGTCTATTATTATATAAAGGATGGAATCTTGTTTGAGTATTTGATACTGCAGGACAGAGCATCTTCAGTGTGTTTCAGAGTTGATCAGTATTTTAATTTTATAATAATCAAAATTATGTGGTTTCGCATAACTATCTAGTCCAAAACGGCAACTTATGGTCATTTCCGAAATAACCATAACCTGAATTGCAAGACAAAATTTATTTAATAATTTTTTTAATGAAGCTCAAGTCAGCAACTCAGACTTTTTTGTTTGTTTGTTTTATTGAGACACAGTTATTAATTGCCCAAGCTGTCCTGGAACTTGCTCTTGTAGATCAGTCTGGCTTCAAACTCACAGAGATCCATCTGCCTCTGCCTCCTGAGTGCTGGGATTAAAGGTGTACGCCACCACTGCCTGGCTATAAGGCATTCTCATGAAACATAATCCCGAGATATATTAACTTGATACTTCCATGTTGAGGCATGAAGATGTGAAAAGGTCTTATAGTTAAACCACATGTTTCTATAAGAGTGCAAACCCTTGCATTTACAGTAAACCATCATAATTGCTAGCAGATGATAGTCTAGACTCTGAAGTTGAGGAGCTTTAGACAATGCGCACTGGCTTTGCATGGCATAATGGAATATGTAATACAGAATGTGTGTTCAGAAACACAGCTTCAGTGCAGCCCTGCTACGCAACATTGGATAATGCTCACATTCATTGTGTTTGTTTTTGAAATAAATTTTGGTTGTTGTATGTTGAAAAGTCTTTTACTGGTGCCATTTATATGGTGTGTGTGTGTGTGTGTGTGTGTGCAATAGACTAGTTACACCCTTTAAATGGGGTTCCCTCTTGGTGCTGTGACAGTCTATGGATTTGTATAAGCTCATTTGAACATGCATCCAACACAGCAATGTCATAGATAACAGTGTTTATCTTGTCTTAACCCCCACCATTGTGTTCTGCTCATTTATCACTATTCATCCTCCCCACTTTCTACCCTCGAAGTGATTTCTCTCTTCATCTGTTTCTGCAATTTTGTCTTGACTAGGATGTCCCATAGCTGGAATCGCAATATGTAGATTTACACATTGTCTCTCCCCAGTTTGTTACATGTATTCAAGCTCCCTTCCTGGCTTTATGTGGCTTGGTGGAACATTTTTTTTTTAAATTCAAATAGAGACCAGGCCTGAAGAATTCCCAGAGGAGACAAGAACCAGTCCAGCCTTATAAGTGACTTTATCATTGTTTCACTAGCAAACAGAAGTGAGACTGAACCTGAGCTATTTCTCGTAAATGCTAATATTAAAAAAATGAAACAAAAATTCAACCCATCAAAGCTACAAATTAACTTTTAAATGTATAGCTAGGGCCATCTCTCAGTGCAGACCAAGTAAAGGCAATTGTATAGCCAGAACCAAAGCCAATTATGCCTGTTCTACTTGTATATTGTCTTATAAAAGATACCCGCTTGCAATTCTGCTTCCAATGCTGTGCCATCCATAAAACATTATTTGTCCAAGTAAACGCTTTGTAATTCTATTGTCCCACAGCTCACCTTTAAATAATGTTGACGACCATAAACTTATTTTGAATAAGATGATTTATTTATTTATGTACATGCTTTCATAAACAAGACTGTTAAATATCCATGTACAAAATTGTGTGTGTGTGTGTGTGTGTGTGTGTGTGTGTGTGTATGTGCAACCAAAACTGTAGATTCTTCTGGTTAAATACTAAGAAGACTTATATTTCCACAGAGGGGGAAAATGTGTGCTTGGTTTCATTAGAAACAGCCAAACCAGGGCTGGGGTTGTAACTTGGTTAGAGTGTTTGTCTGGCACGCACAAAACATGATGGTGCAGATCTATAACCCCAGCTCTGTAGAGGTAGAGGCAGGAGGATCAGCAGTTGAAGGTCATCCTTGGTTATACAATGAGTTTGAACTGTGCTACAAAAAACAAGACCAAACAATAGTAAGCCGCTTCCAAACTGTCTTGCAAAATGGCTGTACCATTCTGCATCCCCAACAGCGACACATCAGAGTGGCACCGTTTTGTTTTTTTTTTCAGCCTCTGGGTTCGAGCCATTCTATAGATATGTATCCAACAGCTTCAATTTCCATTTTCTGAAGATATATGATGTGAACTGTCTTTTCCCATGCTTGGTTGCCATCTCTGCCTTTTCTCCATGGAGGTATCTCCATGTCTTGGTCCTGTATTACAATTGGGGTATTTGTTTCCTCGTTGTTGAACTTGAAGAGTCCTCGTGAATTTTGGGCGATGTTTGCCTGTTGCAAACAGTTCTTGCTGCTCTAAAGCTTATCTTCTCATTTTCTTCACATTGTTTTTTTTTTTTCATCTTCTCAGTTTCTTTTTTTTCATGGATCTTGCCTTCTATATTGTGCTTTTTAAAGTCATTGCTAAGTCACCCAAGGTTCCTCCTTTGTAAGCTTATAGGAGTTTTCATTTTAATTTTAGGGTTATTATCTATTTTGAGACAATTTTCATTAGGATCTGTTTCTGGATACATTTTAAAATGAAAATAGCAGATTCTAGCACCTTCATTGAAAAGACTGTTCTTTGCCGGAGATAAATTGACTATATATATATAGAGTCTACTTTGGGTTCCTTTTGTATTCTGTTGATCTATATTCATCTTGTCTTTTGTGAATGTCACTGTCTTGATGATTGCAGTCTGACAGATAGTCATGTCACTTCTTCAGCTTTATTTTTCTATTTTATTAGCAATGTGTTGCTTATTATGAATCTCTTGCCTTTTTTTACGAGCATTTTGGAATCAGCTCATTGACATCTGTGAAACGATTCGCCGGGACTTTGAATTGGATGCCTTTGAGTCTGTAGGTCAAATCTGGACTCGCAGATGTACAGGTTCTGCTGGGCAGATTCTCCTCCTTCTTTCTTTCTTTCTTTCTTTCTTTCTTTCTTTCTTTCTTTCTTTCTTCCTTCCTTCCTTCCTTCCTTCCTTCCTTCCTTCCTTCTTTCCTTCCTTCCTTCCTTCTTTCTTTCTTTAGCCCTGAGTTCATACAGCACTGCCACCTCTCTGGTCTGCACACCTTAGAGGTAGTAGACACCCACTGACAGGAATTGCTCTGTGGCTTCCTCATTCATGCCTGTTTGCTCAGCTCCTGTCATCTGTGTGATTGATGCCCTAAGTTAAACTTTCTGCTATGAATTCTGAAATGGTTCCTGGTTCACTGGTTGATTCCTTATTGATGCTTGAATAGAAAGTACTTAATATCTGCACAATAATTTTCTTTATGCAATGGATGTAAACAAATAACTGACGTGGAAATTGGTTGATCTGTAAGAATTTTAAATCTGAGTAAAGTACCACAGGCTCCTAACCTCTTTTTCATAACTTCTAAATCTAGAAAGCTTTGAAAACTGAATTTAAAATAAGTGTGTAGAAAACTCATTTGATTGCAAATTCTGACTTGAATTGACAAGAAGCTACCTGTACCTTCTATATAGTTGTTTCATATACAGGCTTTATTGAATAAAAAAAAGATGAATGAATTTGATTCCAGAAGAGAACCAGTGAGGAGGTCATGAGTTCAGTTTCAGAGGACTCTGTTGAGGAAGTATTGCAGTGAATGGAATTTGCACATAAAATTCCAAGTGACTCAGGGCTCGGGAATCCATTGGATCCAGGTGTAGGGTAGACTTTGTAAGACCCTATTACATTTAAATTAAGAAAGAGTTGTCTTTAAAATAGTCCTCATGGAAGGGTGAATGGCAGAGATGAACAGAAGGAGTATTCTGAGTAAGAAGAAAGCTATGAAGAAAATCACAGGAAAAGGGAACACTAATTAGTACATGTATGAAATTCTATATATGAGCAGGAGTAGGTAAGAAAGAAAAATGAGTTTACATAAATAATAAAAACATCAGATATTGAATATTACTAATAGGAAATTGGGAACTTTTAAGGATAATAACTTTGATGTTGTGCTGAAAGTCATTACATGACTGGCCTGTGGTGGAAATTTTGGAGATGGGGTACAATTTAACAGGCTGCTTTAGTAGAATAGGCCGATGCATTGAAATAAAGCAGCATAATTTTAAACAAATACAGATTATATGAATATAGAATCTATAAGAGGTGATAATTGACTGTATGGGCATGGCACAGAAGGGGAAAGGGTGAGTATTTAAAGTTCTATCAACAGAAATCTCCAAGGAAGGGGGAGGAAAAAAAGTTGGGTGATGAATGTTTAAGTTAGGATGTACTGAGGAACCCAAATACGAAAACCATCTGGAGCTGGTGGAATTTACCGAAGATGGCAAATAAATACGAGCTTCCCTAAAGTCATCCGCAGACTCATGGGTTATACAAAAGGGATTTCAAGTGTGTTCGTCATTTGAATTTAGCATATGAAAATTTGACTTCGGAATGGGGAGATCTGCTTTCACAAGCTCTTCAAAACAAAAGTCTTGCCAATGCTACCATTTAAAATAGATTTCTGTAGCTAAGAATAGAGGCGCCTCTTTCCACATTAACAATTCACTTCCCTAGCACATACACTGTGGCTTTAGAAGTGCAAGCTGAGGGGACACACAATTACAAGACGAAATTTCAGAATGAGTTCATGGTTTAGACTTTGTGATGATTTTGCATTACGCACCAAGGGCGGTATGAAAAGCCTCATTCCTCAAAAGTGGTTTTATTAGACAATTTTCCCCTTCCTTTGTGCAATGCCAGCCACCAAAACCACGGACATATTTTTATCGTTGCTCAAGTGGCATTGAAACCGCACTGCCACAGTGGCAGATGTGCCTCTCTTTATGGAGACAGCGCCTTGCTTACAGGCCAACATGGTCTTTAAGCTTACAGCTAGTTCCTTTCTACCACGTGGGTCTCTTTGCGGCTGGGATGGAATAACCTGTGATATGTGTATAGCAGGACACTTACATTCGTTCGCTAGAACTGTTGTGACAACCACCACAAACTGAATTTTGCTATTCTAGTTTTGGAAGAAAGAAGCTTGACACCAATGTGTAGTATGAGAGAGCGGGGACTCTTTGTTCATCCCTGATGCCCGGCTAGCTTAACCCCCGAAATAATCACACAGAAATTGTAGTAATTAAATTACTGCCTGGCCCACTATCTCTAGCTTCTTATTGGCTAACTCTAACATCTTGATTTAACCCATTTCTAATAATCTGTATTGCCACCTGACTGTGGCTTACCAGCATGAGTCTAACCAGCGTCCGTCTGGGGCAGGAGAACCATGGCATCTGCCACACTGCCCTTCTTCCCAGCATCCAGTTCTCTTTTCCACGCCTATCTAAGTTCTGCCCTATCAAAAGGCCAAGGCAGTTTCTTTATTCAACCAATGAAAGCAACACAAATACAGAAGGCCCTCCTATACCACCAGTGTGCCAGAGAGCTGTTGGTGAGGTGGTGGGATCTATTCTGGGCCTATGTCCTTTGCTTATGGACACTGTCTTTTCCTGTGTCTGGTCACATCATTCCCTCAATGCTTGCCATTCTCTCTGTGTATTTTTATTCTTTTATAAGAACGTCAGTCACTTTGGATCAGGGTCTACACTGATGTTCTCATTTTGATATATTAGTTTTATAATGACCGTATGTCCAAATAAGGGCACACTCTGGGATACTCAGGAATCCACTGTGTCTTTTTGAGGCACACGGTTCCAACTATAATTGTATATTGTTATTAGGTGTGCTCCTATGACGTGTGCATCCCTGTTCCCCATTGTAACATGTAAAAGAGACTGCCACATGAGTTCAGAACTGGATAGAAACAGCTGCTGTGGACTCATAAGGGTCTCCTGGATGATGGTCTGGCCCAAGTACAAAGTGGATTACCAACTGAGAAGTGACCGTTTGTTTATGGAGACGTCTCTTTACTCTACAATAATGATATTTTCTTTGTCTGGGAGTGTAGCTAAGTGACAGAGTACATCTCTGGTATGCATGAGACGCTGGGTTTAAGCTCAAGCACTGAATTGTTTTTCTGTAAAAAAATAAAAATCATATTATGAATGCATCACAACTGTTTGCCTGTGACTAAAAGCAATAACTTGGTTATGGGAAAACTTGCAGAGTGGCATTTTATTTTACTTGATTGTCACAATCATTCTTTTAAGACAGTGTTTATTGAAGCATTACTTTCAGTAGCAACAACTAGAAGCACTCCTATTTATAGAATGTGTAAATAAACACTGTATATCCCTGTAGAGTGGATATATTGTGCTTCCCATAGTTAACTTTTATTTACCTACGGTAAGTTTCTGATGGCTGGGCTTTGTTCTTTTCCCAACATATAAATTACTTAAATGAATCAACTGTAGAACATATCATTTGTGAGATTCTATTGTTACCACTGCTTCATCATTCAAGGAGAAGAATAAAAAAAGAGATATATTTTTATTGGGGTGATGATCTCTAAATATCATAAAAACACCACAGTTTTAGAACCTAGACACTGGCAGAAGGAATCCAGTCTCTTCTTGTACAGCGCCAAATGGAGGCTCAAAGGAATCACGTTTCTGAGTTCACCCTGGAAATTAGTGTCAGTATGAACAGGAGTGCGGCACAGTAGAAGAGCAGGCACTGTGAACTGAATCTTATTGCTGTTGTTTCACACACCACAATCTTTAAGATCTCTGGGTCAGGGTCAGTTGAGGGTAGGCTGATCTCAGCGAGGCTCAGCTGGGTGGTCCTGTGCAGGATCATCTGGGATCACTCATGGGTATGGACATCAGCTTATGTGGGCTTGGCTTGGCTGGATAACTGGGTTTTGTTTTCTGTGTCTCATTCCTCCCTTGGGACCAGTGGTCCAACTTGAGCTTGCTGTCAAGGCCATGACTGTGGACCACAGGAGCAAACCCAACTACATCAAGTCCTTTCAGGATATGATATGGGCTTCAAATTCTATTGATGAAGTCAAAAGGCTGCTGCCAAGGCAAAAAAAAAAAAAAAAAAAAAAAAAAAAGAAGAAGAAGAAGAAATACTCTTTTCCCTGTGGGCAGAATTGTGAAGTCACATGGAAAATGGTATTGATATTGGGAGTGCTATGATGAATTAGTGTCAATGAAGAATTAATCCTACCATAAATGGTAAAAGATGGAAACAGGAGGAAAAAAAGAATATATGGGGCGTGTTTATTTCACTCTAAGAATATGGCACATGAATCTTTGCTTTGTGAAATTTAGCTCTCAGTTTATTATAACACAATTCACAATACCTGTATTACTGAATAATTATAAAGAATAAAAAGATGGCACTTATAAAGTACTAGTCTTTGATCCATTTGGACTTTACTTTTGTGCATGGTGATCGATAAAGACCTCAACATAAAGCCAGCCACGCTGAATCTCATAGAAGAGAAAGTGGAAAGTACACTTGAACACATTGGCCCAAGAGACCACTTCCTAAATGTAACCCCAGTAGCACAGACACTGAGAGAAACAATTAATAAATGGGACCTCTTGAAACTGAAAAGCTTCTGTAAAGCAAAGGACACGGTCTGAAGCCGCAAAACAATCCCACACCAGTAAAGAATTATGGATAATAAAAAAAGGTTATTTATATGAGGGAAAAAACTTACAGATCACTGTCCCAAACAACAATCCTCTCGTCACAAACAGGAAACAGAGAGTCTAGCAGCTGGAAGCAAGAGAGCACACAGGGTTCCAGCTGCTTTTTAAAGAATAAGAGACCACACCCCAGTGGGCTGGTATCTTAAAGGCTATTGGCTGAAGGAGCAGAATGTGCTCCCGCAGCACTGGTCAACAAGACAAAATGACAGCCCACAGAATGGGGAAAGATCTTCCCTACATCAGACAGAGGTCCGATCTCCAAAATATACAAAGACCTCAAGAAAAATTGGTCATCAAAAGGACATATAATCCAATAAGAAAATAGAGTACAGACCTAAACAGAGAACTATCAACAGAGGAATCTAAAATGGCTGAAAGACACTAACGGAAATGTTCAACATCCTTAGTCATCAGAGAAATGCAAATCAAAACAACTCTGAGATTCCATCTTACACCTACAAGAATGGCCAAGATCAAAAACACTGAAGAAAACTTATGCCAGAGAGGTTGTGGGGGAAAGGGAACACTCTTTCATTGCTGGTGGGAATGCAAGCTGGTACAGCCCCTTTGGATGTCAGTGTGGCAATATCTCAGAAAATTAGGAAATAACCTTCCTCAAAACCCAGTAATACCATTTTGGGGTATATATCCAAAGGATGCTCAATTGTGCCACAAAGACATGTGCTCAACTATGTTCATAGCAGCATTGTTTGTCATAGCTAGAACATGGAAACACCCTAAATGCCCCTTGACTGAAGAATGAACAAGGAAAATATGGTACATTTACACAATAGAGCACTACACAGCAGAGAAAAATAATGGCATCTTGAATTTTGCTGGAAAATGGATGGAGCTAGAAAACATTATTTCGAGTGAGGCAACCCAGACACAGGAAGACAATTATCATATGTACTCATTCATAAGTGGTTTTTAAACATAAAGCAAAGAAAACCAGCCTACAAATCACAATCCTGGAGAACCTAGACAACAATGAGGACCGTAAGAGAGACTTACATGGATCTAATCTACATGAGAAGTAGTAAAAGACAAGATTTTCTGAATAAATTGGGAGCATGGGGACCATAGGAGAGGGTTGAAGGGGAGGGGAGGAACAGGGAGGGGAGCATAGAAAAAAGTTGAGCTCAATAAAATCAATTAAAAAATAGTAGTCTTGTAGTATACTTTGAATTATGTTAGAAAATTTCCAGTGTATACTTTGGGGGCCAACATATCTAAAATTAAAAAAGACAAAAGAATACAGCAAATCAAGTATATAGTGATATTTTTGCATTAATGAAGAGAAAGAATAAGGGGAAACTTTCCTGGCATTAAGAAATTATTCAGTAAACATGGATGGAAAGGTCAGAGAGGATATTCCAAGGATAGAGGAAGACAGGCATAAAATCAAATGTGAAAATGATGTTGAATATCTCTACATAAGCGTATTCCCTCTGTGTGAGGAAGAGGCAAAACACAAGAGAAGACCCATGGAACTTGCGACTTGGTATGTTTTACTTTTCTTCAAGCTTCTAACCTTTTCCCAACTTTAATAACCATTATCTCTAACCCTTGCTAGAATGTGCATATTCTTATATTCTTTACTTATTAATTACTCCCTAGGTGTCTCCAGTGTGTAAAGCATTGTATCTGATGTGGGCAGGGCTGTCGAAGAAGTTGTGACGATGTGTTTGTTTGGAGGTAAATGCCAAAGAAACTGATGTGATCCAGGAGTCTAGACAGCCTGGATTTGCTTCCCAATAATTTCTCTCCTCTCCTCTCCTCTCCTCTCCTCTCCTCTCCTCTCCTCTCCTCTCCTCTCCTCTCCTCTCCTCTCCTCTCCTCTCCTCTCCTCCCCTCCCCTCCCCTCCCCTCCCCTCCCCTCCCCTCCCCTCCCCTCCCCTCCCCTCCCCTCCCCTCCCCTCCCCTCTCCTCTCCTCTCCTCTCCTCTTCTATATGGACTTCCCTATTCTGTGCCCCAGGCGGGTGTCTACTAACAGCTGCAGCTGAGTTTTGTGGCCTTCTGGCTTCCATTTGAGTTTAGGCCAGAGGATGTGCCAGCGGTGGCCAGAGGCTGGGAAGGCCTTCCTGCTGGCCTGAGGGCTGGACTGACTCCGTTCATAGAGGTCCACTTCCATGCAGAAAGAAAACCAGGCTTCTCTTAGAGCTCCAGCCGCCGTCTCCCGTGCTTTCTGGGAACTGCTTCTTCCCTTGGCCTTCAAAGCCCACTCCTGTTTCTCCTGAAGTACTTCTTCAGTTCCCCATACACAATTTTATAGACTGCCCCTTTTTACTCAGTCTTTTTAATCTTTTTATTTTATGTCATCTGTGTTGTGTGGAGACTCTGACTGGGAGCTGAAAGAAAAAGAATTCCCGTTATAAAGCTAAGAAATGTGTGGAAGGCCAAATGTTGATAATACATTTTCTTTGCAAATGTGGGGAGTTCTGGGGTTGTGATACCTTATTTTATTTTTAGGTATTTTCATAAATTTGATTTTGGGTTGGAAATGCTTTTTTAGTCCATACTATTTGACTTTCCTGAGATACTAAGGATAGCATGAGCTGTGTAGTACAGAACCTCTCCCCTCTCCTCCTTTCCTTTCTCTTCTTCTAAGACTCTTTGCTTTCCTCTTTTTTTTGTTTCTGCCCCTACCTCCTCCACATTACTTTCCTTCGTTTCTGTGTGGAGGAGATCAAGAAAGCAATGTATCAGAGCAAAGTGATGTTTGGGCAAACCTGTAGAAGTATTGATTTGTGAAAAAAAAACATAAACATTCAGGAAGATAATTTGATACTCATGATATCGTCCTAAAGTTTTAACTGCTAGTATTCATGCTTATGCATTATACTTTCTCATACCTTATAGGTTCTAGCCCAAACACTCTTCTCTCAGGAACTTTTATGTTTCTTAAAGTTTCATTCAAAATCCTAGTCTACTTCCCCAACACCCTAGGGATTCTTTTCTATCTTTTTTTTAAATTTCCTTTTATAATTCTAATCTATGGTGTATTCGAAAGAGGGGAAAGTGAATATTCAAAGAATTAATATTTATGTTGCGTTTTCCCTATAGAAAAACTCAGAGCAGCACGCAAACACCTCAGGTTGAATCTTGTTGGGAGCTCACACTTACTGAATGAGGGAGAACACAGGCCTGCCATCTGTTCCTGTGTGAAGCTAAGCCTCTTTAGATGGAATATCAGACAATAATCTTATCTGTTGTCTCAATGTTGCTTATTGTGTTTGCTGACTCATCCTTTGATGGTCAGTTTTTGTTTACATGATGTCACACTGACCCCCTTTCTGTCCCCAGACCGTGCACTGTATAATTATCCTGACTCTCTTTTGATGATGTAGTTTTTTCCCCTTCTCTTTCTTCAACTTCTCTGCTTCAAATGAGCACATGCCTACTCTAGTTGACCGCTCTCATAAAAAAGATCATCATTCAAATCTCTCTGGGATAAGGTTGTTCTCATCACACAGATTGGGAATCGAGGCTGAGTGCTTTACCAGAATCATAATAACATTGATAAAAATGATAGTTGCTAAGGTGCAGTTAGTTGGAATTTCTGCTGTTTCCAAATTTTGTGTCTCACTTTGTAAGTTAACTTTGTGTGTTTTTTTTTATTGAGAAAGTACTTGAGATAATTAGGTTAGAAAGATAAAAATGACTCATTTGGCTTAAAGTTAAGGGGTTACCGGTCCAGTAATGTTTCAGGGAGGGAGGCTGAGGATATACACATTGCTCTGAGCCTCTGATGAGACGACAAAATGGCAAGTATATGACAGAGCAAACACATGAGCTAGGAGGAAAGAAAGAGGAAGAGACTGGCCCTACTTCTTAAAGGTTGCTTACATTCCATAGCTGCTGTGCTGGATTGTTTAATGTCACCTTGACACAAGCTAGTATCATTGGAGAGGAGGGAGCATCAATTGAGAAAATGCCTCCATAAGATCAAGCTGTAGGCAAGCCTGTAGGGTATTTTCTTCATTAGTGATGGATGGGGAGGGCCCAGACAATTGAGGGAGGTGCCCATCTTGGGTTGGTGGTCCTGGGGTCTGTAAGAAAGCAGGCTGCCATGAGGAGCAAGCCAGTAAGCAGTACCCCTCCATGGCCTCTGCTTCAGCTTCTGCCTCCAGGTTTTTGTTCTGTTTGAATTCCTTCTCTGCCTACTTTTGATGATGAACAATTTCGTGGAAGTATAAACCAAATGAACCCTTTCCTCCCCAACTTGCTTCTCGGTCATGATGTTTCATTGCAGCAATAGAAACCCTAACTAAGACAGTCCCACCATGTGGTATCTTGTAAAATGTGCTCATACAATGAATAAGTGCGGAACTCGTAATATTCCCTAATTACTGGAATTGAGAAATGGCTTAAAAGCTGTCACAGTTTAGAACAGGAGGAGAGAAAAGTTAAATGGTGGTAGACATCGATACCACAGAAAAAAGGGACGATATGGGAAAACAGGAGAGTTAGATCTTGGAGAGCTAACACGTAAGTAACCTTGAAATATAAGCAAGACCTTCCTAAAAGGAATGAATTTCAGGTTGAGATTATTAATGCTGTCTTTATTTGAAATTTTGGTATTTCCATGTATTTTCATATTGGTTTTGATTTTTAGGAAATGTGTTTAAAGAGTTGGCTTGACCCTTGGGGTCTTGGTAACCCTTTGAACTTTCTTCCAGCAGTGAATGAAACTTCAGCTCACTGTTCTTCTCCCAGGAATAGTTGTGACATTTTCCATGAAGTCACGGGAAATTTAGTGAGTAAAGGGTGTGGGTCTGTGGAGATGATGGGGACGTGGCGAGTGACCAGAGATGGGGCTTCACGTGGTCCTGAGGTGACTTTCCCACAGACTGAAAGCTTTTACTCTCATTTTTTCAAAAGAAAAATTGAAAGCATTTTTAAAAATTGAGAGAGACGTAATTAGATTTGATTTCTGGAAGATCCTTTCAGAGAGAACTGAGTCGGTGGGATCGACACTGGAGACAGAGCAGGAAACAAATAATTTCATCAAATAAGAGAAAGAGAAACTTTGGGAACCCAAATAAAAGCAATGAAGATAGGTAACGGGGCAATATGAATTTATAATTGAGTTTTTCTTTTGCTAATTATGCAGTTGCTAGCTTGTTTTTCAAAGAAGCCTCAAGGATCGGTGTTAAGATGTCATTGTTTAATATCCCTTTTAATGTCTTGCCTGTCTTTAGTTGAGGGGTGAAGCAAGAACACATTTGCACCTCTTCAATGCAATACCTTATCTGATGAACCCTGCCTTTTTTTTTGTTCTAAAAACATCAGCCTCAGGAAACCTCAGAATTTATCTCACTTAGCGTCCTACCATCTACTGAGGTCCAGAAGTAAAATAAAGGTGACAGTCTGAGGAATTGAGTTTAGTCTCTGGTTACCTGACAACCTTCTCTTGTTAATAAATGTTTCAGCTCTGGGCAGGAGAAAAGACCTCTGTAATGTCACTGTTGGATTTATCCTACTGTAGATTTTTTCCCCTTCATTTGTTGATTTAGTAACAGATTTGACCCTATGAGGTCTTTAAAAAATTATAGCCTAAGTTTTATAGGAGTAAACATTGATTTAGTGAAGGCAGCAAATATCTTTGAAAGACAATTCGTTCAAACATAACTCAACAGAGGTTATGTCATGCTTCATGACTTAATTTGTGCTAAATCGGTCGGGAATATCAGAGTTGCTATTCCGGGATGGTAAGCTATAATAATATGAAAATAATAGATAAAAAGGATAAAGGTCTGGGGATGATGGCATTTCATGTTTCTAACCAGTTTGCTTTATGCTTTCAACAATATTAAAGTATGAGCTTGCAAAGACTAGAGCTAAGGCTGTAGCATGTTTTCCTGGAAAAATGTGTCACGTTGAGAAGCGATAAGTAACTTTATCTTGGCAGTGGCTCCTGGCTCCCTTGGAGCGTATTGTTTAATAGATTTTTCTAAGTGTTTTCCTAATAGGGCATCTTCCTCACAAGCCTCAATGCCAAGTGCTTTATCCTGGATATTACATGTTCACATTCAGCTTACTTAAGGAAGGGAGTTGAACAGCTTCTAGTGAGTTTGGGGAATAGAATTTTCTAGTCATTAGGGTCCTGTCATCTTTGTCCTTCCTCTTCCATCCCTCCCCTTTCTTAACTTGGTGAATTGTCTTTTCCAGAAGTTTCAAATAACATTTCTACATTTGTAACTAAACTATACCAGCTCATTCCATGTTTCTGAAACCTAGAGCTACAGGCTTACCTACTCTTTGCACTTTTCTAACGGGATTGCTCATTTTTTTTGTTTACTTAAACTTGTAGCATGTGATCAACCTTTGATTCCTCTTTTTCCTTTCCTTTTTTTTTTTGTCTTTCCAATCTCCCCACTCTCTTCTCTCTGCATGGCTGTACTCACAGCCGTCACAGTAGGGCACTTGTTATGACATGCCTAGACCATCAAAAACCTCCTCCCATCGTCCTACATGCTTTCGCCTCTCCCTATTCCTCCAATCTCTACTTCACCCCAAGAAGATGATAATTATTATGTTACTCTTCTGTCAAAATTAGGGGAGGGGATTTAGCTCCGCGATAGAGTGCTTATCTAACAAAGAAAAGGTCTAAGATTTGGACCCAAGCACTAAAATAAGTCAAAAATTATTATCTCAGGGCTGGATAGACAGTTCAGTAGATTGTCTTCCAAGAACAAGACCCTGAGTTCGGGCTGAAGAACCCCGCAAAGCACAAGAAACCAGGTGCAGCAGTACATGTCTGGTGTCAGCACTGGGAAGTGGCAACAGGTGAATTGTAAGGTTTCTTGGCCAGACAAGGTTCTTCAGGACAGTAGGAGACCCTTCTCCAGGGAAAGGTGGTCAGGACAGTGGGAGACCTTTCTCCAGGGAAAGATGGTCAGGACAGTGGGAGACCCTTCTCCAGGGAAAGGTGGTCAGGACAGTAGACCCTTCTCCAGGGGACGGTGGATGCTGCCTGAGGAACAGCAGCTGAGATTGCACTTTAGCCTCCATATGTGTGTTCACATGTTTGTGTATTCCCCCCCTAGACAGACATGTACAGACACACATACATGTATGTGTGCAGGCATACCCACCCACCTTTGTCTGCTTTTCCTTTTACCATTTCAAGCCAAATATCTCAATCCTAACCTATCTTCATTTTGTTGTGTTTTCTGTTTGATTTTATGTAGCATAAAACTTGGTGTGTGTGTGTGTGTGTGTGTGTGTGTGTGTGTGTGTGTATGTATGTGTGGGGGCACATGTGTGTGTGTGTAGTTCTGGGAATGTTTTCATCATCACAGTAAGTAGGTTTTATCTTTCTCAATTCTCATCTCATGATGTCTCTCTGTATCTGCACTCTTCCTTCATCCTTATCCTCATCAATCATCAATAATTTTTCTAGCCTTATACTTTTTCTTTTCCAGATCATGGTGCAAATAGAATCACATAGCTGAATCTGGTTCTTTCCAATAGGATGATGAAATTGGAATTTATCCCTTTCCTTACACATACTAATAATTCATTCTTTTTTTATTGTTGAGAAACAATTGTTCAACAATAATTGCTTTATATGGACCACCCATTTTCTCATCCATCCATCCATCCATCCATCCATTCATTGAAGGATATTTTATTTTATTTTGGGAAAATTAGATTTAAGTTAAATACAAATGTTTATATGTAGCTGCTTAAATGAATATGCTTTTATTTCTCTAGAGTGAATACCTAAAGGTAGAATAACTGAGTCATTAGTATGTGTATATTTGACTGTAAGAAACTGGCAAATTATTTGGTTGAGTGAGCACACTAGCTTAGTTTCAGCAGCAATGTTATGAGCATTCCTGTTGTTCTAGCATCACTAGCACCTTTTAAAAATGTTAATTAAAATAGAATTTCAGTATCTTCTCCCTCTCATTTCTCTCTCCACCCTTCCCAAACCCTTCCCATGCCCCCTGTCCAGTTGATAGTCAAAGAAAGTTTCCAGCGACTCAGGAACAAAGTTTCAGTCAGTATAGATTGATTTGCAGCTGGCCAGTTAAAATCTTTCCAATGGCTAACCCAGTGTTCATCAGAGGAGATGATGGTTGTTAGCTATGCTGGCTAGCTTGTGATTTTTGTTAGTGTTGGACAGCAACTGCTTATCCATGAGTAGAAATTCACAATTCAGAGAGTTTTGGTTGCAGAGCTCTTCTCAGATATCCCGTACTTACTGAAGCCCATTTGCATATATACAATATGCTTTGCCAAACACTGGTATTAATTTTAAAGACTTTTCTTGATTATTAGTTGATATACATTTAACAATATATATTTAAAATGTGAGATGATTGAGTTCCAGTCCATAGGAATACATAGTTAGACCCTGTGTTGAAAAAACAAAAAACACAGTGGTAAGTTTTAGCATATGGACAAACTCATCAAGATATACAACCACAACAAAGTAAGTGATATTTTCATTATCTCCAAAAGATTTCTTATGTTTCTTCGTAATTTTTCCCTCCCATTCTGTTGAAAAGAATGATTCTTCTTCCTCCTTAGCTAGCCATTAATCTGCTTTATGCAATTATAGATTAGTTTGTATATTCTGAATTTTATGAAATGCACTATATATTATATACCTTTTTAGTTGAGGTTATTATATTCAGCATATATTTTGATGCATGTTCTAGAACACATAAATTGGAGTATGTAAGCATTGTAGATATACGTCAGCTTATTAATACATTCATCTTGTCACAGCATTTAGGCCGCTTTCATGTTTGTCTAATACAAAAAATTTCTTTGGATATTCATTTGTCATTTTGTGTTTATTTCTCTTTGTTAAAAGTTGAGAGTAGGACCATAGATCAAATGATAAGTATATATTTGACTTTAAATTTTTTTTCAATAATTTTGTAAAATGATTGTGGCATTTTACAGTCCTCTCCGCAATGGATGAGAAATCTGGTTGTTTCCTATTATAACTAGTGACAAGACTGATAATTTTTATTTCAACCTATATTAGCATAATGAGTAGTGATAACATGTTTTCATGTGCTTATTTATTGTCCACATATTTCCCCTTATTTTTACTTTTTTTTATATTTTAAAAGCCACAAAGTTGGGATGGGATAAGGAGATGAAGTATAGACCTTGAAGGAATAATGGGGAGGAATGGAGGGTGAATATGGTTTAAATACATGGTATGAAATTCTCAAAAAATTGATAAAATATTATATAGAATTATTTTTCTTGTCTTATTAGCAAGTTAAAAAAATCTATCAATGTAACGGCGTAAACGAATGCAGACAGATTGTAAAAAAATATATATATCTATAGCTTTAATGTAGAAATAGACATACAGAACCACCGTTCCTGCAGAGACCAGGAAAGCAGAAGCGACAGCTGGGAGCACACTCGCCAAATTTATAGGCAGACATTAGCCCGAGGCGAACACGCCCCCCAAGGGGCGGGACTTATCCCTACATATCAAAAACAAGTTCTTGGTCCCATTTTTAAGCTGATTGTTTGTTTTCTTGGTATTTAATTTTTGAGTTCTTTATACATTCCAGGTACTAACTCTTCTTCAGAGTAATGATTCCTTTCTCCCCAACTTAATATTTAAAGAATGTATTACAAGGTGATTTTTTAGTTGGGAAATATTATTTTTTGAGATATGTCCTATAATAATGAAATATCAGGTAGGCTGAAAGCAACAATTAAAAAAGATTAAGTAGAGTAAGATAAAAATTCACTCAAATAAATACTACAGTCAATAAAAATTATTATAAAAACAACTGACAAGGAACATTCTTATAAGCCATTTCTTTCAAAAGTATTGAAAATTAAGGCTGTATCTTTGTGGTTCCCAACCTGTGGGTCGTGACCTTTCGGGAGGTCACATATGAGAGACCCTGCAATAAGCTATTTATATTACCATTAATAACAGTGGCAAAATTATAGTTATGAATAGCAATAAAATAATTTTATGGTTGGAGGTCACCACAGCATGAGGAACTCTATTAAAGGGTTGTAACATCAGGAAGGGTGAGAACCACTGCTCTATCTTATTTTATCTAGTAAGAATAGTTTTTTTAAAAAAATGCTTACAGTCAGGCATTGCGACTAACACCTGTAGTTTTAGCATTTGGAAGGCTGAGGCAGGAGGATTGATGTCAGTTTGAGGCCAGTTTGACTGGATTCCTTACCAACCTGGGCTACAGAGTGAGACATTATCTCAAGAACAACTCTACTAAACTAAAATGAACATCCTCAAAAGTGAAAATCACGATGTTATTATAGGAACACCCCTATTTTCATATGGACTTATGTTGATGTTAGGATAAAAGGCAACTTCTTGACTAATGAAAAGGCACCTGTAGCCTTCATGGCTAGACTCCAGTATAAAACCCAAACTAAGCCAGCATTTCAGACACAAAATAGTTTCATCCCAAACAATATTTCCATGGTCACTGTTTTTCTTTTCTGTTATATATTTAAAACTCAGAGAAGTTAAAACTGTATGGTGCGGTGATTTCCACAGCAAATGACTTTATGGCAATTCTCAAAACACCCTTTACTCCTGACTCTTTCTGCCCTTCTGACGAAACCGCTATCTTTACTTGTATTGTCTATTCCTAGTTTATTTTCTCACGTCTGAAAGCAGGCTTTCTGGGAAGAGGAGAATCCTCCCTTCAACAGTTGGAGGAGGGAGAAATGGCCCATTTAGGGGAAAGAGTAATTAGCATTACTGAAACTGAGGTAGTCTGCCTAGGCTTGTGCTACCCAGAGCTTGTGATTCTTGACTCTCCAAAAACACTGGACTCCAAGCTCTCACCCTTTAGTTAGAGTTGAACCCCCATGCATGATTTGATGAGTTAATTATTGGGGGTGGGGTGGAAAGAGTAGCACCAAAGGGCTCTTTTGAAGCGGCCTTACAGCTTCAAATTGAATAATAGACTCATAAGCAAAGCTCTCTTCATGGCCACACCCTCCAACACACTCCTTTTTTTTTTCTGTTATGGGTATCCAATATGAAAAGAGCAACTCGGTCACCCAAATGACAGATATTAGACTGTCCCTAGTCTACCTTGGTGTAGGGACTCAGAAGATTTAATTCAGTTTTAGAAAAAAGAAGAATAAGCCTACTCTTCTTGAAGTCAGTAATTTAGTAATTGAAGGTAGAAATGTCTTTCAAGAGGACAGCCAGCTTCTTGACATAAGATCCCGTCTCTAGAAGCCCCCATTCATTCAATATGAGAAAACAGCTACCCTTCCATGCTATGGGACATGCAAGGTGAGCCAGAAGGAATTGATATTGTATTGATAAGGGACAGAGCGGAAGTAGGTGTCGTGTTTAGAGACATTGACTCTGAGGTCAGCCCACTTGGATTCTGATGCAAGGTTTGTCCTCTTACAAGTTAATATTAATCTCACGGTGTTGCAATTTCCTTATCTGTGAAATGGGATCATGACACAATGACCTCAGAATGCTGTTTTATTAATCCTATGATTAAGTGAAATGATATGTACAAAACTTTTGTGCCGAGCACATTTGTCTTCAATAAATGCTAGTGATACGCATTTTACAAATGACAAACAGCTGTGTCTTCAGGCTTACGTAGGAAAATATAATAAGAAGATTTAGTTGATGCCTTCACAGTATATTACAGAAAGGTTTGTGGTAGCCCTACAACAAGGTACAAACATAGTAAGACATTCCCTAACAATCGTATGCGTTCTAAGAGATGCATTAATTGTCATTGGCCATTAGAGTATTTCCACAAATTGAATGGCTATGCTATCACTAGCAGATACAATCTTATGAAATCATCATCTATGTGTGGACAGCTGTTATCCAAAGTGTTGCTATGAGACATGACTAAAATAATAGTAGAATAAAGAAAGAAAGAGTTGGGTGAAGTCAACAGGGCATAGGTCATGAACGCGCGCAGCCCTGTGAGTCATATAGTCAGCCCTGCGATTCCATCTGGGAGAAAAAGAGTTTACAGTAGGCATCCATGACTAGCTCTCAAAACAGTCTTTGGGGCAATGCCCTTTCTGAATTTCCTTCTGCGCCCTATTGTATCTTATCAGTGTAGCAATGGCTTAATTTCTCCGAAGGAGGAATGTTTCTAGAGCTGAACTCACTACCATTTCTTCCAAGTGAGTTGTTTCTTCCTGGATTCCTAATAGGCTAAAGGTTTGACTCTGTGATTAAATTTCAGATAAGAAACCTGGGGTTTACCTCAGTCCCTTTTGGCCTTCATCTGTTCAATAAAGGCATATTCTGTATTTCATAGTGTCCCCCACCAGGTCCATCTTCCTGTCTCATTGGCTGATCTCTTTGGATTCAAGTCCTCACATTTGACAAAGTTCTTTCTTTCTTTTTTCTTACCCCCTTGTTTTTCTTCTGCACTTTTCCCCCTCTCATCCTGCTTCAATATCTTGGATACATCCCACTCAGATGCATTGTCCCCAGAGACAGAGTAGTCATATTGCTTACCTGAAAGCTTTTTGGGATGGCTCTGTGGGCAAAAGCATGAGTCATCAAGCCTGATGACCCAGGTTCAATTCTCAGGTCCCACAGGGCAGAAGGAAAATGACTGAATGACTGGCTGACTCCCACAGGTTGTCCCCTGACTTCCACTTCCAGGTGGTGTTGTACACACACACACACACACACGCACGCGCGCGCGCTCTACACTCATTATTAAAAAAATTTAAAAGCTTTGAGTGGTTTTCATTACATTTCAAGCCAAGCAAAACAACCCGATAATCATTTTCATCCCCTTTAGTCTTCTTTGGTCCTCACAAACACCTGGCACTATTCTAGCTGCTATTCCGCCATCTCTATGATTCTTTCCTTCGTTTTGTATATCTGTTATGTATTCTCTTCCTTTTTATATTGCACATGACACAGAGGACACTGCCTTGCTAGGGCAAAGAGTTCAGCGAGTGCCGACCCAAGAATTTTGGTTCCTGAGAATTCAAACTCTGCTGCCCTCTTTTGGTTGCAACAGCCAAGAGTCCCAACTGCCAAATACGGAATCGTGCTGAGGGCCTGACTCATCTTTTCCTTTCGGAGAGTCCTCATGGAAACAAACAAGACAGGGTGAACTAATTCCACTCTCTTTTCTCATTTTTCCCTGACTTCAAAAGTTATTTGTTTAGGGAGATAGGAAGACGATAACATCAGAGCAGGAAACAGAACCTTCTTATAGTAAGAATAAACTCCAGGAAAGCTAATGGTTACTTTGACCACATCTATTACTCCTAGGATCTCCAGATTAACACAGACTTCCATGTTTATAAGGTAGGAGCTGACCGAAGCAAATGTTCCTAAAGGCCCTTTCAGATTGAGAATCAGAGTTCCTGATTTAGGGACTGCAGAGGCAAGGGCAAGGTTATTTTTCATACTTAAGTATCCACATGAGTAAGAAAGAGAGAGGATGGCCTAGAAGGTGAAATTCTCCTCCTTTAGATCTCCTGTGTGTCAAGCCTGCATCAGCCATTCTGTTCTTGAAGATCTAGTAGCAGCAAAGCAGAGGAGGGCTTGAGCCCAGCAAGAATGAATGCCATATTTTTAAGAAATGATTGACGGACGAGACATTGACGGGAAAGAGCACCCCAGTGACTGAGGGAATTTCGTAGGATAGAAAATCTAGGGCTGTTGCTTTTCAAATGCTCTTACTGTGTCTTTGTTATGAATTGCAGTGCCCATCCAAGGATACAGACAATGACAGCGGGCAGGCACACACTATTAATAACAGGACAGCTCGATTAAGAGCAGCCTTGTGCTTGATCTCACATGTGGATAAAACCCAGCTTCCTTGGATCTGAAAGGGAAAGGCATTCCAAAACTGAAACGCAGCGGGTGACAGGAAGGCCCGCACCTCTCGGAGGCTGGCATGACTGGTGCCTCATGCAATCTTGGCACCATCGCCGATGAGGAGCTAAGGTTAGCAGAAAGATCAGGTGTCCCACACGAGAAAAGCTGTTCTCCACTGTCCTGAGAAGGTCAGCAGATCCCTGCCCCTTCTTTTTGAAACATGATCTGGGGTCCACAAACAGCCACAATGAGTTGGATCGCTGCCACGTGCTCTAAATTGGGCTAAAGAAGTTGACTTAGCGCCAGGACTTGATACAGGATGCAGCTTGAAATATTTGGCTGGGGAGGGGGTTGGGCCTTCTTTTTCATTTTCAACAATGCTATTTGAGGAGATAGGATTGTACAGGGACATCAAAGAGTAGATTAAGTGTGACTTGTCATGCGCCGAGCAGAGGAGAACCAGAGATGGCTGAAACTTTTTTTGTGTTCGATTCTAGTTCCTGTAGACCACTTAGCTGTATCAGGAAGGTGGTGTTCCTTTGAAAAGAGGCTGACCTTCTGAAACATATGCATACACCTTGTGGAAAGGCTCATCAGCAACAAAGGCTATCAGTCTTCCAGGCAAGGATGTGACTGCAGTGGATAAATACAGTGTCTTTTATTTGCGTGTGAATTGCACGCAGCACCTCACTGGAGCTGAACTTTTGCTGTATAAATAAAACCATCTGGT